>NC_138210.1:38843532-38851032 GCF_964194415.1 Vipera berus | reverse complement strand
GATAGATAGATAGATAGAAAGATAGATGGAGGGAGAGAGAGAGAGACAGGCAGTCAGAGAGGAATTAATGAATAGATGGATAGATAGATAGATAGATAGATAGATAGATAGATAGATAGATAGATAGATAGATAGATAGATAGATAGATAGATAGATGACAGATGTAGAGTGAAAGTAAGACAGATATGGATTAATGGATAGATAGACAGAAGGATAGATAGATAGATAGATAGATAGATAGATAGATAGATAGATGATAGATAGATAGATAGATAGATAGATAGATAGATAGATAGATAGATAGATAGATATAGACTGGATGGATGGATGCATTGATAGATAGATAGATAGATAGATAGATAGATAGATAGATAGATAGATAGATAGATAGATACAAAAATAGATAAAGACAGATAGACAGACAAAAAGAAAGACGGATAGATAGATAGATGATAGATAGATAGATAGATAGATAGATAGATAGATAGATAGATAGATCGATAGATAGATAGATCGATAGATAGACAGAGAGAGAGAGAGAGAGGTAGAGAGACAGGCAGAGATGCATTATTGGAAAGATGATAGATGGACAGATTATGGAGATAGAGAGAGAGAGAAAGGCAAAGAGATGATTTATTGATAGATTGATTATTGATAGATAGATAGATAGATAGATAGATAGATAGATAGATAGATAGATAGATAGATAGATATAGAGTGAAAGGCAGACAGAGATGGATTTATGGATAGATAGATAGATAGATAGATGGAGGGAGAGAGAGAGAGAGACAGGCAGTCAGAGAGGAATTAATGAATAGATGGATAGATAGATAGATAGATAGATAGATAGATAGATAGATAGATAGATAGATGACAGATAGATAGATAGATAGATAGATAGATAGATAGATAGATAGATAGATAGATAGATAGATAGATAGATATAGAGTGAAAGGCAGACAGAGATGGATTTATGGATAGATAGATAGATAGATAGATAGATAGATAGATAGATAGATAGATAGATAGATAGACAGACAGACAGACAGACAGACAGACAGACAGACAGACAGATAGATAGATAGATAGATAGATAGAAGGAGGGAGAGAGAGAGAGACAGGCAGTCAGAGAGTAATTAATGAATAGATGGATGGATAGATAGATAGATAGATAGATAGATAGATAGATAGATAGATGACAGATATAGAGTGAAAGTCAGACAGAGATGGATTAATGGATAGATAGACAGAAGGATAGATAGATAGATAGATGATAGATAGATAGATAGATAGATAGATAGATAGATAGATAGATAGATGACAGATATAGAGCGAAAGTCAGACAGAGATGGATTAATGGATAGATAGACAGAAGGATAGATAGATAGATAGATGATAGATAGATAGATAGATAGATAGATAGATAGATAGATAGATAGATAGATAGATAGATATAGACTGGATGGATGGATGCATTGATAGATAGATAGATAGATAGATAGATAGATAGATAGATAGATAGATAGATAGATAGATACAAAAATAGATAAAGACAGATAGACAGACAAAAAGAAAGACGGATAGATAGATAGATGATAGATAGATAGATAGATAGATAGATAGATAGATAGATAGATAGATAGACAGAGAGAGAGAGAGAGAGGTAGAGAGACAGGCAGAGATGCATTATTGGAAAGATGATAGATGGACAGATTATGGAGATAGAGAGAGAGAGAAAGGCAAAGAGATGATTTATTGATAGATTGATTATAGATAGATAGATAGATAGATAGATAGATAGATAGATAGATAGATAGATAGATAGATAGATAGATATAGAGTGAAAGGCAGACAGAGATGGATTTATGGATAGATAGATAGATAGATAGATGGAGGGAGAGAGAGAGAGAGACAGGCAGTCAGAGAGGAATTAATGAATAGATGGATAGATAGATAGATAGATAGATAGATAGATAGATAGATAGATGACTGATAGATAGATAGATAGATAGATAGATAGATAGATAGACAGACAGACAGACAGACAGACAGACAGACAGACAGATAGATAGATAGATAGATAGATAGATAGATAGATAGGAGGAGGGAGAGAGAGAGAGACAGGCAGTCAGAGAGGAATTAATGAATAGATGGATGGATAGATAGATAGATAGATAGATAGATAGATGACAGATATAGAGTGAAAGTCAGACAGAGATGGATTAATGGATAGATAGACAGAAGGATAGATAGATAGATAGATGATAGATAGATAGATAGATAGATAGATAGATGACAGATATAGAGCGAAAGTCAGACAGAGATGGATTAATGGATAGATAGACAGAAGGATAGATAGATAGATAGATAGATAGATAGATAGATAGATAGATGATAGATAGATAGATAGATAGATAGATGACAGATATAGAGCGAAAGTCAGACAGAGATGGATTAATGGATAGATAGACAGAAGGATAGATAGATAGATAGATGATAGATAGATAGATAGATCGATAGATAGATAGATCGATAGATAGACAGAGAGAGAGAGAGAGAGGTAGAGAGACAGGCAGAGATGCATTATTGGAAAGATGATAGATGGACAGATTATGGAGATAGAGAGAGAGAGAAAGGCAAAGAGATGATTTATTGATAGATTGATTATTGATAGATAGATAGATAGATAGATAGATAGATAGATAGATAGATAGATAGATAGATATAGAGTGAAAGGCAGACAGAGATGGATTTATGGATAGATAGATAGATAGATAGATGGAGGGAGAGAGAGAGAGAGACAGGCAGTCAGAGAGGAATTAATGAATAGATGGATAGATAGATAGATAGATAGATAGATAGATAGATAGATAGATGACAGATAGATAGATAGATAGATAGATAGATAGATAGATAGATAGATAGATAGATAGATAGATATAGAGTGAAAGGCAGACAGAGATGGATTTATGGATAGATAGATAGATAGATAGATAGATAGATAGATAGATAGACAGACAGACAGACAGACAGACAGACAGACAGACAGATAGATAGATAGATAGATAGATAGAAGGAGGGAGAGAGAGAGAGACAGGCAGTCAGAGAGTAATTAATGAATAGATGGATGGATAGATAGATAGATAGATAGATAGATAGATAGATGACAGATATAGAGTGAAAGTCAGACAGAGATGGATTAATGGATAGATAGACAGAAGGATAGATAGATAGATAGATGATAGATAGATAGATAGATAGATAGATAGATAGATAGATGACAGATATAGAGCGAAAGTCAGACAGAGATGGATTAATGGATAGATAGACAGAAGGATAGATAGATAGATAGATGATAGATAGATAGATAGATAGATAGATAGATAGATAGATAGATAGATAGATAGATAGATATAGACTGGATGGATGGATGCATTGATAGATAGATAGATAGATAGATAGATAGATAGATAGATAGATAGATAGATAGATAGATACAAAAATAGATAAAGACAGATAGACAGACAAAAAGAAAGACGGATATAGATAGATGATAGATAGATAGATAGATAGATAGATAGATAGATAGATAGATAGATAGATAGATAGATAGATAGACAGAGAGAGAGAGAGAGAGGTAGAGAGACAGGCAGAGATGCATTATTGGAAAGATGATAGATGGACAGATTATGGAGATAGAGAGAGAGAGAAAGGCAAAGAGATGATTTATTGATAGATTGATTATAGATAGATAGATAGATAGATAGATAGATAGATAGATAGATAGATAGATATAGAGTGAAAGGCAGACAGAGATGGATTTATGGATAGATAGATAGATAGATAGATGGAGGGAGAGAGAGAGAGAGAGAGGCAGTCAGAGAGGAATTAATGAATAGATGGATAGATAGATAGATAGATAGATAGATAGATAGATAGATAGATAGATAGATGACTGATAGATAGATAGATAGATAGATAGATAGATAGATAGATAGACAGACAGACAGACAGACAGACAGACAGACAGACAGACAGATAGATAGATAGATAGATAGATAGAAGGAGGGAGAGAGAGAGAGACAGGCAGTCAGAGAGGAATTAATGAATAGATGGATGGATAGATAGATAGATAGATAGATAGATAGATAGATGATAGATAGATAGATAGATAGATCGATAGATAGACAGAGAGAGAGAGAGAGGTAGAGAGACAGGCAGAGATGCATTATTGGAAAGATGATAGATGGACAGATTATGGAGATAGAGAGAGAGAGAAAGGCAAAGAGATGATTTATTGATAGATTGATTATTGATAGATAGATAGATAGATAGATAGATAGATAGATAGATAGATAGATAGATAGATAGATAGATAGATATAGAGTGAAAGGCAGACAGAGATGGATTTATGGATAGATAGATAGATAGATAGATGGAGGGAGAGAGAGAGAGAGACAGGCAGTCAGAGAGGAATTAATGAATAGATGGATAGATAGATAGATAGATAGATAGATAGATAGATAGATAGATGACAGATAGATAGATAGATAGATAGATAGATAGATAGATAGATAGATAGATATAGAGTGAAAGGCAGACAGAGATGGATTTATGGATAGATAGATAGATAGATAGATAGATAGATAGATAGATAGATAGATAGATAGATAGACAGACAGACAGACAGACAGACAGACAGACAGACAGACAGATAGATAGAGAGATAGATAGATAGATGGATGGATGGATGGATGGATGGATGGAACGATGGATGGATGGATGGATAGATAGATAGATAGATAGATAGATAGATAGATAGATAGATAGATAGATAGATAGATAGATAGATAGATACAAAAATAGATAAAGACAGATAGACAGACAAAAAGAAAGATGGATGGATAGATAGATAGATAGATAGATAGATAGATAGATAGATAGATAGATAGATAGATATAGAGTGAAAGGCAGACAGAGATGGATTTATAGATAGATAGATAGATAGATAGATAGATAGATAGATAGATAGATAGACAGACAGACAGACAGACAGACAGACAGACAGACAGACAGACAGACAGACAGATAGATAGATAGATAGATAGATAGATAGAAAGATAGATGGAGGGAGAGAGAGAGAGACAGGCAGTCAGAGAGGAATTAATGAATAGATGGATAGATAGATAGATAGATAGATAGATAGATAGATAGATAGATAGATAGATGATAGATAGATAGATAGATAGATAGATAGATAGATAGATAGATAGATGACAGATGTAGAGTGAAAGTAAGACAGATATGGATTAATGGATAGATAGACAGAAGGATAGATAGATAGATAGATAGATAGATAGATAGATGATAGATAGATAGATAGATAGATAGATAGATAGATAGATAGATAGATAGATATAGACTGGATGGATGGATGCATTGATAGATAGATAGATAGATAGATAGATAGATAGATAGATAGATAGATACAAAAATAGATAAAGACAGATAGACAGACAAAAAGAAAGACGGATAGATAGATAGATGATAGATAGATAGATAGATAGATAGATAGATAGATATATAGATAGATAGATCGATAGATAGATAGATCGATAGATAGACAGAGAGAGAGAGAGAGAGGTAGAGAGACAGGCAGAGATGCATTATTGGAAAGATGATAGATGGACAGATTATGGAGATAGAGAGAGAGAGAAAGGCAAAGAGATGATTTATTGATAGATTGATTATTGATAGATAGATAGATAGATAGATAGATAGATAGATAGATAGATAGATAGATAGATAGATAGATAGATATAGAGTGAAAGGCAGACAGAGATGGATTTATGGATAGATAGATAGATAGATAGATGGAGGGAGAGAGAGAGAGAGACAGGCAGTCAGAGAGGAATTAATGAATAGATGGATAGATAGATAGATAGATAGATAGATAGATAGATAGATAGATAGATAGATGACAGATAGATAGATAGATAGATAGATAGATAGATAGATAGATAGATAGATAGATAGATAGATAGATATAGAGTGAAAGGCAGACAGAGATGGATTTATGGATAGATAGATAGATAGATAGATAGATAGATAGATAGATAGATAGATAGATAGACAGACAGACAGACAGACAGACAGACAGACAGACAGACAGATAGATAGATAGATAGATAGATAGATAGAAGGAGGGAGAGAGAGAGAGACAGGCAGTCAGAGAGTAATTAATGAATAGATGGATGGATAGATAGATAGATAGATAGATAGATAGATAGATAGATAGATGACAGATATAGAGTGAAAGTCAGACAGAGATGGATTAATGGATAGATAGACAGAAGGATAGATAGATAGATAGATGATAGATAGATAGATAGATAGATAGATAGATAGATAGATGACAGATATAGAGCGAAAGTCAGACAGAGATGGATTAATGGATAGATAGACAGAAGGATAGATAGATAGATAGATGATAGATAGATAGATAGATAGATAGATAGATAGATAGATAGATAGATAGATAGATAGATATAGACTGGATGGATGGATGCATTGATAGATAGATAGATAGATAGATAGATAGATAGATAGATAGATAGATAGATAGATAGATACAAAAATAGATAAAGACAGATAGACAGACAAAAAGAAAGACGGATAGATAGATAGATGATAGATAGATAGATAGATAGATAGATAGATAGATAGATAGATAGATAGATAGATAGATAGACAGAGAGAGAGAGAGAGAGGTAGAGAGACAGGCAGAGATGCATTATTGGAAAGATGATAGATGGACAGATTATGGAGATAGAGAGAGAGAGAAAGGCAAAGAGATGATTTATTGATAGATTGATTATAGATAGATAGATAGATAGATAGATAGATAGATAGATAGATAGATAGATAGATATAGAGTGAAAGGCAGACAGAGATGGATTTATGGATAGATAGATAGATAGATAGATGGAGGGAGAGAGAGAGAGAGACAGGCAGTCAGAGAGGAATTAATGAATAGATGGATAGATAGATAGATAGATAGATAGATAGATAGATAGATAGATAGATGACTGATAGATAGAAAGATAGATAGATAGATAGATAGACAGACAGACAGACAGACAGACAGACAGACAGACAGACAGATAGATAGATAGATAGATAGATAGATAGGAGGAGGGAGAGAGAGAGAGACAGGCAGTCAGAGAGGAATTAATGAATAGATGGATGGATAGATAGATAGATAGATAGATAGATAGATGACAGATATAGAGTGAAAGTCAGACAGAGATGGATTAATGGATAGATAGACAGAAGGATAGATAGATAGATAGATGATAGATAGATAGATAGATAGATAGATAGATAGATGACAGATATAGAGCGAAAGTCAGACAGAGATGGATTAATGGATAGATAGACAGAAGGATAGATAGATAGATAGATAGATAGATAGATAGATAGATAGATGATAGATAGAT
>NC_138210.1:38676032-38678532 GCF_964194415.1 Vipera berus | reverse complement strand
GAGAGAGATAGATAGATAGATAGATACATAGATAGATAGATAGATAGATAGATACATAGATAGATAGATAGATAGACAGACAGACAAACATATAGACAAATTATTCACAAATAATGATAGATAGATAGATAGATAGATAGATAGATAGATAGATAGATAGATAGATAGATAGATAGATAGATAGATAGATAGATAGATAGACAGACATACAAATGATTCATGAATAATGAGAGAGACAGAGAAATAGATAGATAATGCATAAATAAATATAGAGAGACATGCAGAGATAGATAGATAGATAGATAGACAGATTGATAGATAGACAGACAGACATTAATAATGATAGAGAGGCAGAGATAGATAGATAGATAGATAGATAGATAGATAGATAGATAGATAGATAGACAGACAGACAGACAGACAGACAAATGATTCATAAATAATGATAGATAGATAGATAGACAGATTGATAGATAGATAGATAGACAGACATTAATAATGATAGAGAGGCAGAGATAGATAGATAGATAGATAGATAGATAGATAGATAGATAGATAGATAGATAGATAGATAGATAGATAGATACATAGACAGACAGACAGACAGACAGACAGACAGATAGATAGACAGATTATTCAAAAATAATGATAGATAGATAGATAGATAGATAGATAGATAGATAGATAGATAGACAGATTGATAGATAGATAGATAGACAGACATTAATAATGATAGAGAGGCAGTGATAGATAGATAGATAGATAGATAGATAGATAGATAGATAGATAGATAGATAGATAGATAGACAGACAGACAGACAGACAGACAGACAGACAGATACATAGATAGATAGATAGACAGACAGACAGACAGACAGACAGACAGATAGATAGACAGATTATTCAAAAATAATGATAGATAGATAGATAGATAGATACATAGATAGATAGATAGATAGATAGATAGATAGATAGATAGACAGACAGACAAACATATAGACAAATTATTCACAAATAATGATAGATAGATAGATAGATAGATAGATAGATAGATAGATAGATAGATAGATAGATAGATAGACAGACATACAAATGATTCATGAATAATGAGAGAGACAGAGAAATAGATAGATAATGCATAAATAAATATAGAGAGACATGCAGAGATAGATAGATAGATAGACAGATTGATAGATAGACAGACAGACATTAATAATGACAGAGAGGCAGTGATAGATAGATAGATAGATAGATAGATAGATAGATAGATAGATAGATAGATAGATAGATAGACAGACAGACAGACAGACAGACAAATAATTCCTAAATGATAGATAGATAGATAGATAGATAGATAGATAGATAGATAGATAGAGAGAGAGAGAGAGAGAGAGAGATAGATAGACAGACAGACAGACAGACAGATAGATAGACAGATTATTCAAAAATAATGATAGATAGATAGATAGATAGATAGATAGATAGATAGATAGATAGATAGATAGATAGATAGAGAGAGAGAGAGAGATAGATAGATAGATAGATACATAGATAGATAGATAGATAGATAGATACATAGATAGATAGATAGATAGATAGATAGACAGACAGACAAACATATAGACAAATTATTCACAAATAATGATAGATAGATAGATAGATAGATAGATAGATAGATAGATAGATAGATAGATAGATAGATAGATAGATAGACAGACATACAAATGATTCATGAATAATGAGAGAGACAGAGAAATAGATAGATAGATAGATAGATAGATAGATAGATAGATAGATAGATAGATAGATAGATAGACAGGCATTAATAATGATAGAGAGGCAGTGATAGATAGATAGATAGATAGATAGATAGATAGATAGATAGATAGATAGATAGACAGACAGACAGACAGACAAATAATTCCTAAATGATAGATAGATAGATAGATAGATAGATAGATAGATAGATAGATAGATAGATAGATAGATAGATAGATAGATAGATAGACAGGCATTAATAATGATAGAGAGGCAGAGATAGATAGATAGATAGATAGATAGATAGATAGATAGATAGATAGATAGATAGATAGATAGATAGATAGATAGATAGACAGGCATTAATAATGATAGAGAGGCAGAGATAGATAGATAGATAGATAGATAGATAGATAGATAGATAGATAGATAGATAGATAGATAGATAGACAGACAGACAGACAGACAAATGATTCATAAATAATGATAGATAGATAGATAGACAGATTGATAGATAGATAGATAGACAGACATTAATAATGATAGAGAGGCAGAGATAGATAGATAGATAGATAGATAGATAGATAGATAGATAGATAGATAGATAGATAGATAGACAGACAGACAGACAGACAGACAGACAGACAGATAGATAGACAGATTATTCAAAAATAATGATAGATAGATAGATAGATAGATAGATAGATAGATAGATAGATAGATAGATAGACAGATTGATAGA
>NC_138210.1:38643532-38646032 GCF_964194415.1 Vipera berus | reverse complement strand
ACAAATAATTCCTAAATGATAGATAGATAGATAGATAGATAGATAGATAGATAGATAGATAGATAGATAGATAGATAGATAGATAGATAGATAGACAGGCATTAATAATGATAGAGAGGCAGAGACAGATAGATAGATAGATAGATAGATAGATAGATAGATAGATAGATAGACAGACAGACAGACAGACAGATAGATAGACAGATTATTCAAAAATAATGATAGATAGATAGATAGATAGATAGATAGATAGATAGATAGATAGATAGATAGATAGATAGATAGATAGATAGATAGATAGATAGATAGATAGATAGACAGACAGACAAACATATAGACAAATTATTCACAAATAATGATTGATAGGTAGATAGATAGATAGATAGATAGATAGATAGATAGATAGATAGATAGATAGATAGATAGATAGACAGACAGACAGACAGACAAATAATTCCTAAATGATAGATAGATAGATAGATAGATAGATAGATAGATAGATAGATAGATAGATAGATAGATAGATAGGCATTAATAATGATAGAGAGGCAGTGATAGATAGATAGATAGATAGATAGATAGATAGATAGATAGATAGATAGATAGATAGATAGATAGATAGACAGACAGACAAATAATTCCTAAATGATAGATAGATAGATAGATAGATAGATAGATAGATAGATAGATAGATAGATAGATAGATAGATAGATAGACAGGCATTAATAATGATAGAGAGGCAGAGACAGATAGATAGATAGATAGATAGATAGATAGATAGATAGATAGATAGATAGATAGATAGATAGATAGATAGATAGATAGATAGATAGATAGACAGACAGACAGACAGACAGATAGATAGACAGATTATTCAAAAATAATGATAGATAGATAGATAGATAGATAGATAGATAGATAGATAGATAGATAGATAGATAGACAGACAGACAAACATATAGACAAATTATTCACAAATAATGATTGATAGGTAGATAGATAGATAGATAGATAGATAGATAGATAGATAGATAGATAGACAGACAGACAGACAGACAGATAGATAGACAGATTATTCACAAATAATGATAGATAGATAGATAGATGGATAGATAGATAGATAGATAGATAGATAGATAGATAGATAGATAGATAGATAGATAGATAGATAGATAGATAGATAGATAGATAGACAGACAGACAGACATATAGACAAATTATTCACAAATAATGATTGATAGGTAGATAGATAGATAGATAGATAGATAGATAGATAGATAGATAGATAGATAGATAGATAGATAGAGCATAAATAACTAAAGAGAGACATGCAAAGATCGATAGATAGATAGATAGATAGATAGATAGATAGACAGACATACAAATGATTCATGAATAATGAGAGAGACAGAGAAATAGATAGATAATGCATAAATAAATATAGAGAGACATGCAGAGATAGATAGATAGATAGACAGATTGATAGATAGACAGACAGACATTAATAATGACAGAGAGGCAGTGATAGATAGATAGATAGATAGATAGATAGATAGATAGATAGATAGATAGATAGATAGATAGACAGACAGACAGACAAATAATTCCTAAATGATAGATAGATAGATAGATAGATAGATAGATAGATAGATAGATAGATAGACAGGCATTAATAATGATAGAGAGGCAGAGACAGATAGATAGATAGATAGATAGATAGATAGATAGATAGACAGACAGACAGACAGACAGATAGATAGACAGATTATTCAAAAATAATGATAGATAGATAGATAGATAGATAGATAGATAGATAGATAGATAGATAGATAGATAGATAGATAGATAGATAGATAGACAGACAGACAAACATATAGACAAATTATTCACAAATAATGATTGATAGGTAGATAGATAGATAGATAGATAGATAGATAGATAGATAGATAGATAGATAGATAGATAGATAGATAGACAGACAGACAGACAGACAAATAATTCCTAAATGATAGATAGATAGATAGATAGATAGATAGATAGATAGATAGATAGATAGATAGATAGATAGATAGATAGGCATTAATAATGATAGAGAGGCAGTGATAGATAGATAGATAGATAGATAGATAGATAGATAGATAGATAGATAGATAGATAGACAGACAGACAGACAGACAAATAATTCCTAAATGATAGATAGATAGATAGATAGATAGATAGATAGATAGATAGATAGATAGATAGATAGATAGATAGATAGATAGATAGACAGGCATTAATAATGATAGAGAGGCAGAGACAGATAGATAGATAGATAGATAGATAGATAGATAGATAGATAGATAGATAGATAGATAGATAGATAGATAGATAGATAGACAGACAGACAGACAGACAGATAGATAGACAGATTATTCAAAAATAATGATAGATAGATAGATAGATAGATAGATAGATAGATAGATAGATAGATAGATAGATAGATAGATAGACAGACAG
>NC_138210.1:38631032-38636032 GCF_964194415.1 Vipera berus | reverse complement strand
TAGATAGATAGATAGATAGATAGATAGATAGATAGATAGATAGATAGATAGATAGATAGATAGATAGATAGATAGATAGATAGATAGATAGACAGACAGACAGACAGATAGATAGACAGATTATTCACAAATAATGATAGATAGATAGATAGATAGACAGACAGACAGATAGATAGATAGATAGATAGATAGATAGATAGATAGATAGATAGATAGATAGATAGATAGATAGATAGATAGACAGACAGACATATAGACAAATTATTCACAAATAATGATTGATAGGTAGATAGATAGATAGATATATAGATATATAGATAGATAGATAGATAGATAGATAGATAGATAGATAGATAGATAGATAGATAGATAGATAGATAGATAGATAGATAGATAGATGATAGATAGATAGATAGATAGATAAATAGATAGACAAATGATTCATGAATAATGATAGAGAGACAGGGATATATAGATAGATAGATAGATAGATAGATAGATAGATAGATAGATAGATAGATAGACAAACAGACATATAGACAAATTATTCACAAATAATGATTGATAAGTAGATAGATAGATAGATAGATAGATAGATAGATAGATAGATAGATAGCGCATAAATAACTAAAGAGAGACATGCAAAGATCGATAGATAGATAGATAGATAGATAGATAGATAGATAGATAGATAGATAGATAGATAGATAGATAGACAGACAGACATACAAATGATTCATGAATAATGAGAGAGACAGAGAAATAGATAGATAATGCATAAATAAATATAGAGAGACATGCAGAGATAGATAGATAGATAGACAGATTGATAGATAGACAGACAGACATTAATAATGACAGAGAGGCAGTGATAGATAGATAGATAGATAGATAGATAGATAGATAGATAGATAGATAGATAGATAGATAGATAGACAGATTGATAGATAGACAGACAGACATTAATAATGACAGAGAGGCAGTGATAGATAGATAGATAGATAGATAGATAGATAGATAGATAGATAGATAGATAGACAGACAGACAGACAGACAAATAATTCCTAAATGATAGATAGATAGATAGATAGATAGATAGATAGATAGATAGATAGATAGATAGATAGATAGACAGGCATTAATAATGATAGAGAGGCAGTGATAGATAGATAGATAGATAGATAGATAGATAGATAGATAGATAGATAGATAGATAGATAGATAGACAGACAGACAGACAGACAAATAATTCCTAAATGATAGATAGATAGATAGATAGATAGATAGATAGATAGATAGATAGATAGATAGATAGATAGATAGACAGGCATTAATAATGATAGAGAGGCAGAGACAGATAGATAGATAGATAGATAGATAGATAGATAGATAGATAGATAGATAGATAGATAGATAGATAGATAGATAGATAGACAGACAGACAGACAGATAGATAGACAGATTATTCAAAAATAATGATAGATAGATAGATAGATAGATAGATAGATAGATAGATAGATAGATAGATAGATAGATAGATAGATAGATAGACAGACAAACATATAGACAAATTATTCACAAATAATGATTGATAGGTAGATAGATAGATAGATAGATAGATAGATAGATAGATAGATAGATAGATAGATAGATAGATAGATAGATAGACAAATGATTCATGAATAATGATAGAGAGACAGGGATAGATAGATAGATAGATAGATAGATAGATAGACAAACAGACATATAGACAAATTATTCACAAATAATGATAGATAGATAGATAGATAGATAGATAGATAGATAGATAGATAGATAGATAGATAGATAGATAGATAGATAGATAGATAGATAGATAGATAGACAGACAGACAGACAGATAGATAGACAGATTATTCACAAATAATGATAGATAGATAGATAGATAGACAGACAGACAGATAGATAGATAGATAGATAGATAGATAGATAGATAGATAGATAGATAGATAGATAGATAGATAGATAGATAGACAGACAGACATATAGACAAATTATTCACAAATAATGATTGATAGGTAGATAGATAGATAGATATATAGATATATAGATAGATAGATAGATAGATAGATAGATAGATAGATAGATAGATAGATAGATAGATAGATAGATAGATAGATGATAGATAGATAGATAGATAGATAAATAGATAGACAAATGATTCATGAATAATGATAGAGAGACAGGGATATATAGATAGATAGATAGATAGATAGATAGATAGATAGATAGATAGATAGATAGATAGATAGATAGACAAACAGACATATAGACAAATTATTCACAAATAATGATTGATAAGTAGATAGATAGATAGATAGATAGATAGATAGATAGATAGATAGATAGATAGATAGATAGATAGCGCATAAATAACTAAAGAGAGACATGCAAAGATCGATAGATAGATAGATAGATAGATAGATAGATAGATAGATAGATAGACAGACAGACATACAAATGATTCATGAATAATGAGAGAGACAGAGAAATAGATAGATAATGCATAAATAAATATAGAGAGACATGCAGAGATAGATAGATAGATAGACAGATTGATAGATAGACAGACAGACATTAATAATGACAGAGAGGCAGTGATAGATAGATAGATAGATAGATAGATAGATAGATAGATAGATAGATAGATAGATAGATAGATAGATAGATAGATAGATAGATAGACAGGCATTAATAATGATAGAGAGGCAGAGACAGATAGATAGATAGATAGATAGATAGATAGATAGATAGATAGATAGATAGATAGATAGATAGATAGATAGATAGATAGACAGACAGACAGACAGATAGATAGACAGATTATTCAAAAATAATGATAGATAGATAGATAGATAGATAGATAGATAGATAGATAGATAGATAGATAGATAGATAGATAGATAGATAGATAGATAGATAGATAGATAGACAGACAAACATATAGACAAATTATTCACAAATAATGATTGATAGGTAGATAGATAGATAGATAGATAGATAGATAGATAGATAGATAGATAGATAGATAGATAGATAGATAGACAAATGATTCATGAATAATGATAGAGAGACAGGGATAGATAGATAGATAGATAGATAGATAGACAAACAGACATATAGACAAATTATTCACAAATAATGATAGATAGATAGATAGATAGATAGATAGATAGATAGATAGATAGATAGATAGATAGATAGATAGATAGATAGATAGATAGATAGATAGATAGATAGATAGATAGATAGACAGACAGACAGACAGATAGATAGACAGATTATTCACAAATAATGATAGATAGATAGATAGATAGATAGACAGACAGACAGACAGACAGACAGACAGACAGACAGACAGACAGACAGACAGACAGACAGATAGATAGATAGATAGATAGATAGATAGATAGATAGATAGATAGATAGATAGATAGATAGATAGACAGACAGACATATAGACAAATTATTCACAAATAATGATTGATAGGTAGATAGATAGATAGATATATAGATATATAGATAGATAGATAGATAGATAGATAGATAGATAGATAGATAGATAGATAGATAGATAGATAGATAGATAGATGATAGATAGATAGATAGATAGATAAATAGATAGACAAATGATTCATGAATAATGATAGAGAGACAGGGATATATAGATAGATAGATAGATAGATAGATAGATAGATAGATAGATAGATAGATAGACAAACAGACATATAGACAAATTATTCACAAATAATGATTGATAAGTAGATAGATAGATAGATAGATAGATAGATAGATAGATAGATAGATAGATAGATAGCGCATAAATAACTAAAGAGAGACATGCAAAGATCGATAGATAGATAGATAGATAGATAGATAGATAGATAGATAGATAGATAGATAGATAGATAGATAGATAGATAGATAGATAGATAGATAGATAGATAGACAGACAGACAGACAGACAGATAGATAGACAGATTATTCAAAAATAATGATAGATAGATAGATAGATAGATAGATAGATAGATAGATAGATAGATAGATAGATAGATAGATAGATAGATAGATAGATAGATAGATAGATAGATAGATAGATAGATAGACAGACAAACATATAGACAAATTATTCACAAATAATGATTGATAGGTAGATAGATAGATAGATAGATAGATAGATAGATAGATAGATAGATAGATAGATAGATAGATAGATAGACAAATGATTCATGAATAATGATAGAGAGACAGGGATAGATAGATAGATAGATAGATAGATAGATAGACAAACAGACATATAGACAAATTATTCACAAATAATGATAGATAGATAGATAGATAGATAGATAGATAGATAGATGATAGATAGATAGATAGATAGATAGATAGATAGATAGATAGATAGATAGATAGATAGATAGATAGATAGACAGACAGACAGACAGATAGATAGACAGATTATTCACAAATAATGATAGATAGATAGATAGATAGATAGACAGACAGACAGACAGACAGACAGACAGACAGACAGACAGACAGACAGACAGACAGATAGATAGATAGATAGATAGATAGATAGATAGATAGATAGATAGATAGATAGATAGATAGACAGACAGACATATAGACAAATTATTCACAAATAATGATTGATAGGTAGATAGATAGATAGATATATAGATATATAGATAGATAGATAGATAGATAGATAGATAGATAGATAGATAGATAGATAGATAGATAGATAGATAGATGATAGATAGATAGATAGATAGATAAATAGATAGACAAATGATTCATGAATAATGATAGAGAGACAGGGATATATAGATAGATAGATAGATAGATAGATAGATAGATAGATAGATAGATAGATAGACAAACAGACATATAGACAAATTATTCACAAATAATGATTGATAAGTAGATAGATAGATAGATAGATAGATAGATAGATA
>NC_138210.1:38598532-38601032 GCF_964194415.1 Vipera berus | reverse complement strand
GACAGACAGATAGATAGACAGATTATTCAAAAATAATGATAGATAGATAGATAGATAGATAGATAGATAGATAGATAGATAGATAGATAGATAGATAGATAGATAGATAGATACATAGATAGATAGATAGATAGATAGATAGATAGATAGATAGATAGATAGATAGATAGATAGATAGATAGATAGATAGATAGATAGACAGACAGACAAACATATAGACAAATTATTCACAAATAATGATAGATAGATAGATAGATAGATAGATAGATAGATAGATAGATAGATAGATAGACAGACATACAAATGATTCATGAATAATGAGAGAGACAGAGAAATAGATAGATAATGCATAAATAAATATAGAGAGACATGCAGAGATAGATAGATAGATAGACAGATTGATAGATAGACAGACAGACATTAATAATGACAGAGAGGCAGTGATAGATAGATAGATAGATAGATAGATAGATAGATAGATAGATAGATAGATAGATAGATAGACAGACAGACAGACAGACAAATAATTCCTAAATGATAGATAGATAGATAGATAGATAGATAGATAGATAGATAGATAGATAGATAGATAGATAGATAGACAGGCATTAATAATGATAGAGAGGCAGTGATAGATAGATAGATAGATAGATAGATAGATAGATAGATAGATAGATAGACAAACAGACATATAGACAAATTATTCACAAATAATGATTGATAGGTAGATAGATAGATAGATAGATAGATAGATAGATAGCGCATAAATAACTAAAGAGAGACATGCAAAGATCGATAGATAGATAGATAGATAGATAGATAGATAGATAGACAGACAGACATACAAATGATTCATGAATAATGAGAGAGACAGAGAAATAGATAGATAATGCATAAATAAATATAGAGAGACATGCAGAGATAGATAGATAGATAGACAGATTGATAGATAGACAGACAGACATTAATAATGACAGAGAGGCAGTGATAGATAGATAGATAGATAGATAGATAGATAGATAGATAGATAGATAGATAGATAGATAGATAGATAGATAGACAGACAGACAGACAGACAGACAAATAATTCCTAAATGATAGATAGATAGATAGATAGATAGATAGATAGATAGATAGATAGATAGATAGATAGATAGATAGATAGATAGATAGATAGATAGACAGGCATTAATAATGATAGAGAGGCAGAGATAGATAGATAGATAGATAGATAGATAGATAGATAGATAGATAGATAGACAGACAGACAAATAATTCCTAAATGATAGATAGATAGATAGATAGATAGATAGATAGATAGATAGATAGATAGATAGATAGATAGATAGACAGGCATTAATAATGATAGAGAGGCAGAGAGAGATAGATAGATAGATAGATAGATAGATAGATAGATAGATAGATAGATAGATAGATAGATGGATGGATGGATGGATGGATGGATGGATGGATGGATGGATGGATGGATGGATGGATAGATAGATAGATAGATAGATAGATAGATAGATAGATAGATAGATAGATAGATAGATAGATAGATAGATAGATAGACAGACAGACAGACAGACAGACAGACAAATGATTCATAAATAATGATAGATAGATAGATAGATAGATAGATAGATAGATAGATAGATAGATAGATAGATAGATAGATAGATAGATAGATAGATAGATAGATAGATAGACAGATTGATAGATAGATAGATAGACAGACATTAATAATGATAGAGAGGCAGTGATAGATGATAGATAGATAGATAGATAGATAGATAGATAGATAGATAGATAGATAGATAGATAGATAGATAGATAGATAGATGGATGGATGGATGGATGGATGGATGGATGGATGGATGGATGGACGGACGGACGGACAGACAGACAGACAGACAGACAGACAGATAGATAGATAGATAGATAGATAGACAGACAGACAGACAGACAAATGATTCATAAATAATGATAGATAGACAGACAGATAGATAGATAGATAGATAGATAGATAGATAGATAGATAGATAGATAGATAGATAGATAGATAGATAGATAGATAGATAGATAGATAGATAGATAGACAGACAGACAGACAGACAGACAGATAGATAGATATATAGATAGATAGATAGATAGATAGATAGATAGATAGATAGATAGATAGATAGATAGATAGACAGACAGACAGACAGACAGACAGACAGATAGATAGACAGATTATTCAAAAATAATGATAGATAGATAGATAGATAGATAGATAGATAGATAGATAGATAGATAGATAGATAGATAGATAGATAGATACATAGATAGATAGATAGATAGATAGATAGACAGACAGACAAACATATAGACAAATTATTCACAAATAATGATAGATAGATAGATAGATAGATAGATAGATAGATAGATAGATAGATAGATAGATAGATAGATAGACAGACATACAAATGATTCATGAATAATGAGAGAGACAGAGAAA
>NC_138210.1:38591032-38593532 GCF_964194415.1 Vipera berus | reverse complement strand
GATAGAGAGGCAGAGATAGATAGATAGATAGATAGATAGATAGATAGATAGATAGATAGATAGATAGATAGATAGATAGACAGACAGACAGACAAATAATTCCTAAATGATAGATAGATAGATAGATAGATAGATAGATAGATAGATAGATAGATAGATAGATAGATAGATAGATAGATAGACAGGCATTAATAATGATAGAGAGGCAGAGAGAGAGAGATAGATAGATAGATAGATAGATAGATAGATAGATAGATAGATAGATAGATAGATAGATAGATAGATAGATAGATGGATGGATGGATGGATGGATGGATGGATGGATGGATGGATGGATGGATGGATGGATGGATGGATAGATAGATAGATAGATAGATAGATAGATAGATAGATAGATAGATAGATAGATAGATAGATAGATAGATAGATAGATAGATAGATAGACAGACAGACAGACAGACAGACAAATGATTCATAAATAATGATAGATAGATAGATAGATAGATAGATAGATAGATAGATAGATAGATAGATAGATAGATAGATAGATAGATAGATAGATAGATAGATAGACAGATTGATAGATAGATAGATAGACAGACATTAATAATGATAGAGAGGCAGTGATAGATAATAGATAGATAGATAGATAGATAGATAGATAGATAGATAGATAGATAGATAGATAGATAGATAGATAGATAGATAGATGGATGGATGGATGGATGGATGGATGGACGGACGGACGGACAGACAGACAGACAGACAGATAGATAGATAGATAGATAGACAGACAGACAGACAGACAGACAAATGATTCATAAATAATGATAGATAGACAGATAGATAGATAGATAGATAGATAGATAGATAGATAGATAGATAGATAGATAGATAGATAGATAGATAGATAGATAGATAGATAGATAGATAGACAGGCATTAATAATGATAGAGAGGCAGAGATAGATAGATAGATAGATAGATAGATAGATAGATAGATAGATAGATAGATAGACAGACAGACAGACAAATAATTCCTAAATGATAGATAGATAGATAGATAGATAGATAGATAGATAGATAGATAGATAGATAGACAGGCATTAATAATGATAGAGAGGCAGAGAGAGAGAGAGAGAGAGATAGATAGATAGATAGATAGATAGATAGATAGATAGATAGATAGATAGATAGATAGATAGATGGATGGATGGATGGATGGATGGATGGATGGATGGATGGATGGATGGATGGATGGATGGATGGATGGATAGATAGATAGATAGATAGATAGATAGATAGATAGATAGATAGATAGATAGATAGATAGATAGATAGATAGATAGATAGATAGATAGACAGACAGACAGACAGACAGACAAATGATTCATAAATAATGATAGATAGATAGATAGATAGATAGATAGATAGATAGATAGATAGATAGATAGATAGATAGATAGATAGATAGACAGATTGATAGATAGATAGATAGACAGACATTAATAATGATAGAGAGGCAGTGATAGATAATAGATAGATAGATAGATAGATAGATAGATAGATAGATAGATAGATAGATAGATAGATAGATAGATAGATAGATAGATGGATGGATGGATGGATGGATGGATGGACGGACGGACGGACAGACAGACAGACAGACAGATAGATAGATAGATAGATAGACAGACAGACAGACAGACAGACAAATGATTCATAAATAATGATAGATAGACAGATAGATAGATAGATAGATAGATAGATAGATAGATAGATAGATAGATAGATAGATAGATAGATAGATAGATAGATAGATAGATAGACAGACAGACAGACAGACAGACAGACAGACAGACAGATAGATAGATAGATAGATAGATAGATAGATAGATAGATAGATAGATAGATAGACAGACAGACAGACAGACAGACAGACAGATAGATAGACAGATTATTCAAAAATAATGATAGATAGATAGATAGATAGATAGATAGATAGATAGATAGATAGATAGATAGATAGATAGATAGATAGATAGATAGATACATAGATAGATAGATAGATAGATAGATAGATAGACAGACAGACAAACATATAGACAAATTATTCACAAATAATGATAGATAGATAGATAGATAGATAGATAGATAGATAGATAGATAGATAGATAGATAGATAGATAGATAGACAGACATACAAATGATTCATGAATAATGAGAGAGACAGAGAAATAGATAGATAATGCATAAATAAATATAGAGAGACATGCAGAGATAGATAGATAGATAGACAGATTGATAGATAGACAGACAGACATTAATAATGACAGAGAGGCAGTGATAGATAGATAGATAGATAGATAGATAGATAGATAGATAGATAGACAGACAGACAGACAGACAAATAATTCCTAAATGATAGATAGATAGATAGATAGATAGATAGATAGATAGATAGATAGATAGATAGATAGATAGATAGATAGATAGATAAA
>NC_138210.1:38568532-38573532 GCF_964194415.1 Vipera berus | reverse complement strand
GATAGATAGATAGATAGATAGATAGATGATAGTTAGATAGATAGATAGACAAATGATTCATAAATAATGATAGTTTAGAGATAGATAGATAGATAGATAGATAGATAGATAGATAGATAGATAGATAGATAGATAGATGATAGATAGATAGATAGATAGATAGATAGATATTATAGATAGATAATGCATAAATAACAGACATGCAGAGATAACAGACATGCAGAGATAGATAGATAGATAGATAGATAGATAGATAGATAGATAGATAGATAGATAGATAGAGATTAATAATGATAGAGAGGCAGAGATACATAGAGAGAGAGAGAAAGAGAGAGAGAGAGACAGACAGACAGACAGAGAGATAGACAAATGATTCATAAATAATGATAAAGACACAGGGAGAAATAGATAGATAGATAGATAGATAGATAGATAGATAGATAGATAGATAGATAGATAGATAGATAGATAGACAGACAGACAGACAGACAGATAGATAGATAGACAGATTATTCACAAATAATGATAGATAGATAGATAGATAGATAGATAGATAGATAGATAGATAGATAGATAGATAGATAGATAGATAGATAGATAGACAAACAGACATATAGACAAATTATTCACAAATAATGATTGATAGGTAGATAGATAGATAGATAGATAGATAGATAGATAGATAGATAGATAGATAGAGCATAAATAACTAAAGAGAGACATGCAAAGATCGATAGATAGATAGATAGATAGATAGATAGATAGATAGATAGATAGATAGATAGATAGATAGACAGACATACAAATGATTCATGAATAATGAGAGAGACAGAGAAATAGATAGATAATGCATAAATAAATATAGAGAGACATGCAGAGATAGATAGATAGATAGATAGATAGATAGATAGATAGATAGATAGATAGATAGATAGATAGATAGATAGAGATTAATAATGATAGAGAGGCAGAGATACATAGAGAGAGAGAGAAAGAGAGAGAGAGAGACAGACAGACAGACCGAGAGATAGACAAATGATTCATAAATAATGATAAAGACACAGGGAGAAATAGATAGATAGATAGATAGATAGATAGATAGATAGATAGATAGATAGATAGATAGATAGATAGATAGATAGATAATGCAAAAATAACTATGGAGAGACATGCAGAGATAGATAGATAGATAGATAGATAGATAGATAGATAGATAGATAGATAGATAGATAGATAGGTAGATAATGCAAAAATAACTATGTAGAGACATGCAGAGATAGATAGATAGATAGATAGATAGATAGATAGATAGATAGAAAGATAAATGATAGATAGATAGATAGATAGACAGATAGACAGACAAATGATTCATAAATAATGATAGATAGATAGATAGATAGATAGATAGATGATAGATAGATAGATAGATAGATAGATAGATAGATGATAGATAGATAGATAGATAGATATTATAGATAGATAATGCATAAATAACAGACATGCAGAGATAACAGACATGCAGAGATAGATAGATAGATAGATAGATAGATAGATAGATAGATAGATAGATAGATAGATAGAGATTAATAATGATAGAGAGGCAGAGATACATAGAGAGAGAGAGAAAGAGAGAGAGAGAGACAGACAGACAGACAGAGAGATAGACAAATGATTCATAAATAATGATAAAGACACAGGGAGAAATAGATAGATAGATAGATAGATAGATAGATAGATAGATAGATAGATAGATAGATAGATAGATAGATAGACAGACCGACAGACAGATAGATAGATAGACAGATTATTCACAAATAATGATAGATAGATAGATAGATAGATAGATAGATAGATAGATAGATAGATAGATAGATAGATAGATAGATAGATAGATAGATAGATAGATAGATAGATAGACAAACAGACATATAGACAAATTATTCACAAATAATGATTGATAGGTAGATAGATAGATAGATAGATAGATAGATAGATAGATAGATAGATAGATAGATAGAGCATAAATAACTAAAGAGAGACATGCAAAGATCGATAGATAGATAGATAGATAGATAGATAGATAGATAGATAGATAGACAGACATACAAATGATTCATGAATAATGAGAGAGACAGAGAAATAGATAGATAATGCATAAATAAATATAGAGAGACATGCAGAGATAGATAGATAGATAGACAGATTGATAGATAGACAGACAGACATTAATAATGACAGAGAGGCAGAGATAGATAGATAGATAGATAGATTGATAGATAGATAGATAGATAGATAGATAGATAGATAGATAGATAGATAGACAGACAGACAGACAGACAGACAAATAATTCCTAAATGATAGATAGATAGATAGATAGATAGATAGATAGATAGATAGATAGATAGATAGATAGATAGATAGATAGATAGATAGACAGGCATTAATAATGATAGAGAGGCAGTGATAGATAGATAGATAGATAGATAGATAGATAGATAGATAGATAGATAGATAGATAGATAGATAGACAGACAGACAGACAAATAATTCCTAAATGATAGATAGATAGATAGATAGATAGATAGATAGATAGATAGATAGATAGATAGATAGATAGACAGGCATTAATAATGATAGAGAGGCAGAGATAGATAGATAGATAGATAGATAGATAGATAGATAGATAGATAGATAGATAGATAGATAGATAGATAGATAAATGATAGATAGATAGATAGATAGACAGATAGACAAATAATTCATAAATAATGATAGATAGATAGATAGATAGATAGATAGATAGATAGATAGATAGATAGATAGATAGATAGATAGATAGATAGATAGATAGATGATAGTTAGATAGATAGATAGACAAATGATTCATAAATAATGATAGTTTAGAGATAGATAGATAGATAGATAGATAGATAGATGATAGATAGATAGATAGATAGATAGATATTATAGATAGATAATGCATAAATAACAGACATGCAGAGATAACAGACATGCAGAGATAGATAGATAGATAGATAGATAGATAGATAGATAGATAGATAGATAGATAGATAGATAGATAGATAGATATTATAGATAGATAATGCATAAATTACAGACATGCAGAGATAACAGACATGCAGAGATAGATAGATAGATAGATAGATAGATAGATAGATAGATAGATAGATAGATAGATAGATAGAGATTAATAATGATAGAGAGGCAGAGATACATAGAGAGAGAGAGAAAGAGAGAGAGAGAGACAGACAGACAGACAGAGAGATAGACAAATGATTCATAAATAATGATAAAGACACAGGGAGAAATAGATAGATAGATAGATAGATAGATAGATAGATAGATAGATAGATAGATAGATAGATAGATAGATAGATAGATAATGCAAAAATAACTATGGAGAGACATGCAGAGATAGATAGATAGATAGATAGATAGATAGATAGATAGATAGATAGATAGATAGATAGATAGGTAGATAATGCAAAAATAACTATGTAGAGACATGCAGAGATAGATAGATAGATAGATAGATAGATAGATAGATAGATAGATAGATAGATAGATAGATAGATAAATGATAGATAGATAGATAGATAGATAGACAGATAGACAGACAAATAATTCATAAATAATGATAGATAGATAGATAGATAGATAGATAGATAGATAGATAGATAGATAGATAGATAGATAGATAGATAGATAGATGATAGTTAGATAGATAGATAGACAAATGATTCATAAATAATGATAGTTTAGAGATAGATAGATAGATAGATAGATAGATAGATAGATAGATAGATAGATAGATAGATAGATGATAGATAGATAGATAGATAGATAGATATTATAGATAGATAATGCATAAATAACAGACATGCAGAGATAACAGACATGCAGAGATAGATAGATAGATAGATAGATAGATAGATAGATAGATAGATAGATAGATAGATAGATAGATAGATAGATAGATAGATAGAGATTAATAATGATAGAGAGGCAGAGATACATAGAGAGAGAGAGAAAGAGAGAGAGAGAGACAGACAGACAGACAGAGAGATAGACAAATGATTCATAAATAATGATAAAGACACAGGGAGAAATAGATAGATAGATAGATAGATAGATAGATAGATAGATAGATAGATAGATAGATAGATAGATAGATAGATAGATAGACAGACAGACAGACAGACAGATAGATAGATAGACAGATTATTCACAAATAATGATAGATAGATAGATAGATAGATAGATAGATAGATAGATAGATAGATAGATAGATAGATAGATAGATAGATAGATAGATAGATAGATAGATAGATAGATAGATAGATAGATAGATAGATAGACAAACAGACATATAGACAAATTATTCACAAATAATGATTGATAGGTAGATAGATAGATAGATAGATAGATAGATAGATAGATAGATAGATAGAGCATAAATAACTAAAGAGAGACATGCAAAGATCGATAGATAGATAGATAGATAGATAGATAGATAGATAGATAGATAGATAGATAGACAGACATACAAATGATTCATGAATAATGAGAGAGACAGAGAAATAGATAGATAATGCATAAATAAATATAGAGAGACATGCAGAGATAGATAGATAGATAGATAGATAGATAGATAGATAGATAGATAGAGATTAATAATGATAGAGAGGCAGAGATACATAGAGAGAGAGAGAAAGAGAGAGAGAGAGACAGACAGACAGACCGAGAGATAGACAAATGATTCATAAATAATGATAAAGACACAGGGAGAAATAGATAGATAGATAGATAGATAGATAGATAGATAGATAGATAGATAGATAGATAGATAGATAGATAGATAGATAGATAATGCAAAAATAACTATGGAGAGACATGCAGAGATAGATAGATAGATAGATAGATAGATAGATAGATAGATAGATAGATAGATAGATAGATAGATAGATAGGTAGATAAT
>NC_138210.1:38553532-38556032 GCF_964194415.1 Vipera berus | reverse complement strand
AAATAACAGACATGCAGACATAACAGACATGCAGAGATAGATAGATAGATAGATAGATAGATAGATAGATAGATAGATAGATAGATAGATAGATAGATAGATAGATAGAGATTAATAATGATAGAGAGGCAGAGATACATAGAGAGAGAGAGAAAGAGAGAGAGAGAGACAGACAGACAGACAGAGAGATAGACAAATGATTCATAAATAATGATAAAGACACAGGGAGAAATAGATAGATAGATAGATAGATAGATAGATAGATAGATAGATAGATAGATAGATAGATAGATAGATAGATAGATAGATAGATAGATAGACAGACAGACAGACAGACAGATAGATAGATAGACAGATTATTCACAAATAATGATAGATAGATAGATAGATAGATAGATAGATAGATAGATAGATAGATAGATAGATAGATAGATAGATAGACAAACAGACATATAGACAAATTATTCACAAATAATGATTGATAGGTAGATAGATAGATAGATAGATAGATAGATAGATAGATAGATAGATAGAGCATAAATAACTAAAGAGAGACATGCAAAGATCGATAGATAGATAGATAGATAGATAGATAGATAGATAGATAGATAGATAGACAGACATACAAATGATTCATGAATAATGAGAGAGACAGAGAAATAGATAGATAATGCATAAATAAATATAGAGAGACATGCAGAGATAGATAGATAGATAGATAGATAGATAGATAGATAGATACATAGATAGATAGAGATTAATAATGATAGAGAGGCAGAGATACATAGAGAGAGAGAGAAAGAGAGAGAGAGAGACAGACAGACAGACCGAGAGATAGACAAATGATTCATAAATAATGATAAAGACACAGGGAGAAATAGATAGATAGATAGATAGATAGATAGATAGATAGATAGATAGATAGATAGATAGATAATGCAAAAATAACTATGGAGAGACATGCAGAGATAGATAGATAGATAGATAGATAGATAGATAGATAGATAGATAGATAGATAGATAGATAGATAGATAGATAGGTAGATAATGCAAAAATAACTATGTAGAGACATGCAGAGATAGATAGATAGATAGATAGATAGATAGATAGATAGATAGATAGATAGATAGATAGATAGATAGATAGAAAGATAAATGATAGATAGATAGATAGATAGACAGATAGACAGACAAATGATTCATAAATAATGATAGATAGATAGATAGATAGATAGATAGATAGATAGATAGATGATAGATAGATAGATAGATAGATAGATAGATAGATAGATAGATGATAGATAGATAGATAGATAGATAGATAGATATTATAGATAGATAATGCATAAATAACAGACATGCAGAGATAACAGACATGCAGAGATAGATAGATAGATAGATAGATAGATAGATAGATAGATAGATAGATAGATAGATAGATAGAGATTAATAATGATAGAGAGGCAGAGATACATAGAGAGAGAGAGAAAGAGAGAGAGAGAGACAGACAGACAGACAGAGAGATAGACAAATGATTCATAAATAATGATAAAGACACAGGGAGAAATAGATAGATAGATAGATAGATAGATAGATAGATAGATAGATAGATAGATAGATAGATAGATAGATAGATAGATAGATAGACAGACCGACAGACAGATAGATAGATAGACAGATTATTCACAAATAATGATAGATAGATAGATAGATAGATAGATAGATAGATAGATAGATAGATAGATAGATAGATAGATAGATAGATAGATAGATAGATAGATAGATAGATAGATAGATAGATAGATAGATAGATAGATAGATAGACAAACAGACATATAGACAAATTATTCACAAATAATGATTGATAGGTAGATAGATAGATAGATAGATAGATAGATAGATAGATAGAGCATAAATAACTAAAGAGAGACATGCAAAGATCGATAGATAGATAGATAGATAGATAGATAGATAGATAGATAGATAGATAGATAGACAGACATACAAATGATTCATGAATAATGAGAGAGACAGAGAAATAGATAGATAATGCATAAATAAATATAGAGAGACATGCAGAGATAGATAGATAGATAGACAGATTGATAGATAGACAGACAGACATTAATAATGACAGAGAGGCAGAGATAGATAGATAGATAGATAGATTGATAGATAGATAGATAGATAGATAGATAGACAGACAGACAGACAGACAGACAAATAATTCCTAAATGATAGATAGATAGATAGATAGATAGATAGATAGATAGATAGATAGATAGATAGATAGATAGATAGACAGGCATTAATAATGATAGAGAGGCAGTGATAGATAGATAGATAGATAGATAGATAGATAGATAGATAGATAGATAGATAGATAGATAGACAGACAGACAGACAAATAATTCCTAAATGATAGATAGATAGATAGATAGATAGATAGATAGATAGATAGATAGATAGATAGATAGATAGATAGATAGATAGATAGATA
>NC_138210.1:38531032-38533532 GCF_964194415.1 Vipera berus | reverse complement strand
GATAGATAGATAGACAAACAGACATATAGACAAATTATTCACAAATAATGATTGATAGGTAGATAGATAGATAGATAGATAGATAGATAGATAGATAGAGCATAAATAACTAAAGAGAGACATGCAAAGATCGATAGATAGATAGATAGATAGATAGATAGATAGATAGATAGATAGATAGATAGATAGATAGACAGACATACAAATGATTCATGAATAATGAGAGAGACAGAGAAATAGATAGATAATGCATAAATAAATATAGAGAGACATGCAGAGATAGATAGATAGATAGATAGATAGATAGATAGATAGATAGATAGATAGATAGAGATTAATAATGATAGAGAGGCAGAGATACATAGAGAGAGAGAGAAAGAGAGAGAGAGAGACAGACAGACAGACCGAGAGATAGACAAATGATTCATAAATAATGATAAAGACACAGGGAGAAATAGATAGATAGATAGATAGATAGATAGATAGATAGATAGATAGATAGATAGATAGATAATGCAAAAATAACTATGGAGAGACATGCAGAGATAGATAGATAGATAGATAGATAGATAGATAGATAGATAGATAGATAGATAGATAGATAGATAGGTAGATAATGCAAAAATAACTATGTAGAGACATGCAGAGATAGATAGATAGATAGATAGATAGATAGATAGATAGATAGATAGATAGATAGAAAGATAAATGATAGATAGATAGATAGATAGACAGATAGACAGACAAATGATTCATAAATAATGATAGATAGATAGATAGATAGATAGATAGATAGATAGATAGATAGATAGATAGATAGATGATAGATAGATAGATAGATAGATAGATAGATAGATGATAGATAGATAGATAGATAGATAGATAGATATTATAGATAGATAATGCATAAATAACAGACATGCAGAGATAACAGACATGCAGAGATAGATAGATAGATAGATAGATAGATAGATAGATAGATAGATAGATAGATAGATAGATAGAGATTAATAATGATAGAGAGGCAGAGATACATAGAGAGAGAGAGAAAGAGAGAGAGAGAGACAGACAGACAGACAGAGAGATAGACAAATGATTCATAAATAATGATAAAGACACAGGGAGAAATAGATAGATAGATAGATAGATAGATAGATAGATAGATAGATAGATAGATAGATAGATAGATAGATAGATAGATAGATAGATAGATAGATAGATAGACAGACCGACAGACAGATAGATAGATAGACAGATTATTCACAAATAATGATAGATAGATAGATAGATAGATAGATAGATAGATAGATAGATAGATAGATAGATAGATAGATAGATAGATAGATAGATAGATAGATAGACAAACAGACATATAGACAAATTATTCACAAATAATGATTGATAGGTAGATAGATAGATAGATAGATAGATAGATAGATAGATAGATAGATAGAGCATAAATAACTAAAGAGAGACATGCAAAGATCGATAGATAGATAGATAGATAGATAGATAGATAGATAGATAGATAGATAGATAGATAGATAGACAGACATACAAATGATTCATGAATAATGAGAGAGACAGAGAAATAGATAGATAATGCATAAATAAATATAGAGAGACATGCAGAGATAGATAGATAGATAGATAGACAGATTGATAGATAGACAGACAGACATTAATAATGACAGAGAGGCAGAGATAGATAGATAGATAGATAGATTGATAGATAGATAGATAGATAGATAGATAGACAGACAGACAGACAGACAGACAAATAATTCCTAAATGATAGATAGATAGATAGATAGATAGATAGATAGATAGATAGATAGATAGATAGATAGATAGATAGACAGGCATTAATAATGATAGAGAGGCAGTGATAGATAGATAGATAGATAGATAGATAGATAGATAGATAGATAGATAGACAGACAGACAGACAAATAATTCCTAAATGATAGATAGATAGATAGATAGATAGATAGATAGATAGATAGATAGATAGATAGACAGGCATTAATAATGATAGAGAGGCAGAGATAGATAGATAGATAGATAGATAGATAGATAGATAGATAGATAGATAGATAGATAGATAGATAAATGATAGATAGATAGATAGATAGATAGACAGATAGACAGACAAATAATTCATAAATAATGATAGATAGATAGATAGATAGATAGATAGATAGATAGATAGATAGATGATAGTTAGATAGATAGATAGACAAATGATTCATAAATAATGATAGTTTAGAGATAGATAGATAGATAGATAGATAGATAGATAGATAGATGATAGATAGATAGATAGATAGATAGATATTATAGATAGATAATGCATAAATAACAGACATGCAGAGATAACAGACATGCAGAGATAGATAGATAGATAGATAGATAGATAGATAGATAGATAGATAGATAGATAGATAGATAGATAGAGATTAATAATGATAGAGAGGCAGAGATACATAGAGAGAGAGAG
>NC_138210.1:38498532-38501032 GCF_964194415.1 Vipera berus | reverse complement strand
AGATAGATAGATAGATGATAGATAGATAGATAGATAGATAGATAGATAGATAGATAGATAGATGATAGATAGATAGATAGATAGATAGATATTATAGATAGATAATGCATAAATAACAGACATGCAGAGATAACAGACATGCAGAGATAGATAGATAGATAGATAGATAGATAGATAGATAGATAGATAGATAGATAGATAGATAGATAGATAGATAGATAGATAGATAGATAGATAGAGATTAATAATGATAGAGAGGCAGAGATACATAGAGAGAGAGAGAAAGAGAGAGAGAGAGACAGACAGACAGACAGAGAGATAGACAAATGATTCATAAATAATGATAAAGACACAGGGAGAAATAGATAGATAGATAGATAGATAGATAGATAGATAGATAGATAGATAGATAGATAGATAGATAGATAGATAGATAGATAGATAGATAGACAGACCGACAGACAGATAGATAGATAGACAGATTATTCACAAATAATGATAGATAGATAGATAGATAGATAGATAGATAGATAGATAGATAGATAGATAGATAGATAGATAGATAGATAGATAGATAGATAGATAGATAGATAGATAGATAGATAGACAAACAGACATATAGACAAATTATTCACAAATAATGATTGATAGGTAGATAGATAGATAGATAGATAGATAGATAGATAGATAGATAGATAGATAGAGCATAAATAACTAAAGAGAGACATGCAAAGATCGATAGATAGATAGATAGATAGATAGATAGATAGATAGATAGATAGATAGATAGATAGATAGACAGACATACAAATGATTCATGAATAATGAGAGAGACAGAGAAATAGATAGATAATGCATAAATAAATATAGAGAGACATGCAGAGATAGATTGATAGATAGACAGATTGATAGATAGACAGACAGACATTAATAATGACAGAGAGGCAGAGATAGATAGATAGATAGATAGATTGATAGATAGATAGATAGATAGATAGATAGACAGACAGACAGACAGACAGACAAATAATTCCTAAATGATAGATAGATAGATAGATAGATAGATAGATAGATAGATAGATAGATAGATAGATAGATAGATAGATAGATAGACAGGCATTAATAATGATAGAGAGGCAGTGATAGATAGATAGATAGATAGATAGATAGATAGATAGACAGACAGACAGACAAATAATTCCTAAATGATAGATAGATAGATAGATAGATAGATAGATAGATAGATAGATAGATAGATAGATAGATAGATAGACAGGCATTAATAATGATAGAGAGGCAGAGATAGATAGATAGATAGATAGATAGATAGATAGATAGATAGATAGATAGATAGATAGATAAATGATAGATAGATAGATAGATAGATAGACAGATAGACAGACAAATAATTCATAAATAATGATAGATAGATAGATAGATAGATAGATAGATAGATAGATAGATAGATAGATAGATAGATAGATAGATGATAGTTAGATAGATAGATAGACAAATGATTCATAAATAATGATAGTTTAGAGATAGATAGATAGATAGATAGATAGATAGATAGATAGATAGATAGATGATAGATAGATAGATAGATAGATATTATAGATAGATAATGCATAAATAACAGACATGCAGAGATAACAGACATGCAGAGATAGATAGATAGATAGATAGATAGATAGATAGATAGATAGATAGATAGATAGATAGAGATTAATAATGATAGAGAGGCAGAGATACATAGAGAGAGAGAGAAAGAGAGAGAGAGAGACAGACAGACAGACAGAGAGATAGACAAATGATTCATAAATAATGATAAAGACACAGGGAGAAATAGATAGATAGATAGATAGATAGATAGATAGATAGATAGATAGATAGATAGACAGACAGATAGATAGATAGATAGACAGATTATTCACAAATAATGATAGATAGATAGATAGATAGATAGATAGATAGATAGATAGATAGATAGATAGATAGATAGATAGATAGATAGATAGATAGATAGATAGATAGATAGATAGATAGACAAACAGACATATAGACAAATTATTCACAAATAATGATTGATAGGTAGATAGATAGATAGATAGATAGATAGATAGATAGATAGAGCATAAATAACTAAAGAGAGACATGCAAAGATCGATAGATAGATAGATAGATAGATAGATAGATAGATAGATAGATAGATAGACAGACATACAAATGATTCATGAATAATGAGAGAGACAGAGAAATAGATAGATAATGCATAAATAAATATAGAGAGACATGCAGAGATAGATAGATAGATAGATAGATAGATAGATAGATAGATAGATAGATAGAGATTAATAATGATAGAGAGGCAGAGATACATAGAGAGAGAGAGAAAGAGAGAGAGAGAGACAGACAGACAGACCGAGAGATAGACAAATGATTCATAAATAATGATAAAGACACAGGGAGAAATAGATAGATAGATAGATAGATAGATAGA
>NC_138210.1:38488532-38491032 GCF_964194415.1 Vipera berus | reverse complement strand
ACAAATTATTCACAAATAATGATAGATAGATAGATAGATAGATAGATAGATAGATAGATAGATAGATAGATAGATAGATAGATAGATAGATAGATAGATAGATAGATAGATAGACAGACAGACAGACAGACAGACAGATAGATAGACAGATTATTCACAAATAATGATAGATAGATAGATAGATAGATAGATAGATAGATAGATAGATAGATAGATAGATAGATAGATAGATAGATAGACAGACAGACAGACATATAGACAAATTATTCACAAATAATGATTGATAGGTAGATAGATAGATAGATAGATAGATAGATAGATAGATAGATAGATAGATAGATGATAGATAGATAGATAGATAGATAGATAGATAAATAGATAGACAAATGATTCATGAATAATGATAGAGAGACAGGGATATATAGATAGATAGATAGATAGATAGATAGATAGATAGATAGATAGATAGATAGATAGATAGATAGATATAGATAGATAGATAGATAGACAAACAGACATATAGACAAATTATTCACAAATAATGATTGATAGGTAGATAGATAGATAGATAGATAGATAGATAGATAGATAGATAGATAGATAGATAGCGCATAAATAACTAAAGAGAGACATGCAAAGATCGATAGATAGATAGATAGATAGATAGATAGATAGATAGATAGATAGATAGATAGATAGACAGACAGACAGACAGATAGATAGACAGATTATTCACAAATAATGATAGATAGATAGATAGATAGATAGATAGATAGATAGATAGATAGATAGATAGATAGATAGATAGATAGATAGATAGATAGATAGACAGACAGACATATAGACAAATTATTCACAAATAATGATTGATAGGTAGATAGATAGATAGATAGATAGATAGATAGATAGATAGATAGATAGATAGATAGATAGATAGATAGATAGATGATAGATAGATAGATAGATAGATAGATAGATAGATAAATAGATAGACAAATGATTCATGAATAATGATAGAGAGACAGGGATATATAGATAGATAGATAGATAGATAGATAGATAGATAGATAGATAGATAGATAGATAGATATAGATAGATAGATAGACAAAGAGACATATAGACAAATTATTCACAAATAATGATTGATAGGTAGATAGATAGATAGATAGATAGATAGATAGATAGATAGATAGATAGCGCATAAATAACTAAAGAGAGACATGCAAAGATAGATAGATAGATAGATAGATAGATAGATAGATAGATAGATAGATAGACAGACAGACATACAAATGATTCATGAATAATGAGAGAGACAGAGAAATAGATAGATAATGCATAAATAAATATAGAGAGACATGCAGAGATAGATAGATAGATAGACAGATTGATAGATAGACAGACAGACATTAATAATGACAGAGAGGCAGTGATAGATAGATAGATAGATAGATAGATAGATAGATAGATAGATAGATAGATAGATAGATAGATAGATAGATAGATAGATAGATAGATAGATGGACGGACGGACAGACAGACAGACAGACAGACAGATAGATAGATAGATAGACAGACAGACAGACAGACAGATAGATAGATAGATAGATAGATAGATAGATAGATAGATAGATAGATAGATAGATAGATAGATATTATACATAGATAATGCATAAATAACAGACATGCAGAGATAACAGACATGCAGAGATAGATAGATAGATAGATAGATAGATAGATAGATAGATAGATAGATAGATAGATAGATAGATAGATAGATAGATAGACAGGCATTAATAATGATAGAGAGGCAGAGACAGATAGATAGATAGATAGATAGATAGATAGATAGATAGATAGATAGATAGATAGATAGATAGACAGACAGACAGACAGATAGATAGACAGATTATTCAAAAATAATGATAGATAGATAGATAGATAGATAGATAGATAGATAGATAGATAGACAAACAGACATATAGACAAATTATTCACAAATAATGATAGATAGATAGATAGATAGATAGATAGATAGATAGATAGATAGATAGATAGATAGATAGATAGATAGATAGATAGACAGACAGACAGACATATAGACAAATTATTCACAAATAATGATTGATAGGTAGATAGATAGATAGATAGATAGATAGATAGATAGATAGATAGATAGATAGATAGATGATAGATAGATAGATAGATAGATAGATAGATAAATAGATAGACAAATGATTCATGAATAATGATAGAGAGACAGGGATATATAGATAGATAGATAGATAGATAGATAGATAGATAGATAGATAGATAGATAGATAGATAGATAGATAGATATAGATAGATAGATAGATAGACAAACAGACATATAGACAAATTATTCACAAATAATGATTGATAGGTAGATAGATAGATAGATAGATAGATAGATAGATAGATAGATAGATAGATAGATAGATAGCGCATAAATAACTAAAGAGAGACATGCAAAGATCG
>NC_138210.1:38481032-38483532 GCF_964194415.1 Vipera berus | reverse complement strand
GATAGATAGATAGATAGATAGATAGATAGATAGATAGATAGATAGATAGATAGATAGTTAGACAGACAGATTATTCACAAATAATGATAGATAGATAGATAGATAGATGATAGATAGATAGATAGATAGATAGATAGATAGATAGATAGATAGATAGATAGATAGATAGATAGATAGATAGATAGATAGATAGATAGATAGATAGATAGATAGATACAGAGACAGACAGACAGACAGACAGACAGACAGACAGACAAATGATTCATAAATAATGATAGATAGATAGATAGATAGATAGATAGATAGATAGATAGATAGATAGATAGATAGATAGACAGACTGATAGATAGACAGATTATTCACAAATGATAGATAGATAGATAGATAGATAGATAGATAGATAGATAGATAGATAGATAGACAGACAGACAGACAGACAGACATAAAGACAAATTATTCACAAATAATGATTGATAGGTAGATAGATTATAGATAGATAGATAGATAGATAGATAGATAGATAGATAGATAGATAGATAGATAGATAGATAGATGATAGATAGATAGATAGATAGATAGTTAGACAGACAGATTATTCACAAATAATGATAGATAGATAGATAGATAGATGATAGATAGATAGATAGATAGATAGATAGATAGATAGATAGATAGATAGATAGATAGATAGATAGATAGATAGATAGATAGATAGATAGATAGATAGATAGATACAGAGACAGACAGACAGACAGACAGACAAATGATTCATAAATAATGATAGATAGATAGATAGATAGATAGATAGATAGATAGATAGATAGATAGATAGATAGATAGATAGACAGACAGATAGATAGACAGATTATTCACAAATGATAGATAGATAGATAGATAGATAGATAGATAGATAGATAGACAGACAGACAGACAGACAGACAGACAGACAGACAGACATAAAGACAAATTATTCACAAATAATGATTGATAGGTAGATAGATTATAGATAGATAGATAGATAGATAGATAGATAGATAGATAGATAGATAGATAGATAGATAGATAGATAGATAGATAAATAGATAGACAAATGATTCATGAATAATGATAGAGAGACAGGGATAGATAGATAGATAGATAGATAGATAGATAGATAGATAGATAGATAGATAGATAGACAGACAGACAGACAGACAGACAGACAGACAGACAAATGATTCATAAATAGTGATAGATAGATAGATAGATAGATAGATAGATAGATAGATAGATAGATAGATAGATAGATAGATAGACAGACAGACAAATGATTCATGAATAATGATAGAGAGAAAGGGATAGATACATAGATAGATAGATAGATAGATAGATAGATAGATAGATAGATAGATAGATAGATAGATAGACAGACAGACAGACAGACAGACAAATGATTCATAAATAATGATAGATAGATAGATAGATAGATAGATAGATAGATAGATAGATAGATAGATAGATAGATAGATAGATAGATAGATAGATAGATAGATCGATCGATAGATAGATAGATAGATAGATAGATAGATAGATAGATAGATAGATAGATAGATAGATAGATAGATAGATAATGCATAAATATCTAAAGAGAGACATGCAGAGATAGATAGATAGATAGATAGATAGATAGATAGATAGATAGACAGACAGACAGACAGACAGACAGACAAATGATTCATGAATAATGAGAGAGACTGAGAAATAGATAGATAATGCATAAATAAATATAGAGAGACATGCAGAGATAGATAGATAGATAGACAGATTGATAGATAGACAGACAGACATTAATAATGACAGAGAGGCAGTGATAGATAGATAGATAGATAGATAGATAGATAGATAGATAGATAGATAGATAGATAGATAGATAGATAGATAGATAGACAGACAGACAGACAAATGATTCATGAATAATGATAGAGAGAAAGGGATAGATACATAGATAGATAGATAGATAGATAGATAGATAGATAGACAGACAGACAGACAGACAGACAGACAGACAGACAGACAAATGATTCATAAATAATGATAGATAGATAGATAGATAGATAGATAGATAGATAGATAGATAGATAGATAGATAGATAGATAGATAGATAGATAGATAGATAGATAGATAGATCGATAGATAGATAGATCGATAGATAGATAGATCGATAGATAGATAGATAGATAGATAGATAGATAGATAGACAGATTGATAGATAGACATTAATAATGATAGAGAGGCAGTGATAGATAGATAGATAGATAGATAGATAGATAGATAGATAGATAGATAGATAGACAGACAGACACACAGACAGATGATTCATAAAAGATAGATAGATAGATAGATAGATAGATAGATAGATAGATAGATAGATAGATAGATAGATAGATAGATAGATAGACATTAATAATGATAGAGAGGCAGAGATAGATAGATAGATAGATAGATAGATAGATAGATAGA
>NC_138210.1:34840242-34842742 GCF_964194415.1 Vipera berus | reverse complement strand
AGTTAAATTTTTTAACTTTGTAGTTAAATGTCTTTGCCTAATTTAATTGGTATGCATTGGAATAGAAAAAGTAGTTTAGGGAGTACATTCATCTTAATTGTCGCGATTCTCCCCATAAAGGAGAGCTGCAGGTTTTTGCATCTATCTAAATCCACTGTAATTTGATCTATTAGTTTATCGTAGTTTTCCCTTTTAAGTGTGATGCATCTTGCCGTCAGTTAAATCCCCAGGTATCTTACTTTTTTAGTTATTTGAATGTTAATTTTTTCTGCTAGCTCGTTTTCTTGTGATTTGCTCATGTTTTTAACTAGCATTTTGGTTTTTTCTTTGTTAATCTTCAAACCCGCTATATCTCCATAGTTTTCCAAAACCTGTAATAGTCTTGTTCCGGACTCTAGGGGCTCTTCCAAAATAAAGACTAAATCATCTGCATAGGCCTGTAGTTTAAATATCTCTTTTTTAGTTTGTAAGCCTTTAATCAATTTATCTTTTTGGATGATTCTTGTTAAAACTTCTAAAGAAAGTACAAATAATAATGCTGATAGTGGGCAACCTTGTCTCGTACCTTTTTGTATTTGGAAACTTTTTGTTGATTCTCCATTTATAATTACTTTTGCTTCTTGTTTAGAATAAATTGCTTTGAACATGTTTATGAATCTTTCCCCAAATTCCATATGTTTAAGTTGGGTCAACATGAAATCCCATTTGACATTGTCAAATGCTTTCTGCGTGTCAACAAAAATCAGTGCCGTTTGTTTTTCATTATGCGATTCGTAATATTCTAGCGTATCTAATATGATCCTAACATTATGTCTTATTTGCCTTTTGGGCAAGAAGCCGTTTTGATCAGTATGGATAAATTCAACCAAGTATCTTTTTAATCTTTCTGCCATTATTGTCATAAAGATCTTATAATCCATATTTAATAAAGAGATAGGCCTATAGTTTTTAATGAGAGTCAAATCGGAGTTTTCTTTAGGAATTAATGTAACGGTTGCTTCTTTCCATGAATTTGGGATCTTAGCTACTTTTAATACTTCATTAAATGTATCCAATAAAGTTGGGCCCAAAGGTTCTTGAATATTTTTGTATATTTCAGATGGTAATCCATCAGGGCCGGGTGTTTTATTACTTTTTTGTTTTTTAATTGCTTCTATACTTTCCTGAAGTGTTATGTCCTTATTTAATATATTTTGGAATTCTTCCGGGACCTTCAGCAGATCAGCATTCATGAGGTATTGTAGGATTCTTCCCTCACTAATCTTTTCATCGTCTATATAGAGGTTTTTATAGAATTCGTACGTCACATGTTTTTTTTCTTCAGTCTGGTGTACCATCTCCCCCACTTCATTGCATAGTTTACTGATCCATCTTTTATCTTTTTGTTTTTTCAGTTTATAGGCCAACCAGCTCCCGGGTTTATTTGCCTGTTCAAAAAAAAATTGTCTGATATTTTTTATTTTTTGTACCAATTCTTCTTTTTCTATGATGTTCAATTTATGTTTATTTAGATCTAATTGTTGTTTTAGATCCCTACATTGTTGTTGTTTTCTTGTAGTTTTGTTTCCAGGTTTTTTATATTCTTCCTCTAGACTTTTTTGGTACTCCCTTTTCTTTTTATTTTCATTGGCCATGTATGCAATTGTGGTTCCTCTCATGACTGGTGTAATGTATTGGGCTTTGTTTTACTGTGTAAACCACGTGAGGTTTGAATGCTGGAAGGTTGCTTAAGCAGGGAGTTGGCTAACGGCTCCCAGCTCCTCAGACAACCCGTCTCCAGCGCCGCCATTGGCTGCCTCTAGGGTGGCAATAGGTTGCTTTAAACCTATTGGCCGCAACCTAGAGGCCAGGGTATAAATAGCTGCATTTGCAGCCCTGTTTCCCAGTTCAGTTCCTGCAAGCAAATAAAGAATGTTCCTGACTGAACTCACTCGCCTCTTCTCTCAAGCAATGAACCCAGTACACAACAACTGCCTTGGCTGTATCCCATAAGTATTGTTACATCATCTACATCTGAATTTAGTTCTTTCATTGTCCAGACCATATCAATTCTGCACCATGATTGGTAATCCCCTGAATGATATGTGAATTGTTTTACGTTTAAATTTCTCTCCCTCCAACTATCCTGGATGTTAAATTCTTCCACCAATTTAAAAAAAGTACCAGGTAGTATTCTTCTAGTTCCTTTCCTTGCATTCTCACTTTTATAGTCTAGTTTTCTATCTACAATTGCATTGAAATTGCCAATTAAACAAATATTCTCATTTTCAATATCACCAATAACCTTGTGTAATTTCTTGTAAAATTGTCTTTGTCTCTCGTTGGGGGCATAAATTCCTACCAAGGTGATTTTTTTTAATCAGGGAAATTTCAGTTATCAGTATTCTACCTTCTTCGTCCTGATAAATTTGTTTTGCTGGAATTCTTTCCTTGACATATATCACTATTCCTCCTTTTTTCTGCTGTGAGAGTGATACAAATTTAGTTCCTAACTTGGGGT
>NC_138210.1:34364492-34840042 GCF_964194415.1 Vipera berus | reverse complement strand
TACAAAGTTCCAGCAACAGACCGTCACCAAAACTAGATAAAAGCAATCCGAAATGGAATTTGATAAAATACAATTTAAAATGGAATTAAAATACAATTTAAGTTAAAATAGTAAAAAAATGCAAATGTAAGATATAGATAAAATATGGAAACATTATATTTCGGAGTCGCCCTTACAATCTACCCCAATCAGTCCCACATATGCAGATCTTAACTGGATCATTTTGTTCAAATACTGTGCTACGTTGGATGTTATTTTCAAGTTCTGGCCTGACATAAGGTAAGTTATTTTGATATGGGGATCCCAATGGGTCATTCGTTTGGTATATAGACCAAGATACCTGTCTCTCACCCTCTTATACAAACAACAGTCAAATAGGATGTGAGCCAGGTCCTCTACGTCTGCCGCTCCGCAAATGCAGAGACGCTCATTGTACGGTATAGCATGAAATCTCCCATATCTGACCATTGTATCAAGCTGTTCGAATCTCGCTCTCGTAAATATCTCCCTAAGATGTTTTGGGAGTTGTAACTTCAAATAACTGTCCACTTGAAAAGTACATTTGTATTTACTCAGCCATTTCAAGTTACCCACCTTACTAAGGATAGCTATATCAGTTTGTGCTTCTATATCCTTAATTCTTTGGGCAACTCTTTTTTTAGATTGTTCTCCTGTTACGCAAGAAACAGGAAGGCCACAGCTTCTTACAAAATTTGTTAGTTTGGTGATCCAGGAGATTTGTGATTGCAGTTTTATTTGCTCTAGTAGGCATAATTTGGGGAGTCTATCAGTCTCCATTTCATTAACTTTGCACCAGTAGTTATAAGCTCTAATTTTAGATAATGCCTGAATTGTATGAATTCCCAATTCAGCTCTAACTGCTGCAGCAGATGTTCTTGGATCTACACCCAAAATGCATCTCAGATGCTGGGACTGTGTTCGTTCTAAAGCTGTGGTTGAATAAAGACCCCAAATTTCTGCTCCATACAAGAGCATTGTCGTAACCTTAGCCTTATAAACTTTGAGTAGTGGAGCTAGGGACCCTGGGTAACTATGGTTCTTTAGTTTGAGCAATAAATTCAAACGGGCTTTTGCTCTAAATGTACTTCGTTGATGATGGCAGGCCCAAGATCCAGTCTTGGAAAAAGTTACTCCCAAATATACAAAGGTATTAACCTGTTCAATTGGTTCACCGTCTAATTGCCACTTATGTCTCTGATGGTTTCTTCCAAACACCATTATTTTCGATTTGGATTTGCTAATAATTAGGGAGTTATCCTGGCAATAAGAGCTGAATCTTCTTAATAGCCTACGTAATCCTACTTGTGAGTATGATAATAAAATCATATCATCAGCATAAAGCAAGCTGTTATAGTAAGTATTTAGGATCATCGGCATGTGTACCATGGTATCCTTCATTAACCCTGGCAAATCATTGATGTATAAATTAAATAATAATGGGGCCAGGATACACCCTTGCCTTATCCCTTTATTTGTGTGAATCCTGTTAGTCAGGGCCCCATTAACCCCATACCGCACCCTCAAACAGGTACTTGTGTAAAGGGCTTTAATCAAAGCCAGAAGTCTGGGTTCTATTTTAAGAGATGTCAATTTACTCCATAGTACGTCTCTATTTACCATATCAAATGCTGCTGTAAGGTCTATAAAAGCAGCAAACAGGAGTCTCCTCTTATAGGCATATTTGGCAATTAGATGGTTCAAAACAAAGCAGTTATCAATAGTAGATCTGTTCTGTCTAAAACCTGCTTGTTCTTCTGTGAGGATGTTGTTTTCCTCTACCCAGATTTCAATTCTGTTCAAAAGGTACCTAGCATATATTTTTGCTACAATGTCAATCAGGCTGATGGGCCTATAATTACTAGGATCCTTTTTATTCCCTTTTTTATATATAGGGACAACTATTGCCATCTTCCACCTATCTGGTATATGGCAGGTGTTATTTATGTGTGTAAAAAGACCTGCTAAAAGCAATACTGGGATACAACCCTCAAAATGACAGAATGATCTCAGTTCGAATCCAAGGCAAACCATTCAATATCACAGTAGTCCAAGTCTATGCCCCAACCACCAGTGCTGAAGAGGATGAAATTGACCAGTTCTATGAAGCCCTACAGCACCTTATAGAACTAACACCCAAAAATGATGTCCTTATCATCATGGGAGATTGGAATGCTAAAGTAGGAAGCCAAAAGATAACTGGAATAACAGGCAAGTTTGGCCTTGGAGTACAAAATGAAGCAGGGCACAGGCTGATAGAATTTTGTCAAGAGAATACGATGGTCATAGCAAACACTCTTTTCCAACAACCCAAGAGACGGCTTTACACATGGACATCACCAGACGGTCAACACAGAAATCAGATTGACTATATGCTCTGCAGCCAAAGATGGAGAAGCTCTATACAGTCAGTAAAAACAAGACCAGGAGCTGACTGTGGCTCAGACCATGAGCTTCTTGTTGCAAAGTTTAGGCTTAAATTAAAGAAAGTAGGGAAAAGCGCTAGGCCAGTCAGGTATGAATTAAATCATATCCCTGTTGAATATACAGTAGAGGTGACAAATAGATTTAAAGAATTAGATCTGATAGACAGAGTGCCTGAAGAACTATGGACAGAGGTTCGCAACATTGTACAACAGGTAGCAACCAAAACCATCCCAAAGAAAAAGAAATGCAAGAAAGCAAAATGGCTGTCTGAGGAAGCTTTGCAAATAGCTGAGGAAAGGAGGGAAGCAAAAGGCAAGGGAGAAAAAGAAAGATATGCCCAATTAAATGCAGAATTCCAAAGAATAGCTAGAAGAGATAAGAATGCCTTCTTAAATGAACAATGCAAAGAAATAGAAGAAAACAATAGAATAGGGAGGACCAGAGATCTTTTCAAGAAAATTGGAGAGATGAAGGGAACGTTTCATGCAAAAATGGGCATGATAAAGGACCAAAATGGCAGGGACCTAACAGAGGCAGAAGAGATTAAGAAGAGGTGGCAAAATTACACAGAAGAACTATACAAGAATGAGCTTAACGTCCCTGATAATCACAATGAGGTGGTCACTGACCTCGAGCCAGACATCCTAGAATGTGAAGTGAAGTGGGCCTTAGAAAAGCTGAGCAACAACAAAGCTAGTGGAGGTGACAGTATTCCAGCTGAGCTATTCAAAATCTTAAAAGACGATGCAGTAAAAGTGCTACACTCAATTTGCCAGCAAATTTGGAAAACTCAACAGTGGCCACAGGACTGGAAAAGATCAGTTTACATTCCAATTCCAAAGAAAGGCAGTGCCAAAGAATGTTCAAACTATCGCACCATTGCACTCATTTCTCATGCTAGTAAAGTTATGCTTAAAATTCTACAAGCTAGACTCCAGCAGTATGTGGATCGAGAACTACCAGAAGTACAGGCAGGATTTCGAAGAGGCAGAGGAACTAGAGATCAAATTGCTAACATACGCTGGATCATGGAGAAAGCTAGAGAGTTCCAGAAAAACATCTACTTCTGCTTCATTGACTATGCTAAAGCCTTTGATTGTGTGGATCATAACAAACTGTGGCAAGTCCTTAAAGAGATGGGTATACCAGACCATCTTATTTGTCTCTTGAGAAACCTATATGTGGGCCAAGAAGCAACAGTGAGAACTGGACACGGAACCACTGATTGGTTCAAAATTGGGAAAGGAGTCCGGCAAGGCTGTATACTGTCGCCTTGCCTATTTAACTTATATGCAGAGCACATCATGAGAAAGGCAGGGCTAGATGAATCAAAAGTTGGAATTAAGATTGCCGGAAGAAACATCAACAACCTAAGATATGCAGATGATACCACTCTAATGGCAGAAAGTGAAGAGGAACTAAAGAGCCTCTTGTTGCGAGTGAAGAAGGAGAGTGCAAAACTTGGGTTGAAACTAAACATTAAGAAAACCAAGATCATGGCATCCGGCCCTCTCAATTCCTGGCATATAGATGGGGAAGAAATGGAGGTAGTGACAGATTTTATTTTCCTGGGCTCCAAGATCACTGCAGATGGGGACTGTAGCCAAGAAATTAAAAGACGCTTGCTCCTGGGGAGGAAAGCCATGGCAAATCTAGACAGCACACTAAAAAGCAGAGACATCACCCTGTCAACAAAAGTGCATATAGTCAAGGCTATGGTCTTCCCAGTTGCAATGTATGGCAGTGAAAGCTGGACCATACGAAAGGCTGAGCGCCAAAGAATTGATGCCTTTGAATTATGGTGCTGGAGAAGACTCCTGCGAGTCCCTTGGACTGCAAGGCAATCAAACCGGTCAGTCCTAGAGGAGATCAACCCTGACTGCTCTTTAGAAGGCCAGATCCTGAAGCTAAAACTCAAATACTTTGGCCACCTAATGAGAAGGAAGGACTCACTGGAGAAGAGCCTAATGCTGGGAAAGATTGAGGGCAATAGAAGAAGGGGACGACAGAGAATGAGGTGGCTGGATGGAGTCACTGAAGCAGTAGGCGTGAGCTTAAATGGACTCCAGAAGATGGTAGAGGACAGGAAGGCCTGGAGGAACATTGTCCATAGGGTCGCGATGGGTCGGACACGACTTCGCAACTAACAACAACAACATATCTCCTTTTCTGAGACTGGTGGCCAAGGGGGGAGAGTTCTAGGATTTACCAAATCACTGTTTAAAAATAATTTCTTTACCGGTTTGGTGGGGGCAAACAAGCACTGATAATAATTCTCCCAGTCCGCAGCAGAGATTGGTATGTCAAATGCAAATCTCCGTTCCTTCAGAATACCTGCTACTGAGTGCCAAAATAATACTGAATTATGACTTCTGGCAGCCAACTCAAGTTCTGACCAGATTGAAATGGCAAAACGTTTTTCTTTAATGTTATAGTTTTTTTATATTCCCTTCTTGTGTGCAGCATCTTAGCTTGTATATGGGCAGTAGGATTCCTCTGGGCAAGCCTCATGGCTGCCTTCAATTTCTTTTTCTGTCGCTGGCAATCAGGATCAAACCAGCGAGGTCTACCCACTTGGGCTCTTTTTGTAGTAGGTTTAGCTGTTTGGTGTTTCTTCAGTATGTTACACAGATTGGAGAATGCATTGAAGGCTGACATCCAGTCAGTAGTAGATGACTGTATTGTTCTAGCCCACTTAGTAGCATTCTCTGTTTTAAGGCATTCTAATATTGCCTTAGTATCAACTTTGGCCCAAATTAACCTTTTATTTTGGGTCACCTCTACCTTTTTGGTGAGCCATCTGTCAGCCATGTTATATGGTCTTAAATCTGAGCGGCCTCGCAATGTCACACTTACAGGCTGATGGTCGCTATTGTCGCTAAGGTGTACTGTGACCTCTGAGAAGAGGTCAGCCTTATCTCTAGACACACAAAAGAGATCCAGTACACTACTTGAATTGGCTGAGTGGTATGTATAAGGGTATGTATAATTCTTGTCCTTACCTCCCAAAATTTGGAGATTACCCTTAAAAATTAAGGAGACTAGGAGCAGGCCAGCGGCATTACTTTTACAGTCTCTTGAGAGCCACTGAGGGTGGTTATCAAAGAACTCCCCTGGGATTCCCTTCTTCTGGGCAAGCTCATACAGAGAGGGACCCAGTCTAGCATTCAGATCTCCTAATAATACCACTATGGACTGAGGGTACAATATAGATATATCTTCTAAGATAACTTCCAAGCCCATCCAATATTCAAAATTATAGTGCTGGGATGTGCTTGGAGGAATGTACACATTTACCAATATTAACTCAAACTGGTCATATTCAAATTTGACAGCTAGAAAGTACAGATACTTACCTTCGTTATATAATTTCTCTCCCTGCCATTGCAACTCTTCCTTTATAAGAATGCATAGCCCACCAGAGGGTCTCCCTTTGTTCTTTGTTTTTAGGGCTGGGGACGCCCATCCCTGAAAGCCTGGCAATTGTACTGGTTCATCCACTTCGGTTAGCCAGGTTTCTTGAAAGGCTATTACGTCAAATCTAGAAAGAAAGTTCATTAGTCCACTATCAACCATCCTTTTCCAGCCAGCTATGTTCCAGGTCATCAACTGTATGGGGTTCTCAGAAGCAACGTGGTCTGGCTTGGTTGATTGGCTAGATGGTGGAAATGCCAGATGTCAACTTGACAATGGAGCTGGGTCAATATCATCTAAGCTTCCCATATAAACACAGTTGTTGTGAGGTTCGATATTTCTCCTCGTGGGTTGCAGAACTTGTTGTTGCTCCTCTATATCTCGGTTGCCAGTGTGCCTCCGCTCTTGCTCCAAGAATGATTTTTTTTCCAAAGAGCAGGTACTCTGGCTTAAGTCTATAAATGTAGATTTATGTCCATTTTTGGAGGGGCATGGCTGAGGGTTCATCTTGTGGAAAGATGTTGTGGGAACTTCTAAATCAGATGAGGATGGAAGCTGGATTATGTCCTTAGTGTTTGTCAGCTTAGGGGGCACTGTGTGATGAAGCCCTTTGTCTTTCAGTTGTTTCTCAGAGGCTGGGTCAGTCAGTGCAGTTACTCCACTCTCAGCCTGTGTGACAACACCTTTTTTTACTGTTGAGGTAAAGGCAGATTGTTGATTAAATATCTTGTCACAAGGTTGCGTGTTTAGTGGAGCCAAATTAAATAGAGGCTTTGCTGTAGATTGGGTTGTTGTCAGTGCCTCTTTTAGGTCGTCCAATCTTTGAATGATGTTAACTTGCTCAGGTTCTGGCAATGCACTGAATAGGTCAATCAACACTTCCTCTGGCACATCCTCAGCAGTTCCTGCAGCTGTGGGTAACACAGTTCGTATATTGCTTCTTTGCTTTCTCAGGGTCAGTTCAGTTGCAGCAGCCTCAGGCTTAGTAGTGTGAGGGCTGTTGCAGCCTAGATTTAAAGCGACAGTTCCCTCTTGGTGACGCTGTTTCAGGAGTGGGCACACTTTTTCTGAGCAAAAGACCCTTATTGGAAATATAGAGAAAAAGCTCAGAAAGGGCTTCATTCTGAAGAGCATGGAGGGAATTGTGGGCTGCTTGAATGATAGGAGAATTCTCATACATTGTGTTCTTGCTGGCAGCCACTCTACATGTAGTAGATCTATCAGAGTGAATTCACAGCGGAGCAGCTGGCTCAGGGACAGCCTAATAGCTTTTCTATTGCTCCAACGCCCTCTATTTACTCTCTTGTCATAAATTTGCAAAGTAACCTGGTTAGTTTGCAGACTGTAGTTATATTGGTCATCTCTTAGACCTTTGCCTGATTGAGTGTTTTCTCTGTAGGTGTTCAAATTTTTGGGAGGAGAACAAGGTCCTTCTCTACTTTCACCTTCTGAGTTAGCCATCCCATGTCTGTCCATGGTTATCCTCCCAAGTCCTTCCACAGTATTTGGGTGGCTCCTAACAAACTCTGCAAAAGACTCTTTCAGACAATCAACCTTATCCATGACAATTGACAAGAGATTATATATTGAGTTTACAGTTTGAGCTGTAAGCAAACATTGTCTAGAGAGGAAGTCTGTCACATTTTCCCCCTTCAAATTTGCTACATCTCCCTCCTGTGTAAAAGAGGCTGTTGCCAGATTCCAAGGAGGGGAGCCATTCTCCAAGAGGCAGGAGGACAACTCCACACGCTGTCTGCTCTCCAGTTCAGTTTGTAAGTCCCCTTCCAATGAGTCACATAAATTAAATTTATCTGATAAGGTGCCTGCGAATGAGTTACTTACTGGAGCAGACTGTCTGTTTGCAATATAATCCTCCATTTTCTGCTGCTTCAAAGGCTTGGATACACTTTCTGCTGCAGAGTGCTGTCTCTTCCTTCTTTTCCCCATTCAGGTTTGTTAAAACAGGTTTAAAAATAAGTTTAAAACTATGGTTTAAAAGGTTGAAATGGGTTAAAATGGGTTTAAAAAGTTTAAAAGAGGTAGGTTAAAATACAATATTAAAAGAGGTTAAAAAGTTAAAATAAAAATAAAGTAAAATAAAATAAAACCTTTACTTTTGGAGGAGCTCTTTACAGCCTTTGCTGCCTCTCCACCATCTTGGCTCCGCCCCCCGCTTTGTGGTTCTCGTGCCTTTCTGTTGTGACTCTCTGTAATGTCCTTTTCTCTTAGTTCTCTTTCTTCTAATTCATCTTCGCTACCTAGGTATAACTGAAAAAGCTCTTCTGCTTTGTTTATCGTATCCAGCCTGTATCTTTTTTCTTGCCAGGTCACCAGGATCCTTTCTGGCATCAGCCACCTAAAATTGATGTTTTGTCTTATTAGTTTCGATGTGATGTGCTGATAGGGCCTTCTTAAATCTCTTACCCTCCTGGGGACTTGTTTAAGAACGGTTAGTTGTTTTCCTCTGTATTCTATCAGGTCGTCTCTAGTTCTGTACAAGATCTCATCCCTGATTGACTTCTTGACAAATCTAATATGCACTTCCTTAGGTAAGTTGTTTCTTCTTGCATAATTTGTGTGAATTCTATATATTTCGTCCATCTCATTTGCCATCTCTTCTTTCCCGATTCCTAAAGCTCTCGCTAACAAGTCCGACATCATTTCTGGGAGGTCCTCCCCCTTCTCTTCTTTCACGTTTTGAAAACGTAGGTAGTGGTTTGCTTTCTCTGTCTCTAGCAAGATAACAATTTTTTCTAATTCTTTGTTTGCTTGTGAGAGTTTTTCATTCATTTCATCTACTCTTCTTTCTTCCTTATTCATTCTATCTTCCATTTCTAATAGTTTCTGTTCATTTTTCAGTATTTGTTGTTGGAAGCATTCGAATTTCCCATCCATTGCTCCCATCTTCTCTTTAAGTTCTCCGGTATCATTCCTTATTTCACCTATTTCTTTTTTCAAGTCTTCGTGGTTTCTCAGCATAACCTCTTGCATTGATTGTAACATTGATTGTAGGTCTTTGAGTGAGCCTGCTCTCTCCTGTGGCAACATCTCTTCTATCGATCTTTGCCCTGCTGGGCTTAGTTCCACCAATGTAGCTTGGGTTATCTGCCTTCTTCCAGTCCCAACTCTTGTTAGGTTGGGGATGCTTGTCATCTTTCGGAGTGACGTCAACCAGCCTTCCCACTTATGTACAATCTTTGTCTTTCCCTCCACCACACTCGAAAAATTTATTCGTCTTCTAATATTATAACAACTGATACCTTATATCTTAACAATATTATATTCTGTTACTAATGCAGTATAAAACCTGGCACTTCTAATATACAGTAATTTACAGTCTGATATATTTATCAATTTCAAATGTTCATATTCCACTGCAATTCTAATTCATCTAAATAATAATATATAATAATACTATAACAATTGATTTGCCTAAATATTATAACAAGTATTCAATTCATTGGCTATACAGTCCAAGTTTTACAATTAATCTCTTAACAGTTATAAGTATTAGGGTGTTCAGCAAGGTAGGCAATTAAACAATTTTTCTCACCCTCTTTAAATTTTCAACCTTTTGTTCCTATTTAATCTCTTCCAGTTCAATCATATAATGGGTTATATTCAATTAATTCTTATTTGCCTAAACCCTCCGTTCAGTTACAGCTTGTGCTTTTTATTTTCTAGAGCAATTTCTTTACTTTATTTCTGTGCATATTTTTCTTCTTAACTTGTAACTGTCTCTCTTCCCTCATTTAATACTAATCAGTCTTATTCAAAATGTCTGCTCTCTCTGCTCAGTCAGCACTTTCGGTTTTCAGGTTTTTAACTTTCTTCTTAGCTTTGTTGAAAGAGCCAAAAAGAGAAACCACCCTTAGTCATTAATCCTTTATAGCTTACGGGTCTGTTACTTTAAGGTAAAGCCTCTTTTCCCCCAGACTCCTTATCACCGCTGGCTCTGGGGCTCTGGGGCTTCCCTTCTCTTCTTTTCTTCTTCGAAATTTTCCGGAATGGTTTTACACTCTGGATCACTTGCAAAGGCTTGGTGGGTATTCTCCTTCCACAGTGTAGTAAGAATGCACACACACACCCAGTCCCTTCACTGTACCCCTAAAGACACAGGAATCAAGTGCAAAGCAAGAAAGGTTCACAAAAGCCTCCCAGAATAAAGAAATACTAACTCTGTTTTTTTCCCTTCAAACTGCCTCAGGTGTGTCTCAGTTTAAATAATGTAGCAACTGGAGCCTGAAAGGCTCCAGCAATTGCAAAAAGTGATAGCCTTAAATTAAGCCTGTTTACCTTCAAAGAAAACTTGCTAAAAGCCATAGACAGACTCAAGATAAGGGGGTAAAAGTAATTACATTTGTTTAGGGACTTCCTGTTTTGGCAGCGTCGGGACAAGTTGGGAAAGTCAGTGCTTGGCTTTCCAGCTTGGTTTTTCTTTGTCTAGCGACCCTTAAAGGGTCGGAAAGTTGCACCCGATCAGAGCAAACTGTAGGACCCTCTGGAAAATGAAATGAAGGGAAAGGCTGTTTTATATCTTCGGCCATAGACGTCTCTGGCAGGGAGCAAAGGATTTTTTTAAAAACAGCGGAATTTCAACTGCGTGTTGAAGCTGGGTGAGCAAGATGTTTACTTTTCTTCTATTAGAGGACTATAAATGTTGAGGCCCTGATTGGAAAGAGCTGGAAAGCAAAGACCCCCAGAAGATTTATGAGTGGTGGGTAATTATCTGGGGGGGGGGGAAGAAGAGGCTCTTTGTTAAAAAATACTGGACATTGATAAATAAGCCAAGGAGGACATCTAGTGGTGAAAAAAAAGAGAATGAAATTTTTACAACATGCTCTGTTGATTGAAAGTTTAACCTTGAAAAGAACAGCTGCAGCTGTTTTGTTATGAGATGGAAACTTAAAGTTACTTCTATTGAATTTGACTAAACCTGTAAACTTCAAAATGACTTCATCGAACATTACTAGACTTATGAAAAAAACTTCTTCTGCACCCTCAGTAGGACAATCTAGTCCTACAACACAGGGATCTATTGAAGCTATGCTGCAAAGGGAAAAGACCACAACTCAAGGTGAAACACAGACTTCATTAAAATTTCTTCAGGATCTTATGTTAAAGAATGAAGAGACTTTGGAAAGGAACCATTTAGAGTCACAACAAAATCACAACAGCACACAAGCAACATTGGAGAAGTTAAATGAAGAATTTTTGGATATAAAGGGAAAATTGGAAATTCAAAATCAAATGATAATAAAAAACCAACAGAAGATACATAAGATTGAAGAAAAAAACATGATAATGACAAAAAGATAGAAATGTTACTGCGAGAAAATGAAAAATTAGATAACAAAATTAAGATTTTAGAGATGGCAAATGCAGAACATTATTTAAGATTCCAAAACATTCCTGAAGATAAAGAGGAAAACATAGAAGAGGTGATTATTGACATTTTGGAGGAGGCTCTGAAAGCAGATAGAGGGGAAATTCAACTTGAATTAGATGGGATATTCCACTTCAATTCAAGCTATGCAAGAAGAAATAAGTTACCAAGAGAAGTACATGTACGGTTTGCAAGGAAGACAACAAGAGATGAAATACTGCGGAAAGTAAGAGATGAACCAATACAATATAAAGAAATTGTGGTCTTAAAACAGGTACCTAAGAGAGTTAGAGATTCACGAAGACAGTATCATTTCTTGACTACAAAGTTGATGGCTAATGGCATAAACTTCAGATGGCTGATGCCAGAAGGCATCTTAATAAGCTGGAACAACACAAGATATAGACTTGATTCAATTTGTAAAGCAGAAGACTTTGAAGAGAAGAATAGGTCAATTTTGGATGAAGGAATAAAAAGAGGTCAAGGGGAAAATAAAGAGCAGAAACAAACAGAAGAGAAGACTCAAGGAGCTACTGCACAAACAAAAGAACAGAAAGAGGAGGGTCTCCAAAAGGGGGAGGATGAGGGACCTGCTAGAGAACAAAGAACTACTAGATCGGTTAGACTGAAATATAAGTAAATGGAAATGGATAAAGAAAGTGGAATCTTTTCAGTAAACATAAATGGATTGAACTCCCCAATTAAAAGAAACAAGATTTTTAGGAAACTATGGAAACTGAATTTGGATATAATTTGTTTGCAAGAAACACATATAAAAGCACAACATTATAAACTATTGGAATATTCAAAGATTGGAAAACTTTACTATGCGTCAGCACAACAGAAAAAAAGAGGAGTAGCTCTATATATTAAAGAGACAATAAATTCGAAAATGATATATTCAAATGAAGAAGGAAGAATATTAATGGTAGAAATTTATCTGCATCAAAAGCAAATATTATTAGTGGCAATTTATGCACCAAATGACAATCAAGAAAAGTTCTATAAAAATCTACATAGAAAAATAATAGAAATGGAGTATCAAAATATTTGTTTACTAGGAGATTTTAATGCAATAAAAGATGGAAAAACTGATTATAAAAGTAACAAAACAAGGAAAAATGGTAGAGGAAGACTACTTAAAACATTTTTTTATATGGCGGAAGAAATTGGAATTCAAGATATTTGGAGGGAAATAAATCCACAAAAATTACAATATACTTTTTATTCAAATAGCCAGAAATCCTGGTCAAGAATTGATATGATTTGGATGACTGCTGATTTGAGAATGAATGTGCAGGACATTGAAATAGAAATAGGCACATGGGCAGATCATAACCCTCTGAAAATGACTTGGAAAGGGATACAAAAAAGGCTAAGATGGACTTTAAACTGTTCCATATTAAAGGAAAAAGAATTTATAGAGTTAACAAAAAAAGAAATGGAACTTTTTAAAAAGAAAATAAGAAAGAAGATACTACAATACAAAATCTATGGGACACAGCTAAAGCATACTTTAGAGGTATAGCTACATCGTATATGGCAAGGAAAAATAAACAGAGAAAACAGCAATATGTATTATTAAGAAAAGCATTTGGAAAGTTAGAATCAGAATTGCAAAAGAATCCACAAAAAAGACTTTAATAAGAGATATGGATATGATAAAACATAAATTAAATTTGTTAGATTCAGAAAAAATGGCAGAACAGATAAAAAGAGCGAAGTAGAATTTCTTTGAAAATGCCAATAAGCCAGGAAGGTGGTTAGCTTGCAAACTTAAAAAACAGAAAGAAAAAAAAGATACATAATCTATTGGATGGGAAAGGTCATTTACAATATAAAATTGAAGAAATAAAAAAGATAGTTAAAGAATTCTATAAGGATCTGTATGATAAAAAGGAGACTTCAAGAGAGAAAACTGTAAAATATTTGAAAGATAGTAACCTTCCGAAGGGACGCGGTGGCTCAGTGGGTTAGGACGCTGAGCTTGTCGATCAGAAGGTCGGCAGTTTGGCGGGTCGAATCCCGAGTGCCGCGTAACAGAGTGAGCACCTGTTACTCGTCCCAGCTTCTGCCAACCTAGCAGTTCGAAAGCATGTCAAAATGCAAGTAGAAAAATAGGGACTGCTACGGTGGGAAGGTAACAGCGTTCCGTGCGCCTTTGGCGTCTAGTCATGCCGGCCACATGACCACGGAGTCGTCCTCGGACAAGCGCTGGCTCTTCGGCTTTGAAACGGAGATGAGCACCGGCCCCTAGAGTTGGAAACGACTAGCACGCATGTGCGGGGGAACCTTTACCTTTACCTTTTTACTAACCTTCCGAAGATTTCAGAGACATTTAAAAATATGCTAGATCAGGGGGGTCAAACTCAATTTCATTGAGGGCCACATCAGCATTGCGGTTACCCTCAGGGGGCTGGGTGGGTGTGGCCAGAGTGCACGTGGTCTACTGGGTGGGCATAGCTGGAGTCCATGTGGCCTACTGGGTGGGCACGGCCAGCTCTACATTGTTCGCATCAAGGGTGCCTATAGGGGCCTGGGCAGGAGTGGGACAGATCTGAGGATCTCTGGCAGAAGGAGATGGGACTGGGGCAAATGCCAAGGCATGGTCCACTGGAGGAGCCTCACTGTTCCTCTCAGACCATGCGGGGGGGGCGGGGCTGGATGGTGGTGCAGAGGTCAAATACCCGGCCTAGCCCTCAAGCACTCGTGGCACTAAGCCCAGCCCCACTTCCCCAAGGGGGTGCCCAGCTGCACTTATGTCCTCCTCAAGGCTGCTGCTGCTGTGCTTGGTGTCCTTAGCCAGGTTGCTCATGATGGGTATGAGGGCAAAGTCAAGAGGGAGACCCACTCCCTCTCCATGTGAGGAGACCTGGCTTTGTATCCAAAGGTTCCTTAGCAATAGGATGGGAAACCCCCCAGGATAGGCCAGGAGGAGGGGACAAGGGGATGGTGAAAGGGCAGCAGGGAAGGTCTAAGGCAGGACTTCCCTCAGACCCTCCCTCTCCTTCCTTCCTTCCTTCCTTCCTTCCTTCCTTCCTTCCTTCCTTCCTTCCTTCCTTCCTTCCTTCCTTAGAGTGGTGGGAAAATATTTGAGATGAGGGAGGGAGAAAAACAGGCAAGAAATGCAGCTGGGGAAGTGTCATCCTTTGTGAGGAATGAAGAAATGTACCATCGCCTGGAAGTGGCCAGCACATGGCCCTTGCCTACTTCACATATCCGGCTTGGTCGGCTCTGGGGGAGCAGATGCCATGAGCAGCATGAGAGTCAATGTTACCTGTGCAATGCTGCCCAGCCCCCAGCCCGCCTGGTTTGGGCAGGCAGCGGGGCATTCTCCTCACAGTGCCGAGAGGCTGAGCCGGGTGGCATGAATCTGAAGAAAAGTGCAATGCTGCCCAGCCCCTAGCCTGCCCAAAGTAGGCAGGGCCATGTGCTGGCCACTTCCAGGTGATGGTGCATTTCTTCATTCCTCACAAAGAGTGATACCTCCCCAGCACGCGCCCAGGGAGCAGGGCCGATGCGGCAGGGGCTGGTCCCTCGCTGTTTCCAGATGGTCTTGTGGAGCTAAGACTGAATGTGTTACAGCATAGATGGCCACCACGAAATTGTACATTGGCTCCTGCCCGGCCTGGGCCAGGGCCAAGGCAGCGGGGGCCATTCCCTCACTGTTTCCAGAATGGCTTTGCGGGCCACATGAAACCACTTCGTGGGCCGGATCCGGCCCCCAGGCCTTTTGTTTGACATGTCTGTGCTAGATTAAGGAGTTACAATGATGGAAATAACAGAGGCTATAAAGAGACAAAAAAATGGTAAAGCTCCTGGTCCAGATGGACTTCCGGCAGAACTATACAAAAGTCTACAAGAGATATTAAGTGATCTGTTGAAAGATGTTTGCAATGGTCTTTTATTAGAAGCTAAAATGCCGATGACGTGGATTGAAGCAAACATTACCTTAATACCAAAAGATGATTCAGATTTGACTCAGATTAAGAATTATAGACCGATTTCACTACTTAATGTGGATTATAAAATTTTTACTTCAATAATGGCGGAGAGACTGAAAAAATATCTGGTTGAATTTATTCACCCGGATCAAAATGGCTTTTTACCAAAAAGACAAATTAAAAATAACTTAAGAATGATACTAGATGTATTGGAATATTATGAATTACATCCAGGGAAACAAATGGCATTAATATTTTTAGATGCTCAAAAGGCATTTGACAATCTTTCATGGCAGTTTTTGATTCATCAATTACAAATAATGGATTTTGGACAGAACTTCATAAATATGGTAAAGACAATATATAATAAACAAACCGCCAAAGTGATTGTGAATGGAGATTGTACTGAGTTTTGAAATAAGGAAAGGCACAAGGCAAGGATGCCCTCTATCTCCTCTGTTATTCATTTTCACCTTGGAGGTTTTAAATCGGAATATAAGACAAGATGCAGAAATTAGAGGTTTGGAGATAAAGGGTGAAACATATAAATTACAAGCATTTGCTGATGATTTGGTATTTATTTTGGAAGATCCCTTGGAGATGATTCCAAAATTGTGGGGGAAATTAGAACAATATGGTGAAGTAGCGGGATTAAAAATAAACAAGGAAAAAACTAAGATAATAGTTAAAAATGTTACGGATAAGCAAAAAAGTCGAATATCAGAAGTGACAGAGGTACAGATAGTGAAAAAGGTAAAATATTTGGGTATATATTTATCAGCTAAATGTTCAACATTAAAAGAAGATAACTATACAAGGTTATTGAAGCAAATAAAGTTAGAGCTGGAAAAATGGAAGAATTTAAAATTGTCTCTATTAGGAAGGATAGCTACAATTAAAATGAATATATTGCCTAAGATTCTATTTTTGTTTCAGACAATTCCGATAAAACTTGGGGGAATTTTTTTTAAAGAGTTGAATTCTTTAGTTTTGAAGTTTGTATGGCAAGGGAAAAAAGCTAGAATAAGAGGAAAACTTTGCAAGATACTAAAGAAAATGGAGGTTTTGGTTTACCTGAGTGGGCTTTGTATTATCAAGCATCTGTATTGTCATGGGTGAAAGAATGGATAATGCTTAGGAATAAAAGGTTGTTATACGGTGTTGTACCATTGCGACCCCAGACCCAGCACAGATCCCGTTGGGCCCCATGGTTTTCTGTGGAGCTCCAGGAGATGAAGCGTCGGAGACGAGGTCTAGAGAGCGGCTGGAGGTCCAACCGGTCTGAATCTGACCAATTGCGGCTAAGAGCCTTCACAAGGTCTTACCTCGCTGCGATGAGGACGGTGAAGTCTAACTACTTCGCTGCCCTCATCGCATCCGCAGATAATCGCCCAGCCACCCTGTTTAGGGTGACTCACTCTCTCCTTGATCGGGAGACGAGGGAGGAACCCTTACAGGGGCAGGCTGAGGAGTTTAGTCATCATCTGGTGGACAAAATCGCTCAGATCCAGACCGGTTTGGACTCTGACTGGGCAGAGTCTGACGTGGAGGAATCGAGCAGTCTTGAGCATGTTATCTGGACTGAGTTTGACCCTGTTTCCCCCGATGACATGGACAGGATCATGAGGAGACTGAGCTCCACCACTTGTTTACTGGACCCGTGCCCCTCCTGGCTGGTTTATGCGGCCCGGGAGGAGACACGAGGCTGGTTCCAGGCAGTAATAACTGCTTCCCTGAAGGAGGGTATCTTTCCCGCCGCCTTGAAGGAGGCGGTGGTGAGGCCCCTTCTCAAGAAGCCTGCCCTGGACCCGGCTGTTTTAAATAACTACCGTCCAGTCTCCAACCTTCGCTTCTTGGTGAAGGTTGTTGAGAGTGTGGTGGTGCATCAGCTTCCTCTGTTCCTGGAGGAAACTGATTATCTTGACCCGTACCAATCGGGTTTCAGACCTGGGTACAGCACGGAGATGGCATTGGTCGCACTGGTGAATGATCTCTGGCAGGCTTGGGACAGGGGATGTTCCTCTGTCCTAGTCCTTTTTGACCTCTCAGTGTCTTTCGATACCATCGACCATGGTATCCTACTGCGGCGTCTCAGGGGGTTGGGAGTGGGAGGCACTGTTTTACGGTGGTTCTCCTCCTACCTCCTGGGCCACTCGCAGTTGGTGTTGACGGGAGGGCGGAGGTCCGCCCCAAGGTCTCTCATTTGTGGAGTCCCTCAGGGGTCAGTCCTCTCTCCCCTCCTGTTCAACATCTACATGAAACCGCTGGGCGAGCTCATTCGTGGTTTCGGGATGGGGTATCATCAGTACGCTGATGATACCCAACTTTTTCTTTCCACCCCGAACCAACTCGACGTGATGTCCCATTGCCTGGAGGCGGTCCGGGTTTGGATGGGGAGAAACAGGCTTCATCTCAATCCTGCCAAGACTGAGTGGCTGTGCATACCGGCATCTCGGGTTAACCAGACTATTCCATCTTTAACGATGGGGGGTGAGGTGTTACCCCCCGTTGATAGGGCTCGCAACTTAGGCGTCCTCCTGGATTCACGGCTCAATTTTGAAGACCACATAGGAGCCGTGACCAGGGGGGCTTTTGCCCAGGTTCGCCTGGTGCGCCAGTTGCGACCCTATCTGGACCGAGATGCCCTACGCACAGTCACTCATGCGCTCGTGACCTCCCGTTTAGACTACTGCAACGCTCTCTACATGGGGCTGCCCTTGAGGACCACTCGGAGGCTTCAACTGGTGCAGAATGTGGCCGCGCGAGTTGTGATGGGGGTTTCCCGATACTCCCATGTAACACCTCTACTCCGCGAGCTGCATTGGCTTCCGGTTGCCCTTCGGGTGAGATTCAAGGTGCTGGTAATGACCTATAAAGCCCTAAATGGCTTGGGTCTGGATTATCTGAGGGAACACCTGCTGCCGGCATCAACTTCCCATCGTCCTGTGCACGCCCACAGGGAGGGCCTTCTCAGGGTACCGCCGGTTAAGGAATGCCGGTGGGTTATTCCCAGGGGAAGGGCGTTCTCTGTGGGCGCGCCGGCCCTATGGAACCAACTTCCCACGGAATTCAGGACTGCCCCCGACCTTCGCTCATTTCGCCGGGACTTGAAAACCTGATTCTTCGAGCTGTTTGGCCCAAACTGAGGGGTTTTAATTTAATTTAATTGAATTGGGTTTTAGTTTAACTTCAGGGACTGTAATTTAATTAATAGTTTTAATCGATTTTAATTTTGTATACTATGTATTTTAATTTCCCTGTAAACCGCCCTGAGTCCTACGGGAATAGGGCGGTATATAAATTTAAAAAATAAATAAATAAATAAATAAATAAATAAATAAATAAATAAATGCTTGGAAGGACATGACTTACAATTGGGATGGCACGCGTTTTTGTGATATGGGAAAAACAAAATTCATGGATATTTTCAAAACCATTGTATTAGAAATGCTTTGATAACAGTATGGGGAAAAAATAAAATGAAAATATATGTAAAAATTCCAGGGTGGTTATCAACAATTGAAGCTTTTTCACATGTAAACTTGTTAGATTTTGAAAAAAACCTGGACGTATAGAGACATTTTAAATATTGATGGGACATTAAAATCGAAACAAGAACTGGAACATCAGGGTATCAACATGTCATGGTGGGTACGCTTACAAATACAAAACAGATATGAAAAAGATATGAAAATGTATGGATTTTATAAAGAACAAAATGTGTTTGATAAGATATTACTAACTTCTGATGAGAAATTAATTAAAAAATTGTATAATTTTCTGTTAACTTTAGAGATGGAAAGTGAACAAATTAAAGGGACAATGACAAGGTGGGCGGAAAACTTTGGTTATAACATAGATCTAGAAGAATGGCAAAAATTGTGGGAGATAAATTATAAATTGACAAAGTCAACTGTATACGAAGAAAATTTGTATAAAATGTTTTATAGATGGCATTTACCCCCAGCTGGATTAGCAAAAATGTTTAAAAATGTATCAGGTAAATGTTGGAAATGTAAACATAATTTAGGTACATATTATCATATTTGGTGGACATGTGAAAAACTAAAGGCTTATTGGGGAAAAATACATACTTGGCTAGAAAAAATGTTAGGAGAACGTGTAGCATTTAAACCTAATTTTTTTTATTAGGTATTGTACCAGAAAAGACTATCAAACAAAATTTATATTTGGTTTTACATATTGTAACTGCAGCAAGAATAAGTTATGCACAATGCTGGAAAAATGAACAAATACCGTCAGAAGAAGAGGTAATAAAGAAGATATTGGAATGCACAGAGATGGACAGATTAACAATGAGATTAAAAGAAAAAGAAGAAACAGAATACTATAAAAGCTGGAACCTATTTTACAAATGGTTAGAAGAGAGAACCAAAGAGTAGAATCTGTATATGTATCAGCGTGTTATGAACCCAGCTTGCATGCTGTTTGAAAAATTAACATATGTATGTAGAGAATAAAAATAATAAAAACTTTTTTTAAAAAAAGTAATTACATTTGTTTAAAAGGATTAAACCTATGGAAGCCAACACTTTGGACTCATTGCTAGCCTTTGTGAAACAGACTAAAATATTCCAATAACCAAAGCACACAAACCAAGCCTCTGAATTACAATACAGTGTAAAAACTGTATAAAAATCCTTATGGTAACCCAATCAAGCTGCCAGCTGACCCAGAACCCACTTGCTTCTGAAATAAACCAACCTCCTTTCTGACATGCTCGTCTTCCGGCTTTTCATTTCATCAGCGCTGATTGCATTCTCCTGGCTGGAGAAAACAAACCAGGGAACCTTTTCTTCCAGCAACAGCTTCGTCTTCTTCTCTGTCTCTTTTTCCTCCCTGCCTGCTGAGCTCTCCTTCCACAGCTTCTTCTCCATCCCCTTTCCCACCAAAACCATCTCCTTTTATATCCTCTCCTCTCTCCCCCTTTTCTCTTCAGTTCACCTCCAGCTATGTGCTGTTTCTGGATGTGCCAATCAGCTGGATCCCTGCAGCAATCCTGGTGCTTCTGCCGAGCCCGACAGTCCTGCAGCTCCAGCTGTCTCTCCCTCAAGCTTGGGTTGCTTCAGCTCATTCCCCGCCCCCACTACACTTGTCTAGGAGGGTCGCGTACCACCTGCCAGGTGCCAAAGTACCACTGGTAGTATGAGTACCACCGGTTGAAAACCAATGCCCTAACAGACTCTGGCTGCACCCACTGCCTCATTACCCCAACGCTAGTGGGGAACTTGGGCATCCTGATGAGGAGGCTGAAACAGCCGATCTCGTTGGGCCAGTTAGATGGGTCCATAGCAGGGGGTGGGGGGTGCCAGCTACCCTAGCCACTTTATCAATCCACCTATCTCTGGGGAACCACAAGGAAGACATAACGTTTGTAGTGACCGCAGGCATGCAATGCCCATTGATCCTAGGGCTGGCGTGGCTAAAGAAATGGAACCCCTGGGTAGATTGGAGGACGGCAGAGTTCAATTTCCCGAAAGGGGATCGTGCGAACTCAACACCCCAAGGAGCCCTACCAACCCCAGGAGTGGAGAAAGCATCAGTGGAGTGAAGAATGGTCGTTACTTACATGGCACCATTTCCTTGAAGGGAAAAAAAATCCCTTTTCAGATCTGGATGGACCACAAAAACTTGGAAGCACTAAAAACACCCAGAAAGCTCACTCCTAAGCAAGCCCGCTGGTCCCAGCACTTTCACCAATTCTTTTTTATGCTCAAACACTTGCCGGGGGGAAAGAACTTCCTGGCAGATGCACTGTCTTGCATGCCCCAATATAACAAACAGCACACGAGCCACCAGTTCTAAACCACTCATGCCCGAACCACAACTAGCAGCACCAGTAACCACCAGGGCCCAAGCTAAAATAAAGCTGCAGCTGGGTAGCCAAACCAGAATCGAATTCCGGAAAACTTTAGAAACAGATGAATGGTTCCAGAAAAATAGACATGTGTGCATGATCAAGGACGGACTGCCATGGGTGGGGGAGAAGTTATATATACCAACCACCCAGAAGGTCACTTTCATGCAACTGTGCCATGATACAAAATCAGCAGGGCATTTTGGATTTGTAAAAACACTACATTTAATTAAAGGCAATTTTGTTGGCCATCCATTAAAAAGGACATTGAAAGGTATGTGGCCAGCTGCCCAACTTGCACAGCTGCTAAGAGGTTGCAAGGGAAATCGCCCAGACTGCTACAACCAGTGGCAAATCCCTAGGCCCTCTGGAAAGAAATAGCCATGGATTTTATAGTGGAGTTACCAGAAAACAACAGAAACACTGTCATCTGGGTGGTTACAGACCTGTTTTCAAAACAAGTGCACTTTATCCCTTGCCAAAAGATCCCCACCGTGAAAACCTTAGCGAAACTATTCGTGCAGCACATCTACACAGAATGGGGCACCTCAATGCATCATATCAAATAGGGGAGTGCAATTCACATCAGAGTTTTGGAAAGAATTTTTATCCTTCTTAGGAACCACCCAGGGACTGTCATCTACTCATCATCCTCAGTCCAATGGATCGACGGAACATTCAAACTCAGTACTTGAGCAATACTTAAGGTGCTTTATTAATTTCCAGCAAACTAATTGGACGGACCGACTCCCTTTCACAGAAGTTGCTTACAATAATGCAGTCCACTCCAGCACAGGTGTTGTGATTCCGTGTCAGCCTGTGCTCCCAGCAGCTGAATCCGAGCAATCTGAGGAGGAGGAGGAGGGGTTTGGAGAGCCTTCAGTGTCGGAGGGAGGCTCTGATGCATTACAGGACTCTCAGTCAGAGCAAGAGCAAGGCACCTCCACTCGTGTTCATTATGAGGCTCAGCTGTCTGAGGAGGAGGGTTCAGACTCAGAGGAGTCACAGCTAAATCTGTTTAGAGATGCTAGAAGCAGAAGGCAGTTGAGCAGAGCAGACCAGAGGAGGTCTATGAAGCAACTCAGCAAAAGGAGGAGAAGGCATTGAGAAGCCACGCCTTGGGGCTGTTAATAAAAGGGGAAGGTGTGGGCGGAGCTGGTTAATGAAGGCAACCGTTCATAGAAATCCAAAGAAAATCCTGGTCTGTTTTTGCTAATCTTCCTGTTTGACTCTTGTTTGAGGTTTGAATCATTTATTTTTGTTAAGGAAAATATTCTGCTGCTTTTTTGTTTGAAGGACTTTATTATTTCGAACTATAAATAAATTTGGGTTGGGTTTTTCCAACCTATTGATTTAAAAAGAAAAAAGGCGTTGTCCTTGAAGCAAACTGGGACAGTCATAGGCTGGAACAGAACAACAGACTACACTCCCTTCCAAGTAGCCACTGGCCAAAGTTTCAACCCTATGCCAGAACTAACCCCAAACGAACCGGCAATCCCATCGCTGAAAGAATGGATATGCCAATTACAAAACTCCTGGCTAGTGGTTAGGAAAACCTTAGGTGAAGCTAGACAAGCACACAAAGCACAAGCGGATAAAAAAAAGAGTCGAACCTAAACCATTCACTGTAGGAGAAATGGTATATTTGTCTACAAAATGCCTAAAATCCCTACAGCCCTTTATAAAAGTTGGTCCAAAATATATAGGACCTTCTCCAATTAAAAGAATCATAAACCCAGTAACAGTAGAATTTGAACTACCCAAGAACCTCAGGCAAATACTCCCAATTTTTCACTGCAGCTTACTGAAACGAGAACAACAGTCACCCTTACGGCCAAAAATCCCCAAAAATCATGCTTGAAGGAGAACAACATTTTGAGATAAAAGAAATCCTAGATTCTAGGAAGTATCATGGGGCAACCCAATACCTAGTAGCGTGGAAACAACTTCCCTCCTCACAGAACGAGTGGGTCCACAAATGTCATGTCAGATTATCCAAACTGCTAAAGAAGTTTCATACAGAATATCCCAACAAACCAGACTAACCTCTATACCTGTTTTGTTTTCTCTACAGGTGGATCTGTCCTATTTTTAAGGGGGGCAGGATGTCAGAACCCATGCCTATTTCCTTTCTATCTATCCCCTCTGACCCAAAATCAAATCTCACCTTTCCCTGGGTTCTGCCATACTCCCAAGAGGGAGGGGGGATGTCCCCGTGGGTTTATTGCCTCTGCTTCCTCTATCTGCTACAATGTAACCTTTTGCTTTCATTTATTACCTCTGTGTCCTCTGTTCGCTACAATGTAACAATTTGCTTTCTGCATTATTTATTTATTTATTTATTTATTTATTTATTTATTTATTTATTTATTTATTTATTTGGATTTATATACCGCCCCTCTCCGAAGGGACTCGGGGCAGTGTACAGGGCAATTAAAACGCTATAAACAACACACAATGTATAAAAATTAAAATAAGATTAAATCAAATAGCCCTAAACAATAAACACATTCTAAAATTTAAAATTTTTAAAATTTAAGATCTAAAATCCCAATCCCTCAGTCCAGGCCGGCAAGTTCAAATAGCCAAGTCTTCAGGTCGCGGCGAAACGAGCGAAGGTCGGGAGCCATCCGGAGCTCAACCGGAAGCTGATTCCAGAGGGCAGGCGCGCCCACAGAGAATGCTCTCTCCCTGGGAGCCGCCAGTCGACATTCCCTGACTGACGGCACCCTGAGGAGGCCCTCTCTGTGGGAGCGCACAGGGCGATGGGAAGTTAACGCCGGCAAGAGGTGCTCCCATAAATAACCCGGACCCATGCCATTTAGGGCTTTATAGGTCATCACCATTATCTCTCTCTCTGAACTTTATCTCCCTAAACTGTCAGCTAGAACAAGGGAGGAAATAAGGAATGTAACCTCAGTGCCTGATTTATTTCTATGCTTTCAGAGGAAGGTGTGAAGAAGCCGCCGACCATCGCTGGGTGAACTGGAGATGGGCCGATGTTATCTCCCCTTTTCCCACGATGGACCTAACCACCTGGGGATTGGCCGTCCCATAACGGCCAAGCGGACTATGGGGTGGGGTCAAGAAAAATTTAACTCACCAAAACCTGGAGCCGTGGACAGTGTATGGAGAGCTGGATTAATGTACTGTCTGTTATCTGGAAGAAAACAAAAGAGACTAATACTGTATATTGTACCGGCAAGGAGTTTCATGTGTATTATTTCACTTATTTGGGGTTAGCAATCCTCCAGGCACAACATAACAATGATTGTTGCTATCAAAGATTGAAGGAAATGGTTGCTAGGAAAGGTTCTGATTCTTCTCTGGTCATTTCCACAATGAGAATTTTGGGTGAGACCAAGAGGCAAAATGTCAATTTCTCGATATAGAAAGTACTGTATTTCTAAGCCAATACTGATACTAAGATAAGATATCCACAAATTAGGTAAATTTTGTCTAATTCAAATTACATAGGATTCTTCTCCTGGGAGTTTAAAATTTGGGCCTCTTTACAAATAATAACTAAGAGGAACATTAATCTGAAGAAGGCATGTAAAGTTACTTAAACACAAATTAATTATGCCTGACAATTATGGAGGGTTCTTATTAAAAATTAAAAAAGGAAGCACTAGACCATGCAGAACTGAAATCAATCCTCTGTACTTTAAAACCCCTTTCCTCTACTTTCTTCTGTTCTTCTTATTCCCAGCCTAATGCTAAAAAAGGATACTGGCAGATGACATACCAGTTGTTTGTTTCCCCATCTTGAAAAGGCTCAGCATGTAGTGCTTTTCATACTTATTATGTGCTTGAATCATAAGATAATGGTATGCAGCTGAACTGATTATTCTCCAAAACAGCAGCAGAGAAGAACCTCTGTGCTGTATTCTCAACAGAATACTGTAGGGCAACTTGCTGTAGCCAACTCACAAATATTTCCTGCTTCAGTGCTTGTTATGATGCTCAAAGGCAATATTAAACAGATTCTTAATACAGTAATCATTTATTTTGCATTAGATAACTATTAACTAAATAATCTAGAAAATAGGATGAAAATGGTGCAATTACCTGAACACATTCCTCCAAGTCCATTTTTTCAAGCTCATGACAATTCTGGAGAATATATATACAAATTAAATATTAATTTATTTTTAGAAACATGTCCTGGTAGTACAGAATAATTTGATTTGTCCCTAGGAAATAATTCCAATGTAAGAAGTTGGAAAACACAGTGAGACTATTGGTAAGTTTTGCCCCATTTTACCACCTTTCTGACAGTTTTTTATTTTTTATTTATTTTTTATTTTAATTCCATTTATATCCCGCCCTTCTCCGAAGACTCAGGGCGGCTTACAAGCTTAGCAGTAGCCTTCATTCTATGTATATGCCTGCTTATTAGGGCTTTCACACACACACACACACCCAAGCGGCATTATTACAAAGTCAGCTTAATTGCCCCCAACAATCTGGGTCCTCATTTTACCTACCTCGGAAGGATGGAAGGCTGAGTCAACCTTGAGCCTGGTGGGATGTGAACCTGCACTAATTGCAGGCAGCTGGTGTTACTTAAGGAGGCATTATCCCACGGCTCCACCAAGGCTCTTGTTGGAGTGGTTGAGTCAGTTGCCAAGTGTCTGAATTTTCATCATGTGACCATGGGGATGCTGCAACGGTTGTGTGAAAAATGGTCATAAGTCACTTTTTCAGTGCTGTTGTAACTTCAAATGGTCACTAAATGAACTGTTGTAAGTCAAGGACTACCTGTACTTACTTTAAAAATAAGGACAAATAACAAATTTGCCAGAGAACTGAATTCCACATAATGTATTAGACTGTTTTAGGGGAAGTTAATTTTGCTCAGAAATGAATATGGAAATATGTATCCCCCTCTTCCTGACTTGGCTCTAAACAAATCTCAATTCTGCAGTCACAGTAGATTATATACAGGTGAAACTCAAAAAATTAGAATATCGTGCAAAAGTTCATTTACTTCAGTAATGCAACTTAAAAGGGGAAACTAATATATGAGATAGACTCATTACATGCAAAGCAAGATAGTTCAAGCCGTGATTTGTCATAATTGTGATGATTGTGGCGTACAGCTCATGAAAACCTCAAATGCACAATCTCAGAAAATTAGAATATTACATGCAATCAATAAAACAAGGAGTGTACATAGAACAATATCGGACCTCTGAAAAGTATAAGCATGCATATGTACTCAGTACTTGGTTTGGGCCCCTTTTGCAGCAATTACTGCCTCAATGCAGCGTGGCATGGAAGTTATCAGCCTGTGGCACTGCTGAGGTGTTATGGAAGACCAGGATGCTTCAATAGCGGCCTTCAGCTCTTCTGCATTGTTCGGTCTCATGTCTCTCATCTTTCTCTTGGCAATGCCCCATAGATTCTCTATGGGGTTCAGGTCAGGCGAGTTTGCTGGCCAATCAAGCACAGTAATCCCACGGTCATGGAACCAGGTTTTGGTGCTTTTGGCAGTGTGTGCAGGTGCCAAGTCCTGCTGGAAAATGAAGTCAGCATCCCCATAAAGCTCATCTGCGGAAGGAAGCATGAAGTGCTCCAAAATCTCCTGGTAGATGGCTGCGTTGACCCTGGACTTAATGAAGCACAGTGGACCAACACCAGCAGATGACATGGCTCCCCAAATCAACACAGACTGTGGAAACTTCACACTGGACTTCAAGCATCTTGCAGTGTGTGCCTCTCCATTCTTCCTCCAGACTCTGGGTCCTTGGTTTCCAAATGAGATGCAAAAGTTGCTCTCATCAGAAGAGAGGACTTTGGACCACTGAGCAACAGACAAGGTCTGTTTTTCTTTAGCCCAGGTAAGACGCTTCTGACGTTGTTTGTTGTTCAGGAGCGGCTTGACAAGAGGAATACGACATGTGAAGCCCATGTCCAGGATCCGTCTGTGTGTGGTGGCTCTTGATGCACTGACTCCAGCCTCAGTCCACTCCTTGTGAAAGTCCCCAACACTTTTGAATGGCCTTTTCCTGACAATCCTCTCCAGGCTGCGGTCATCCCTGCTGCTTGTGCACCTTTTTCTTCCACACTTTTCCCTTTCACATAACTTTCTATTAATGTGCTTTGATACAGCACTTGGGGAACATCCAACTTCTTTTGCAATTACCTTTTGAGGCTTTCCCTCCTTATGGAGGGTGTCAATGATGGTTTTCTGCACAACTGTCAGGTCAGCAGTCTTCCCCATGATTGTGATTCCTACTGAACCAGACTGAGAGACCATTTAAAGGCTCAGGAAGCCTTTGCAGGTGTTATGGCTTAATTAGCTGATTAGAGTGGGACACTTTGAGCCTAGAATATTGCACCTTTTCACAATATTCTAATTTTCTGAGATTGTGGATTTGGGGTTTTCATGAGCTGTAAGCCATAATCATCACAATTATGACAAATCACGGCTTGAACTATCTTGGTTTGCATGTAATGAGTCTATCTCATATATTAGTTTCCCCTTTTAAGTTGCATTACTGAAATAAATGAACTTTTGCATGATATTCTAATTTTTCGAGTCTCACCTGTACATTTATGGAAATGTCTAATTATCAAAGCAATTTGTTCTTGTTCCATGAACTGATCTTTTTTTCATCAACAGATAATTTCAAACTAGTCAAATGTACTTCAAATGGATTACACTAATGAGACAGGTTACTGAGCATTATGGGTTTAGACTGGTCATTGATCTCCAAATGTTATTACAGTTCAACTCCTATCATATTCAACCACTGTACCCAATGGTCAACTATAGGAATGGTAATCCAAGAACAATGGGGTCCAAGACTGGGAAAAGCTGGTTATAAAATGCAAAGAGCAAAAACACATAGACAAAAAAAATACAGAGGACAAAGTTTTGGAAAGTTTACACTAAACCTAGATTGGGGGATGAAGCACAACCAATAAAGCAGCTGTGAAGCTCATAATCTTAAAAATGCTCAGAACTGCACTTCCTGTGGAGCTCAGTTCTCTGGTTCTTTTCACATCTTTCTTGTTCACAAATAAGCAGGAGTAGGGTATATTATTTGAAGAGTTACAAACTGGAAAGAGCACTGTTCATCTCAGTATAAGCTAGCTTCTTTCCTGCACTGCAGGCTCACATCTGGACTCAAAGAGAGAGGACTGACTACAACAACCAGTTGCCGGTAATAAATCATGAATGGAAGAAAAATTCTATGTTCATTCCTCTCACAGTCTCTTCTTATTTTAAAAGAATAACAGAGTTGGAAGGGACCTTGGAGGCCTTCTAGCCCAAACCCCTGCTCAAGCAGGAGACCCTATACCATTTCAGACAAGTGGCTGTCCAGTCTCTTCTAAAAATCCACCAGTGATGGAGCAACCACAACTTTTGAAGGCAAGCCATTCCACTTGTTAATTGTTGTCACTGCTAGGAAATTTCTCCTTAGTTCTAGGTTGCTTCTCTCCTTGATTAGTTTCCATCCATTGCTTCATCTTGCCTTCTGGTGTTTTGGAAAATAGGTTGACCCCCTTTGTTGTGGCAGCCCCTCAAATATTGGAACACTGCTACCATGTCACTCCAGTCCTTCTCTTCATTAAACTAGACATACCCAATTCCTGCAACAGTTCTTCATATATTTTAGGCTCTAGTCCCCTAATCACCTTTGTTGCTCTTTTCTGGACTCGTTATAATTTTATAATATGGTGACCAAACTGGATGCAGTACTCTAAGTGTGGTCTTACTAAGACTTAATAAAGCAGTACTAGTACATGATCTTCATTCTATTATTGTTAGAGCAACCTAGGATTTCATTGGCTTTTTTGGTTACTGCCACACACTGCTGGCTCATATTTAAGTGATTGTCCACTAGAACTCTAAGATCCTCTCACAGTTACTGCTGTTGAGCCAGGTTTCACTTAATCTGTACCTGTGCATTTGCTTTTTCTTGCCTAAGTGTTGTTGTTGTTAGTTGCGAAGTCGTGTCCGACCCATCGCGACCCTATGGACAATGTTCCTCCAGGCCTTCCTGTCCTCTACCATCTTCTGGAGTCCATTTAAGCTCACGCCTACTGCTTCAGTGACTCCATCCAGCCACCTCATTCTCTGTCGTCCCCTTCTTCTATTGCCCTCAATCTTTCCCAGCATTAGGCTCTTCTCCAGTGAGTCCTTCCTTCTCATTAGGTGGCCAAAGTATTTGAGTTTTAGCTTCAGGATCTGGCCTTCTAAAGAGCAGTCAGGGTTGATCTCCTCTAGGACTGACCGGTTTGATCGCCTTGCAGTCCAAGGGACTCGCAGGAGTCTTCTCCAGCACCATAGTTCAAAGGCATCAATTCTTTGGTGCTCAGCCTTTCGTATGGTCCAGCTTTCACTGCCATACATTGCAACTGGGAAGACCATAGCCTTGACTATACGCACTTTTGTTGACAGGGTGATGTCTCTGCTTTTTAGTGTGCTGTCTAGATTTGCCATGGCTTTCCTCCCCAGGAGCAAGCGTCTTTTAATTTCTTGGCTACAGTCCCCATCTGCAATGATCTTGGAGCCCAGGAAAATAAAATCTGTCACTACCTCCATTTCTTCCCCATCTATTTGCCAGGAATTGAGAGGGCCGGATGCCATGATCTTGGTTTTCTTAATGTTTAGTTTCAACCCAAGTTTTGCACTCTCCTTCTTTACTCGCAACAAGAGGCTCTTTAGTTCCTCTTCACTTTCTGCCATTAGAGTGGTATCATCTGCATATCTTATATTGTTGATGTTTCTTCCGGCAATCTGAATTCCAACTTTTGATTCATCTAGCCCTGCCTTTCTCATGATGTGCTCTGCATATAAGTTAAATAGGCAAGGCGACAGTATACAGCCTTGCCGGACTCCTTTCCCAATTTTGAACCAATCAGTGGTTCTGTGTCCAGTTCTCACTGTTGCTTCTTGGCCCACATATAGGTTTCTCAAGAGACAAATAAGATGGTCTGGTATGCCCATCTCTTTAAGGACTTGCCACAGTTTGTTATGATCCACACAATCAAAGGCTTTAGCATAGTCAATGAAGCAGAAGTAGATGTTTTTCTGGAACTCTCTAGCTTTCTCCATGATCCAGCGTATGTTAGCAATTTGATCTCTAGTTCTTCTGCCTCTTCGAAATCCTGCCTGTACTTCTGGTAGTTCTCGATCCACATACTGCTGGAGTCTAGCTTGTAGAATTTTAAGCATAACTTTACTAGCATGAGAAATGAGTGCAATGGTGCGATAGTTTGAACATTCTTTGGCACTGCCTTTCTTTGGAATTGGAATGTAAACTGATCTTTTCCAGTCCTGTGGCCACTGTTGAGTTTTCCAAATTTGCTGGCAAATTGAGTGTAGCACTTTTACTGCATCGTCTTTTAAGATTTTGAATAGCTCAGCTGGAATACTGTCACCTCCACTAGCTTTGTTGTTGCTCAGCTTTTCTAAGGCCCACTTCACTTCACATTCTAGGATGTCTGGCTCGAGGTCAGTGACCACCTCATTGTGATTATCAGGGACGTTAAGCTCATTCTTGTATAGTTCTTCTGTGTAATTTTGCCACCTCTTCTTAATCTCTTCTGCCTCTGTTAGGTCCCTGCCAGTTTGGTCCTTTATCATGCCCATTTTTGCATGAAACGTTCCCTTCATCTCTCCAATTTTCTTGAAAAGATCTCTGGTCCTCCCTATTCTATTGTTTTCTTCTATTTCTTTCAATTGTTCATTTAAGAAGGCATTCTTATCTCTTCTAGCTATTCTTTGGAATTCTGCCTAAGTGTAAAACCTTACTTTTCTCTACACTGAATTTCATTTTCTTAGATAGTCATCAGTGTTCAAGTCTGTCAAGATCCACAATATGAGTATGGTTTGTCAGTCAGTTACCAATCCATTTGGTGGTGATGCTGTCTATCCCACATTTTTCTAGCTTACCAAAAAGTAGGTTGTGGTCTACTTTGTCAAATGCCTTACTGAAATCCAAATATACTATGTCCACTGCGTTTTGCTGGTCCACTAATTTAGTCACCTTGTCAAAGAATGAAATAACACTTGTTTGGCATTATCTGTTTTTCACAAATCTGTGTTGGCTTCTGATTATAACTTTGCTTGGTTCTACTGTAGATGTTCGCAGATCTGTTGTTTTATCCAATATCTTATTTATTCCAATTTCTTGTTTATTCCAATATCTCAGGGGTTGCCACAAAGAAGAGGTAGTCAAGCTATTCTCCAAAGCACCTGAAGGCAAGACTAGAAGCAACGGATGGAAACTAACCAAAGAGAGAAGCAACCTAGAACTAAGGAGAAATTTCCTGACAGTTAGAACAATTAATAAGTGGAACGACCTGCCTCCAGAAGCTGTGAATGCTCCAACCCTGGAAGTTTTTAAGAAGAGACTGGACAGCCATTTGTCTGAAATGGTATAAGGTTTCCTTCCTGAGCAGGGGGTTGGACTAGATCAGGACTTTTCAACCAGTGGTACGTGTACCACCAGTGGTACTTTGCCACCTGGCAGGTGGTATGCAAAGTGGTAGCAGGGCGGAGAGGAATGAGCTGAAGTGGCAGCAGTGCCGCACAAGCCCAAGAGAGAGACAGCTAGAGCTGCAGGGCTGTTGGGGCTCTGCAGAGGTGCCAGGATCAGCACTGGGCTCCAGCTGATGGGTGCTTCCGGGAGAGGAGAGGATATAAAAGGAAGTGGCTTTGGCGGGAAACGGCCAGCGAGGAGCTACCCCACCCCACCCCCTGGGCACGCGAAGAGGAGGCAGCGAGCGTCCAGCATTGCTGCTGACCATCCCTGCTGACCGCTGAGAAAGGAAAAAGGTAGGAGAAGTGCTTCCCTTTCCCCCAGGACACCAGCACTCTCGCACTTGCTGCCTTCTCTGTGCAGCCCCAGGGGGCGGGGCAGAGATGGCGGAGGGGAGCCTTGCTGGCTCCAGGGCTCCCTGTGGATCTAATGCTGAGCGCGTTCCAGCTTTGATGGCCCCCACCGTTAGATTAGCGCCACACCACGCCTCGAAGCCACTAGGCTTCCCTTTCATCAGGACCGCCCCTGCCTGCGTGGGACGGCTATGGCCGGCGGCAGCATGGCCACTGGCAGCGCTGGCAATCTCTCTCCCTCCCATCATCCCTTCCTGAGTGCAGAGGAAGGAAAGAGAAGCAGGGGAGGAAGGAAGGAAGGAGCGAGCTGGGAAAGAGACTGCCTTCTGAGCACTTTGCAGGTTCATTTTTTTAAGCTGCCAGAGGCTAAGGGCAGGAGGCTTCCCATTTTGACCCCTTCTCCCCCCATCGTTGCCTCTGCCTGAAGGGCCTCTGCGTGGCTCTCAGCTCACCTCTCCCAGACCTGTGCACATGTTTATGTTTGTGTGTGTGCGCGCACACTCACGTGGGGGGGGTGTCTCACCTCTTGCAGCCTATGCTGTGACATTAAGGAGGAAAAGAATGGAAGAGGTAAGAGAAGCTGCAATGGGAGCTTCTTACACCCTTTCACAGGGCTGGGGGCAGGAGCTGAGGGGCGCAGGGTGTGATGTGATCGACGGCACATTGAGAAAAAGAAACAATAACTCCCAAAAACCAGCTTTCATTACTTTGCAGCCTGCTATCGCAGAAGGTCTCTGTTGAGTGTGCGGGGCTGCAAGGGGTGAGAGACACACATACACACCCCGTGTGCACACACATACACACCCCGTGTGCACACAAACAAACACGTGTGCGGGTCTGGGAGAGGTGAGCTGAGCTGAGCCATGCAGAGGCAATAACAGGGGGGAGGGGAAGCCTTTGCCCACTACTGCCTGCCTGTTGTCACCTCTGCCCTGAGCCTCTGGCAGTTTTTTTAAAAAAAGCAGGGGAGGGAGGGAGGAAGGCAGGAAGGCAGGAAGGCAGGAAGGCAGGAAGGCAGGAAGGCAGGAAGGAAGGAAGGCAGGCAGGAAGGAAGGAAGGAAGGAAGGAAGGAAGGAAGGAAGGAAGGAAGGAAGGAAGGAAGGAGTTAGGGAAGGAGGGATGGAAGGAACTTGGTTGGAAATGCCGCAGTTCAAAGGAGGGCTGTAAGGGCTGAGCAAAGCCCAGGATTGCCACAAGCAGCTACAGCTGATCAGAGCTTCTCCAGGGCTATGGGGACTGGGCAGAAGCCCAGGATCAGCACGCACTTCTGCAGGGTTGTAGGGGCGAGACAGAAGCCCCAGGATCAGCACTTCCGGTGCACATGGAAGGGAAAAGGAGGGGGGAGAGAGGAGAGGCTATAAAAGGAAGTTTGGGCAGGAGAGGGAGAGAAAAAAAGAATGGGGGAAAGAGAAGGGGACTGCAAAAGATAGACAGAGAAGCGCAGCCTTGAGAGGAATCAGCTGGAGGTGCACAGAAAAGAAAAAGGGGGGGGAGAGAGAGGAGAGGCTATAAAAGAAGGGAAGAAAAGAGAGGATATAAAAGAAGGGTGTAGTGTATGCTCTTAAGCATACACGGAATGTCAGCACAGCAGGGGGCTGGACAGCTCCAGGCTACAACCGCTTTTGGCGGGAAAGCCTGAATAGAGCAAGCTGTTGACAGCCCCAGGGCATGGTCAGCTCTGGCGGGAAGCCAGGGTTTAAATCCATTGGCCACCTGCACTGGCGGGAAGCCCAGGTTTGAATCTATTGGTTGCGATTCACCTGGGCAAGTATAAAGAGACACCAGGTAACCCCTTAGCCCTAGCTTCATTCCTGATCCAATAAAGAAGTTACTACCCAGCTCCAGTGTCCGTCTCTCTGTGCGACCACGCGACTTTGCAAAGGGGAGAGAAGAGAGGATATAAAAGAATGAGGGGAGAGAAGAGAGGATATAAAAGAAGGGGGAAGAGAAGGGACGATATAAAAGGAGGAGTGAATCTGGTTTCTCCGTTGACTTTGTTTCTCAGAAGGTTGCAAAAGGGGATCACATGATCCTGGGACAGTGTGACCATTATAAATATGGATCAGTTGCCAAGCATCCAAATGTAGATTGACCCTGGGGATGCTGCAATGGTCATAAGTGTGAAAAATGGTCATAAGTCACTTTTTTCAGTGCCGTTGTAACTTTGAACAGTCACTAAGCAAACTGTTGTAAGTCGAGGACTACCTGTATTTTATCACTTTTTTCCTTTGGTTTTTTTTTTGTCATCAAGTTTTTGACACCTTGCTAGGCGACTGGTAGTACTCGGATATTGCCATATCCTAAAAGTGGTACAATCTGTGAAAAGGTTGAAAAGGCCTGGACTAGATGACCGCCAAGGTCCCTTCCAACATTGTATTATTATTGTTGTTGTTGTTGTTGTTTCCAGGATCTTCCCAGGTACTGATGTCAGCCTGATTTGTGTGTAGTTCCCTGGATCTGTTTTGTTTTCCCTGTATAAAGATGGGAACCACATCACCTCTTTTCCAGTCCTCAGGTATTTATATATTTATTTTATTTTATTTTATTTTATTAAATTTATATGCCGCCCTTCTCCCTAAGGACTCAGGGCGGCGCACAACAATAAAAATTAAAAACATAAAATAGAAAATTTTAAAAAGAATTAAACAATAAATACAATAATTATATGACAATTTAAAAACCAGTAAAAAGCTAATTAATAACGTAGTCAGTCCAGGCCCGCTTGTTGGAACAACCACGTCTTCAGGTCACGGCGGAAGGACCAAAGGTCTGGGGGCAATTCATTCCAGAGGGTCGGTGCGCCCACAGAGAAGGCTCTCCCCCTGGGGGTCGCCAGCTGGCATTGCCTGGCCGACGGCACCCTGAGGAGGCCGACTCTGTGGGAGCGAACAGGGCGATGGGAGGTTGACAATGGCAGCAAGTGGTCTCGCAAGTACCCCAGGCCTAAGCCATGTAGGGCTTTAAAGGCTATAACCAGCACCTTGAATCATACCCAGAGGGCAACCAGAAGCCAATGCAGCTCGCACAGGAGCGGTGTAACATGGGAGTACTGAGATACTCCCATAACCACCCGCGCGGCCGCATTCTGCACCAGTTGAAGCCTCCGGGTGCTCTTCAAGGGCAGCCCCATGTAAAGAGCATTGCAGTAATCCAAACGAGAAGTGACGAGGGCGTGGGTAACCGTGCATAGGGCATCTCAGTCCAAAAAGGGGCGCAACTGGCGCACTAGGCGAACCTGTGCGAAGGCCCCTCTGGTCACGGCCGTTAAATGATCATCCAAGTTGAGCCGTGAATCCAGGAGGACACCCAAGTTGCGAGCCCTTTCTGAGGGGGGCAATACCTCCCCCCCATCAAAAGAGAAGGAACTTGTTGGACAGTACGAGATGCCGATATCCACAGCAAATCGGTCTTGGAGGGGTTGAGCCTGAGCCTGTTCCTTCCCATCCAGACCCGCACCACCTCCAGGCACCGGGACATCACGTCAAGGGCATCACTGGGTTGGCTCGGGGTGGAGATGAACAACTGGGTATTATCCGCATATTGGTGATACCTCACCCCAAAGCCACGGATGATCTCACCCAGCAGCTTCATGTAGATGTTAAACAGGAGGGGGGAGAGAACCGACCCCTGAGGCACCCCACAAATGAGGGGCCTCAAGGTAGATATCTGTCCCCCTGCCAATACAAACTGCGAATGGCCCGAAAGGTAGGAGGAGAACCACCGTAAAACTGTGCCTCCCACTCCCAACCCCTCGAGCCGTCGCAACAGGATACCATGGTCAATGGTATCAAAAGCCACTGAGAGGTGGACTTCCGGTAGCGCTGCCGCGCCGAATGGCGGCGTCCCGAAGCCACCCGATCCTGGGAAGCGTCAAAGCGCCCGGAGGCAGCGAAAATCAGCTGTCCCGCGGCGCTGGAGCTTCTCCCTTGGGAGAAGAGGGAGAGGCGAGCCTGCCTGGGTAGAGGTAGAGCTCCCCTGTGATTCTCCCAAGTAGTTTGGGGGATAACAGGGTGAGCCCCCTCGGAGCCCAGGCTTTCTCCGCTCTCAGGACGTTTTCGCTCCAAAAGGAGCGGAACCAGACGCGACAACTGCACCTGCTGCTTAGATGGACTGTATTTTGTTCTTTGAAAAGCAGGCAGAGCAAAGCAGGAAGATCTGAATTTTTAAGTTGGATTATAACTTTAACTCAGCTTCATTATCTTCTTCAAGTTTCAAGTTTGAAATGGAGTAAAAATGGCGCTGGAATGTTTCTTTCCTGTGCGAAGTGAAAACTGTTATATTTTGCTATAAAGCAAGAGATACAATTTGCAACTGACTTTACCCAGTATCGGATTTTGTTTATTTGAAAGCCTGTTATCGAAGGTTAAGAACTTTGCGAGAATTTTTATTTTTTATTTCCTTTTTCTTCTTTTTTTCCTTTTTCTTTCTTTTTTTTCTGAACTTTGATTCTGCTGGGTTAAAGAGGAAATCGAAACCTAAGAGATGGCTGCAAGACGTGGGGGAGGGCCTCCAATCTCTAAACCTACAGTACAACCACCCTCCCCCCACCTCCTGCATTTACACTGACAGATATTCAGCGAGTTGTGATGCAGTCAACACAAGTTTTGCAGCAGGAAATAAAGGAAACAAGGGAAGAATTTGTTAACCAAAACAACCAGATGAGGGAAGATATAGTGCTCGCACTTCAGGGTCTGGCTGCACATATAGAACGCCTGGATGTTCGTGTGGACTCAGTTATGGAGTATGTGGAGAATTTGGAAAATAAAATCATTGATGCTGAACAGAAGATTGACAGAGCAGAGGCTAAGATTGACAGAACAGAAGACGAGGTTACTATATCAGAATATAAGAATATGGAGTTTGCTTTGCATATCAGAGGCCTCAAAGAGAATCCTAAAGAAGACTTGGAATGGGAAATGGCACGAGCAGTGGCTCCTGTTTTGAAATGTGAACCTGAAGAATTACTTAAGGAAATGGATAAGACATTTAGGGTTAACTCCTGGATTGCTAGACAAAAAAATTTACCTAGAGATGTAGTGATTTATTTTTCCAGGAGATTAACAAGAAATTCTATTATCCAGGCTTTTTATCGGGAAAAATTTCAAATTGCAGGCCAAGATATTATGATTCTAAAGGAGATACCTTCAAAAATTCTTAGAAAACGGAAAGATTTTGCCTTTCTGTCTGATGAGCTTAAGAAGCGACAAATCCAGTTCAGATGGGAAATACCTATTGGAATTGTGGTAAATTATGCAGGGACCAGATACAGATTGGATACAATTTTAAAAGCAAAAGATTTTTATACTAAGGTCCTGAAAGTAGGCTTACCACCGTCTCCTCGAATCAAAAGAACAGAAGTAAGACAAGAAGATAAACAATTGAGTGAAGGGGCAATGTCATTGCCTCTTGAGGAGATGCGGCAGGCGGAGTCTACGGAGCAGAGTTTGGCATTAAAGAAAGACCCAAAAGAACAGAGGATGACAAGAGCTGCATATAAGCGTATGGAAAAAGAGCAAAAACAAAAGCCTGTAACTGGCCCAGTTACGCAAGACGCGGCTGTCTCTGAGCTTGTGGGGGGAGAGATGGTGAAGTTCCTGACATGGAATGTTAATGGTTTAAATTCACCACAGAAAAGAAAGAAAATCTGAAACAACATAAAAATGACGTTGTTTGTTTACAAGAGACACATATTGTATTAAGTTCTTCTTATTGGATTATACGCTCCAAGTTAACAATAGCAAAAATTCTTTAAATTTTTACATCAGAGACTAATCAAACTGGATTATAAATTTGTTATTATGATGGGGGACTGGAATGGAGTTTTGGTGCCGTTTGAAGACAAGAAGGGATTCTCTAAAAACTTTTTTAATTCGAAATTGCCTAAAGCTTTTTTTGATTTAAAGGAAAATCTGGAATTATGGTGGGAAAGGAATATGAGAGACAGACTTGTTCTTACAGAAAACATATGAAAGAATTTTTTGTTACAAATATGCATAGGTACCTCGATAGAAAAGGTTTGGGATGCTAGTCTTATTTTGAATCCATTGGATAATGGGGTATTATTGTAGATTGTGATGTTAAAGAAACTAATTTGATGTTGAATATAAGAAGGATAGTTTGTTTATTATAGAAGAATGGGTGCCTAAAGTTTCGAATCTTGCAGAGATGTCTAAGATTTTTTGTGTATTTGAAAGATCATTCACAGGAAAGATATATTTCAGTTTGGAGGAGATGGATAGATTATATTTAGAACAAATATGGGACTAAAAAGTTCCATTTAGCTTATGAGTAGATCTTAGTGGGATATTGTTATTGGTACTTTGATTGTAGTTATGTTAAAGGGGAGTTAAAGCAAATTATGAATTTGGTTAATTGTATATTTGCATAATTTTTATTTAGAATATGATTATTATAACTATAATCCTGTATTTAGCTCTGGGAAGTGGGGTGGAAGTGGGTGGTTTTGGGGTGGGGGGGATTTGGGGATATATTGTAAAACTTTGTTTTTGTAAAACTTTTTAATAAAAAAAAAAGCCACTGAGAGGTCAAGTAGGACCAGGACAGAGGAACAGCCCCTGTCCTGAGCCCGCCAGAGATCATCCACCAGTGCGACCAATGCTGTTTCTGTGCTGTAACCGGGTCTGAAACTGGACTGGTACGGTTCCAGATAGTCCGCTTCCTCCAGGAATTGTGGGAGCTGACGCGCCACCACACTCTCAACAACCTTCGGTACACAGCGAAGGTTGGAGACAGGACGGTAGTTAGTCAATGAGGCCGGGTCCAGGGCAGGCTTCTTGAGGAGGGGCCTCACCACCGCCTCTTTCAAGGCGGAGGGGAAGACACCCTCTGTCAAAGAAGCGTTGACCACTGCCTGGAGCCAGCCCCGTCACCTCCCAGGTGGCCGAAACCAGCCAGGAGGGACATGGGTCCAATAAACAAGTGGTAGCACTCAGTTTACACATGATCCTGTCCACATCATCCACAGTCACAGGGTCAAACTCACCCCAAATGGTATAATCAAGACCTGCCCTCTCCACTTCGCCAGACTCTGCCCAGTCGGAGTCCAAGCCAGTCCGGATCTGAGCGATTTTGACCTGCAGATACTGCACAAATTCCTCAGCCCTACCCTGCAAGGTGTCATCCCTCGGTCCCTGGTTAAACAGGGAGCGGGTCACTCTAAACAGGGCGGCTGGGCAGTTATCTGTGGATGCAATGAGAGCAGAAAAGTAAACACGCTTTGCCGCTTCCATCGCCACTAAGTAAGACTTAAGATAAGTTCTTAGCTGTGTTCGATCAGATTCGGATCTGCTGGACCTCCAACAGCTCTCTAGGCGTCTTTTCTGGCGCTTCATCTCTCGGAGCCCCTCAATAAACCAGGGGGCCACCCGGGGTCTGCGCCGGGTCAGAGGCTGCAAAGGCACAACTCGATCCAAGGCCCCAGCAGCCGCCCTCTCCCAGGCTTCTACTAGGGCCTCGGCAGAGTTGTGGGCAAGGGAAGCAGGAAATGTCCCAAGCTTCGTCTGGAACCTTTCAGGGTCCATCAGGTGCCTGGAGCAGACCCACCTGGTCGGTTCCACCTCCCAGCGGTGGGGGGTGGCGAACTGAAAGTCTAGCCAGAGAAGGAAGTGATCGGACCATGACAGGGGTTGGATGGTTAAATCCCCCCTACCCAGATCATTAGTCCACTGCCCAGAGATAAAAACCAGGTCAAGTGTGTGACCTCCATTATGGGTCGGGCCCTGAATTATTTGAGTCAGGTCCATGGCCGTCATGGAAGCCATGAACTCCCGGGCCAATTCAGATGCCTCACCTACGGAAGTTAGATTGAAGTCCCCCAGAACTATAAGCCTGGGGAACTCAATTGTGCAGCCCATCCCTTGCCAGAAGCCCTTCATGTAGGTAGCGCAGACCATGGTCTAGGAATCCAAAGTTCTTTTGGAGGCACTAACTCTTAAGCCATTGGTTCATTTCTAAAATTCTTTGTTCTCTTATTCAATGCTGACCTTTCGTTGGAAGTACAGATAAAAATACCACTTGTGCTCCTAACTCTAACTTTCTTGCCTAGCTGCTCATAATCTCTCAATATTGTTTTCAGGTTCATTGTTGTGTTGTTTATTCCTACGTGAAGAAGAAAGGGGTAGTAATATGTGGACTTGATTATTAAGTAAGGTTCTCAGCCACATTTTGATTTTTGCTCCAGGGAGACAACATACCTCCCTAGATTGAATATCTAGTCTACAGATGGCTGGTTGTGTTCCCCTGAGAACTGAATCTCCTACTGTATCACCAACACTCACCCTTTTTTCCTAGGGAAGTCTGGGCTACTTTTCTTCCTTTCACAGGTTTTGAGACAGGTCATATCCTGCTTTCCATGTATTTCAGGGAAGGCAACAGAATGATAGCCTTTCCATATCTAGTTTGGTCTTTAATGAGCTTTCCTTTCATCTGTTACCAAGACTAATCCAACCATTTAGGCTCAAGACCTATTTGGCACTTAGCATTACTTATCTACATATGTACAGGTGAAACTCGAAAAATTAGAATATCGTGCAAAAGTTCATTTATTTCAGTAAAGCAACTTAAAAGGGGAAACTAATATATGAGATAGACTCATTACATGCAAAGCAAGATAGTTCAAGCCGTGATTTGTCATAATTGTGATGATTATGGCTTACAGCTCATGAAAACCCCAAATCCACAATCTCAGAAAATTAGAATATTGTGAAAAGGTGCAATATTCTAGGCTCAAAGTGTCCCACTCTAATCAGCTAATTAAGCCATAACACCTGCAAAGGGTTCCTGAGCCTTTAAATGGTCTCTCAGTCTGGTTCAGTAGGAATCACAATCATGGGGAAGACTGCTGACCTGACAGTTGTGCAGGGAAAGCCTCAAAAGGTAATTGCAAAAGGAAAGCCTCAAAAGGTAATTGCAAAAGAAGTTGGATGTTCCCCAAGTGCTGTATCAAAGCACATTAATAGAAAGTTATGTGGAAGGGAAAAGTGTGGAAGAAAAAGGTGCACAAGCAGCAGGGATAACCGCAGCCTGGAGAGGATTGTCAGGAAAAGGCCATTCACAAGTTTTGGGGACTTTCACAAGGAGTGGACTGAGGCTGGAGTCAGTGCATCAAGAGCCACCACACACAGACGGACCCTGGACATGGGCTTCAAATGTCGTATTCCTCTTGTCAAGCCGCTCCTGAACAACAAACAATGTCAGAAGCGTCTTACCTGGGCTAAAGAAAAACAGACCTGGTCTGTTGCTCAGTGGTCCAAAGTCCTCTTTTCTGATGAGAGCAACTTTTGCATCTCATTTGGAAACCAAGGACCCAGAGTCTGGAGGAAGAATGGAGAGGCACACACTGCAAGATGCTTGAAGTCCAGTGTGAAGTTTCCATAGTCTGTGTTGATTTGGGGAGCCATGTCATCTGCTGGTGTTGGTCCACTGTGCTTCATTAAGTCCAGGGTCAACGCAGCCGTCTACCAGGAGATTTTGGAGCACTTCATGCTTCCTTCCGCAGACGAGCTTTATGGGGATGCTGACTTCATTTTCCAGCAGGACTTGGCACCTGCCCACATTGCCAAAAGCACCAAAACCTGGTTCAATGACCGTGGGATTACTGTGCTTGATTGGCCAGCAAACTCGCCTGACCTGAACCCCATAGAGAATCTATGGGGCATTGCCAAGAGAAAGATGAGAGACATGAGACCGAACAATGCAGAAGAGCTGAAGGCCGCTATTGAAGCATCCTGGTCTTCCATAACACCTCAGCAGTGCCACAGGCTGATAGCTTCCATGCCACGCGGCATTGAGGCAGTAATTGCTGCAAAAGGGGTCCAAACCAAGTACTGAGTACATATGCATGCTTATACTTTTCAGAGGTCCGATATTGTTCTATCTACACTCCTTGTTTTATTGATTGCATGTAATATTCTAATTGTCTGAGATTGTGGATTTGGGGTTTTCATGAGCTGTACGCCATAATCATCACAATTATGACAAATCACGGCTTGAACTATCTTGCTTTGCATGTAATGAGTCTATCTCATATATTAGTTTCCCCTTTTAAGTTGCATTACTGAAATAAATGAACTTTTGCACAATATTCTAATTTTTCGAGTTTCACCTGTATGTTTCTGTACCTGCTCTCACCCCCCACTACGCTTAAAGTTACAAAGCAGCAGCAGCATAATGGAACCCAAGGCAATACTGAAACAGAATCTGTTCACTCATGAACTACTGGCTTAGACAGCAAACAACAGCATTTAATGGAAAAGTAGCCTTGACATCAAATGCTTACCCGAGCCATAGTGGTAAAACCCACATCTGTAAGCTGGGAACATCGAGCCACTTCCAATATCCTGCATGGAAAATAAATAAATATATGAACAAAGAATATTTGCTGTTTAGAGCCCACTTCTGAAATCTCAGAAAACCAGTGTGAACTAAGCAAGAATGTTTTAATCCCCTATTCTAAAGTAGATGAGATGTTGAACTCTTCCTACTCCTGTCCATGGGATTTTTAAGTACCAACAATCGTATCAAGAAAATCAAACACTCATAGAAAAAATAAGTTTCTATAAACCTCAGAAACAAGTCATTTTTTCACTACCTCTTTCTAATTTTAATATTTTTACTATGTTTCCCAGCATAAGTACTTAAGATTTTTCAGAAACAAAAATCGCCATTCCTGCTTGATTGCCTTTTTAGTTAAGTAAACACCTTTAGCTCACCTTGTCAGCTATCCCTCACTTCTCCAACACATATCACTGGAAGAAACCTTGGAGGTCTTCTAGTCCCAACCCCCTGCTCAAGCAGAAAACCCTGGCCTATAACATTTCACACAAATGGTTGTCCAATCTCTTCTTTAAAACCTCCAGTGTTGGAGCACCCACAACTTCTCAAGGCAAGCCGTTCCACTGATTGTTCTCTCAGGAAATTTCTCCTTAGTTCTAGGTTGGTTCTCTCATTGATTAGTTTCCATCCATTGCTTCTTGTTCTGCCCTCAGGTGCTTTGGAGAATAGGTTAACCCCCTCTTCTTTGTGGCAGCCCCTCAATATTGGAACAGTGCTATCATGTCACCTCTAGTCCTTTTCACTAGACTAGACATACCCAATTCCTGCAACCGTTCTTCATATGTTTTAGCCTCCTGTCCCCTAATCATCTTTGTTGCTCTTCTCTGTACTCTTTCTAGAGTCTCAACATCTTTTTTATATTGTGGTGACCAAAACTGGATGCAATATTCCAAGTGTGGCCTTACTAAGACATTGTAAAGTGGTACTAACACTTCATGTGATCATGATTCTATCCTTCTGTTAATGCAATATAGGACTTTGCTGGCTTTTTTTGCAGCTGCAGCACACTGCTGGCTCATATTTAAGTGATTGTCCAGGTAGTCCTCGACTTATGACCACAATTGAGCACAAAATATCAGTAACTAGACTTTTCAAGTATTTGGGAACATTCTGAGCTCAAAACAACCTGGTATAGGTGATATGTTAGGAGCTAGAGTTTCTGAGGACAAACAGGTTAAATATACAGGTAGTCCTCAAATTACAACCACAATTGAGCCCAAAATTTCTGTTGCTAATTGAGACAGTTTCTTAAGTGAGTTTTGCCCCATTTTATGACTTTTCTTGCCACAGTTGTTAAGTGAATCACTGTAGTTAAGTTAGTAACATGGTTAATAAGTGAATCTGGCTTCCCATTGACTTTGCTTGTCAGAAGGTTGCAAAAGGTGATCAAATGACCCTGGGACACTGCAACCATCATAAATATAAACCAGTTGCCAAGTGTCTGAATTTTCATCACATGACCATGGGGATGCAGCAACCATTGTAAGTGTCAAAAGCTGTTATAAGTCACTTTTTTCAGTGCTGTTGTAACTTTGAACTGTCACTAAATGACCTGTTGTAAGTCAAGGACTACCTTTACTAAATAAATATGGTTGCAGATGTTTTTAAATCACAAGTTCATAATGTTCATATAATAACATCCAAAGTTATTTTTTGCAGTTTTCTGTTAAGCCATTTTCTGACGCAGCTTGATGTGAGTAAACCACCTGAAATTAATTAACTTTAGGTTAGTTATTACTAAAGTCCCATTTATTTTAATGAAGCTTAAAACCTAATCCATTTTGTTTGATGCAAACCAGCCTTCTCTAGCTTAGCACTTTGAAATACATTTGGACTGTATCTCCCCTTAGCACTTGCCAGAAAATGATATTTATTTAATTTTCTAGAGGTGGAGCCATTTGTTTATTTATTTAGCTTAATAGTAACAGTGCTAGTATTCTGCATTTCACCCCATGTTGGTCCTTTGTCCTTATTGCAGGGAGCAGAAGGAAAAATGATTGTGACTAGCACATTTGAAATCCATGCTGAAACAATGAAAGAGAAATGTCCAGAAATCACTGAATTTACTATCCTTTAGTGTAAACCGTGTCTGTTGAACAATCTAAGGGGAAAAAAAGCTTTACCTCAAAAGAAATTGCAGTGACTTACCAAGTTGTGCACATACAAAAAGTCTCCTTCAGTTGATTTTAGGAAAATCCCATTCTCTTCTATATATCTTCCGTACTTTTAAATTTCTTCATAATATTTGATTTTTCTTAAAGTTAACAAAAATGATTTAAAAGAAATCTGAAAGAATATGTCTCAGAATTGAAACATACAGGTGAAACTCGAAAAATTAGAATATCGTGCAAACGTTCATTTATTTCAGTAATGCAACTTAAAAGGGGAAACTAATATATGAGATAGACTCATTACATGCAAAGCAAGATAGTTCAAGCCGTGATTTGTCATAATTGTGATGATTATGGCGTACAGCTCATGAAAACCCCAAATCCACAATCTCAGAAAATTAGAATATTGTGAAAAGGTGCAATATTCTAGGCTCAGTGTCCCACTCCAATCAGCTAATTAAGCCATAACACCTGCAAAGGGTTCCTGAGCCTTTAAATGGTCTCTCAGTCTGGTTCAGTAGGAATCACAATCATGGGGAAGACTGCTGACCTGACAGTTGTGCAGAAAACCATCATTGACACCCTCCATAAGGAGGGAAAGCCTCAAAAGATAATTGCAAAAGAAGTTGGATGTTCCCAAAGTGCTGTATCAAAGCACATTAATAGAAAGTTATGTGGAAGGGAAAAGTGTGGAAGAAAAAGGTGCACAAGCAGCAGGGATGACCGCAGCCTGGAGAGGATTGTCAGGAAAAGACCATTCAAAAGTGTTGGGGACAATTCAATTAAAACATTATATATCCTCTTTATATGCGCACGATTTAAATCTCTAATTTGTTTTACTAAGTTTTCATCTGTAATTGTGATGCCAACCTTCTGATCCAGCTTCCACCTAGCTTTCAGTTGGGTATATTGGAACCAAGAGTAACTTATATTTTCTTGTTTTAACTCATCTAATGATTTAAGTTGCCAATTATTCCCTTCCAATCTAAGTAATTCCTTATAGGAAAACATATCCAAACTCACTCCCATAGAGGGAAAGCCTCAAAAGGTAATTGCAAAAGAAGTTGGATGTTCCCCAAGTGCTGTATCAAAGCACATTAATAGAAAGTTATGTGGAAGGGAAAAGTGTGGAAGAAAAAGGTGCACAAGCAGCAGGGATGACCGCAGCCTGGAGAGGATTGTCAGGAAAAGGCCATTCACAAGTATTGGGGACTTTGACAAGGAGTGGACTGAGGCTGGAGTCAGTGCATCAAGAGCCACCACACACAGACGGACCCTGGACATGGGCTTCAAATGTCGTATTCCTCTTGTCAAGCCGCTCCTGAACAACAAACAATGTCAGAAGCGTCTTACCTGGGCTAAAGAAAAACAGACCTGGTCTGTTGCTCAGTGGTCCAAAGTCCTCTTTTCTGATGAGAGCAACTTTTGCATCTCATTTGGAAACCAAGGACCCAGAGTCTGGAGGAAGAATGGAGAGGCACACACTGCAAGATGCTTGAAGTCCAGTGTGAAGTTTCCATAGTCTGTGTTGATTTGGGGAGCCATGTCATCTGCTGGTGTTGGTCCACTGTGCTTCATTAAGTCCAGGGTCAACGCAGCCGTCTACCAGGAGATTTTGGAGCACTTCATGCTTCCTTCTGCAGACGAGCTTTATGGGGATGCTGACTTCATTTTCCAGCAGGACTTGGCACCTGCCCACACTGCCAAAAGCACCAAAGCCTGGTTTAGTGACCGTGGGATTTCTGTGCTTGATTGGCCAGCAAACTCGCCTGACCTGAACCCCATAGTGAGTCTATGGGGCATTGCCAAGAGAAAGATGAGAGACATGAGACCGAACAATGCAGAAGAGCTAAAGGCTGCTATTGAAGCATCTTGGTCTTCCATAACACCTCAGCAGTGCCACAGGCTGATAGCTTCCATGCCACGCCACATTGAGGCAGTAATTGCTGCAAAAGGGGCCCAAACCAAGTACTGAGTACATATGCATGCTTATACTTTTCAGAGGTCCGATATTGTTCTATGTACACTCCTTGATTTATTGATTGCATGTAATATTCTAATTTTCTGAGATTGTGGATTTGGGGTTTTCATGAGCTGTACGCCATAATCATCACAATTATGACAAATCACGGCTTGAACTATCTAGCTTTGCATGTAATGAGTCTATCTCATATATTAGTTTCCCCTTTTAAGTTGCATTACTGAAATAAATGAACTTTTGCACGATATTCTAATTTTTCGAGTTTCACCTGTAGAACCTTTTTTCTCACCATTAAATTTCATTTTGTTAGGGAAGGCCGAGTGTTCAAGTCTCTGAAAATCCTTCTGGATGTTAAGCCTATCTTCTGGACTGTTGGCTATTTCTACCAGCTTGGTGTCTTAGACAAGTTCCCCTTCTATCCCCTTGTCTAAATCATTTATGAAGTGTACTGGGCCTAACACAAATCCTTGGGGTACCCCACTGCATGCTTTCCCTCCATGTAGATGCAGTTCCATTAAGGACTACATGTTGAGTGCAGTGTTGGTCAGCCAATTACAAATCTATCTGGTGGTGATGCTGTCTAACCCACATTTTTTAGCTTACCAAGAAGTAGGTTGTGATCTACCTTATCAAATGCCTTACTGAAGTTCAAGTAAATTATGTCCACAGCATTTCACTAGTCCACTAATTTTGTCACATTGTTAAAGAATGCAATAAGATTTGTCTGGCATGATCTGTTTTTGACAAACCCATGTTGGCTTCTGGTTATGACTTTGCTTGCCTCTAGGTGTAAACAGATTCATTGCTTTCTTATCTTTTCTGGAATCTTCCCAAGTATTGATGTCAGGCTGATAGGACTAGGGTTTCCTGGATCCATATTTTTTCCCTTTTTTGAAGATGGAAACTACACCAGCCGTTTACTAGTCATCTGGTAGTTCCGTGGTGGTCCAGGAACTTTGAAAGCTATAGTTCAGTGGTTTTGAGATCACGTCTGCCAGTTCCTTCAAAACATTGGGATGTAATCTATCTGTTCCTGGTGATTTGAACTTGTGTAGTGTGGATAAGTGTTCTCTTATCATTTTCTTGCTTATTTTGACTTGCATTCCTAATCTGCATTTTTTTTATCCCATTTATATCCCGCCCTTCTCTGACGACTCAGGGCGGCTTACAATCTAAGAAGCACAAATCAATGTGCTTAGCAATAGCCTTCATTCTATGTATATGCCTGCTTATTAGGGCTTTCGCCCCCCCCCAAGTGGCATTTTTTTTACAAAGTCAGCTTATTGCCCCCAACAATCTGGGTCCTCATTTTACCTACCTCTACCTACTTTCTTTTTCTGCATATGCTAATGGGACAGTTGACATAAAGCCAATTCTCCTAATGTAATCTACTTGGACCCCACCAGGAGGTCAACAACCTTGAGATGTCGACGGTTGACAAAGAATTGGCAGAAAAGAAGACGCTGGGAGAAATCCTGGCCCAGGAGGCTCCGGTGGCAGGGCTGCCACCTGGATATGTCCTGGTGAGAGAAGAGTGGTCACCACACCCCCTTAGTGGTTTGTTTTGATGGATGTCCCAACAACCTGGCTCACTTCTTAGCCCAGGTGTGGTACCACATGGAATGTTATGGAGGAATGTACCAAGACGATGCACCCCGGGTCCACATTGTTGCATCTAACCTAGAAAGGAGTGCTTCGGGGTGGTTGGTGTCCCTACACGAAGATGAGGCTCCGGAGCTGGACAACCTGGATGCCTTCATGAAGGCCGTGTGGGAGCGGTTTAAAGATCCCATGGTGACCCGATGGGCAGAGGCCCACATCCGCACCTTGAAGCCAGGCAAGCAGCCGGTGACAAAGTATATTCAAGACTTCCACAGCCTGGTTATTTACCTGAGGGATTGGCCTGAACGCATGCTGGTCTCCTTCCAAGAAGGACTGAACAAAGAGCTGTACCAAAATTGCTTGCCCTGAGGTGTACAACGCAACCTATGGGCATAGTTCCAAGTGGCCACCAAAGTAGAGATCGAGCTGATAGAATTCCAAGTGAACACAGTGCAAGACAACCGGCCCCATCAGGTGCCAGAGAGGTGTCCAGTCTCTAGAGCAGTGTTTTTCAACCTTTTTTGGGCAAAGGCACACTTGTTTCATGAAAAAAATCACGAGGCACTCCACCATTAGAAAATGTTAAAAAATTTAACTCTGTGCCTATATTGACTATATATAAAGTAATTCTCTTGAATAGGAATCAAATAAACACAAAGAAAGTATTTTATAATTACTTTTCAATTTTTCCCACGGCACACCAGGCAACATCTCGCGGCACACTAGTGTGCCGCGGAACAGTGGTTGAAAAACACTGCTCTAGAGGAGGAAGGGGGGACACGGCCCCAGACAGAGAAGGGAGGTCTTGCCAGAGCCCAGGAGCCTGCTTCCGTTCTGGAAAAGGTCACCAAGAGGCAGACTGCCTCACATTGCGACCTGCATCCACCCCTCTACCTCCGAGCCAGCCGAGAAAGAAGCCACAAGCAAAGCCAAAAGAGAAGACACATGTGGGGCAACAGGTTGTTGAGCTCTCTTCTCCATCTAGCAAGGAGGGGGGAACTCCAAGCAGTTCCAGTTTTTTATGAAAGTGACAATGAAGGGGCACATGACCCGATGGTAAGTGGCACCATTATAACTGGTGAAGGGTGAAGATTTTGGTGGCCTCCTCGGGAGTAAGGGGAGCCCTCATGGCGCTATTGGACTCAGGGTGCACCAGGTGCTTCATTAGCCCCCAAGTGGTGGAGAAACTGGGGATGAAACTGAGGAAGTTAAGACAGCCTATGCCGTTTTCCCAGTTGGACAGGTCAATATTGGGCAGTGTGCCAGCTACCTGCCTAACCGAACCAGTAAACCAAAACGGAATTCCGTGACCTGGCAGACGTTTTTAGTGAAAAGGAGTCCAATGTGCTTCCGCCTCACCGACCCACTGACTGCACAATCGAAATCATGCCAGTGCCATGTTGCCCAAACCCAAGATGTATTTGATGACGCCCAAGGAAATGGAGGAGCTCTGGGCGTTTATAGACAAGAACCTGGCTAAGGGGTTCATCCAGCCACCAAAGTCGAAGATAGCAGCCCCTGTACTCTTTCAGGAGAAGGATGGAAACCTGAGGCTGTGCATAGACTATAAAGGGCTGAACAGCATTTGCATGGAAAATATGTACCCACTCTCCCTGATGAGGGACATAGGCTATCTGGCCAAGGGGAAGATTTTCACCAAACTGGACTTGAGGGAGGCATACTACCGGGTGAGGATTAAAGAGGGAGATGAATGGAAAATAGTGTTTAATTGCCCCCTGGGTTGTTACCAGTTTCAAGTGATGCCATTTGGGCTGCAAGGGGCACCAGCTGTGTTCATGCAGTTGATAAACAAGGTTCTGTATGAGCATTGTACAAAGGGGTCTTGGTGGACCTGGATGATATATTAATATACACAGAGAGCCCCAAAGAGCATGTGAAATTGGTCAAAGTGTTTCTTAAAAAGTTACAGAAGGCTCACCTTTACTCCGTGCTGTCTAAGTGTCAATTCCATAAAACTCACCTAGACTACCTGGGGTACCGTATTTCCAAGGAGGGTGCAGAGATGGATCACAACAAGGTGAAGGCAATATTAGAGTGGGAACCCCCTTGCACCCAGAAACAGCTGCAAAGTTTCCTTGGTTTTGTGAACTTTTACTGCCAGTTCTTCCCTATGTTCACCCAGATAGCCTTGCCGAAAACAGGGGGAGGGGCAAAGCCCAAACCTGGCCAGCTGCTGAATTGGTTTCTTGAATGCCAAGCCACTTTCAAGAAGCTAAAGTGTGTCTTTGCTATGGAGCCGGTCCTAAAGTACCCTGACCTAGACAACCCTTTTGTGATACAGGCCGATGCTAGCGATGTGGTGGTAGGCGCAGTCCTACTTCAGAAAAATGCCAAGGGAGAACTATAACCTTGCACCTATACATCCAGCAAACTGTCTGATACTGAAAGGCACTGGGCTATATGGGAGCATTGAAAACCCCCTGAAAACTATCCCTCAAGCAAGTCCAATGGGCTCAGTATTTCAACTGCTTCAACTTCACCCTAGGTCTTGTGGAATTGAGGTGAGTAGGGAGGTGACATCATAGGAAACCATGATCTCCCCCTCCTCTATGCTGACAGATCTAATTTTCTCTAAAAATTCACTAGAGGAGTTCACAGTGGTATCATTGTTCATTACTAGGTATCTTAACCTGCCATATAGCCATTTGGCCAGCCCCGAGGTTGGAGTTCCCCTAAACGACACAATGGGTCTTAGGGGAGCTCCTTCCTTATGGATCTTGCTGTAATTGGGGACCGCTTGCAACAGCAGGAAGTGGGGCAACATCAAGATTCACTTAGCAATGAAGATCTGCTTCAGCTCATGTCCCTATGCCTGAAAACGTTTTTTACATTTCAAGGCACCATTTATGAACAGGTGAAGTGTACCCCTATGGGGTCCCCCATCTCTGGTGTCATTGCAGAGGTAGTCCTGCAACAGTTAGAGACCCGGGTGATGTCCATGTATCACCCCAAGTTTTCGGTGAGATATGTGGACGACACCTTTGTGATCATCAAAAGGCAGGACAAGGACAGGCTGATGAGGAAGCTCAATTCCATCTATCCTGATATCCGCTTTACTTTGGAAGAAGAGACCAATGGGGCTTTGGCCTTTTTAGATGTGTTGGTTAGACATCAACCTTACGGCTCGTTACACACATCGGTCTACCATAAATCCACCCATACGGACAGGATATTTCATTACGAAAGTAATCACCCCACAACACATAAGGCCAGCTGTATTAGGACCCTCTTTAGACATATAGACACACATTGCAGCACAAATAAGGCAAAACAGCTGCCATACAAATAAACTGGATGCTAGACTGAATGATACAATGAGGATAATAAGTGGGTGCATCAAGACCACGCTGACCTGCTGGCTTCCCATACTGAGCCATATTGCCCCACCAGCCTTAAGACAACAAGATGCACTTCTCAGAGTACAAAAAAATCTGCCGGTGCACTACAATATGCCATAGTTATCAATTGGAAGGCTTAAATCCAGGAATCCCCACAGATACTTGGACAGCAGCTACATAACATTAACTTTAATATAAAATCCCTGTGGAAAGTAAACTGGACTCAGTTTCCAGAAAAAAGATACCTGACCTGACACAAAAATTAGTGGGTTTTGGTGCCACTCGTCAGCGCTGGAAAACTTTGAATAGGATCTGTACCTTGCATGGTATCTGCCAGGACTCTGTTTAAATAGGGCAGAGTATCCTCCCCTGAATGTGACTGTAGTGTTCCTTGTCAGACAGTGAATCACATAGTGACTTTCTCCAACTAACAAATACTGCGCTTAATTGGACAAATGGCCTAGATATTAATATATAGAACACTTTTTCTATTCTTATGAATCAACATATTTTAAAATGTAAACTATAATTTTTTGAATTACCTTACAAAATTGATTACATATTTCCATCATACGTGTGTTGTTAGTTGTGAAGTCGTGTCTGACCCATCGCGACCCCATTGACAACGTTCCTCTAGGCCTTCCTGTCCTTTACCATCTTCTGGAGTCCATTTAAGCTCACGCCTACATACGTGTTCCATAGTATTATGTGCTCCTATATAATTTTATTACTGTTATCCATGTGCTCTATGCCATACACTAAATAAGCTAGTTACACACTGGAAACACGTTTTGCACTCAAAACCGGGGGTTTCAAAGCTGAAATGGTTCAATTTCAAAATGTTTTGTGCACTCCTAATCCTGATGAACATTTCTAATCCTGATGAACCCTAAGGAGTTTTGAAGAATTGAAAAAAAATGTTAAAAAGGGAGGGAGGGAGATGGGCAGTTAAGTAATAGGAAATATAAAATAAATAAAAATAAAGTATTTCAATAATGCTGAAATATGTTCAGCTTAAAGAAGAACAAGAAGAACATGCAACACTGTGGTGGTCAAAACTGAAGTGATTCAGCAGGAGCTGTGTCTAGTCACATAGTATGCATGAGGGCAGAGCACTCATCAAATAATTCTGTAAGCTCTAAAAGGTTCCAAGCAGGCACATAGCCCATGTGTGTGAATCATGGAGACCACAAAGAAGATGCCTACTTACCTAAGTTTTGGACAATTTTGCCCTAATGCATTCAAGATGGCATCAGTGATATTGGAACAGCCAGAAGCACATAGAGATTGCATCTTATGGCATCCTCTACATATTGTAATGAGGCCATCATCTGTTATTTGCTAGAAAAGGAAAGGAAGTCAATCAATCATAGTGAGAAGCAGGATTGGGGTGATGCTGTGTCCAATTTGCTCTGCAAATTCTAAAATTAAATGTTAAAAAGTATTTGTTGGTGAAACATTTGGATGAATGACTATTTGGCAACTATCACATGAAAAACCAGAATGCCAACTGCATACAATCGCCCCAAATCAGTTCTTTTTTTGGATAAATGTTCCATTTTTGGCATCACCACAAACTGGTCCACGATACTTTCTTGGAAAAGAAATGTACATCCTCTTCCAGCTTCTTTATACACACATAAAAACAGACTGTATTTTAACACAAGTTTAATCAAAAAGAAGACAAGACCAACAAACCATGGTAGTTCAAAATAAAGATTTTTTTCCCCAGCCTGTTCTACAAACAAACAAACTTTGGAAAAAAATTCACATACAATGCAAATGAAAACCAGATGGATTTACTAGACTAAATGCTAATATTACAATGGTTTTAGAGGACTTCCCAAGATTTTAAAGTGGTATTCATTATATAGAAATGTGAAGAAATAGCTGCCAATTTGAGAGTTTAAAATGGAGTCAAGCAAAGTCTTCAGAATTTGGGTATGGAATAAAGTGAGTTTTACTTTGTGGTATATAGTGGCTTTTGGGTTGGTTGGTTGGTTGGATGGTTGGTTGGTTGGTTGGTTGGTCTGTCATAAAAGTGTACAAGCCAAAAGAGTATTTTAAAGCCCCCAATTCAAAATTTAAATTATGCTAGGAAACATGACAGCTGATTTGAAGGATCAGGCATGGAGTATCCATATATGATTTTAAAAATAAAAGTGCCAGAAAGCAAGTCTTACAAAAACTCTCATTTTAAATGTATTACTAGGGAGACAGTGATGGAGGGAAAGCTGCAGTTTGAAAGAAATGCTTCTGTACAGGAGAAAGCTCATTATTATAAAGGATAGTTTGCCATTTCAATATTGCACAACCCTACATGTGTGTGGACACATCCACAAACACACATATTAATCAGTAGGTTGCTGAAGACTTGCTACCCAATAATTCTACTCAGATGCTACTTCAATGTTGGTTTTCTTGTGTATATGGGAAAAGAAGGTAAAGCACCAAGTGACTCAGAAAGTGCATCATGAATCTTCAACCTACAAGTTTGATTGGCTTGTTTGAAAATTGCTACCTCCTTTTTATTTCACAATCTATCTTTATCCCTTTTCTGATCAAATAGATACATCTGGAAGCAAACTAGTAGACTGCAATGATATATCATATTTATTGGTGGTTCAAAAGTATTCTATGAACCAACTTAACACAACACAAAGAGCTGTGGTGGCTGCCAGCAGTTGGGCAGCTCGATTCTCACTGGCTCAAGGTTGACTCAGCCTTCCATCTTTCCGAGGTTGGTAAAATAAGGACCCAGATTGTTGGAGGCAATAATGCTGGAAGTAACGGTTTACTTTGGAGAGAGAGAGAGGGAGAGGGAGAGGGAGAGAGAGACTGTAAAGACTTGAAGGGTGTCAAGGGAACTATAGAAATTGAGAGATTGTGCCAGTGTTAGCCAGGCTTCCTAACCATACAGATGGTTGGCCAATTATGTAATTCCCTAATTTGCTCCTAAACCTACTGTGCTTCAACCTTGAAGCACTTTTTCCTTAGTGATCCTCACAATTCAGAATATGAAGGGACCAAGCCCCAAACAAGAAAAATGGCAAAATAAATCACATCTGATTTAATTATAGTAAAATCAACTGCTTGATTCATGAAAATACTAGTTGAACTAGGACAATGTAGAAATTTTGATCTGTACATCCCATTCCCTCCAGCTTATTTTATTGCTGATATTTTAAACATTTTCCTATCCCCATTACTTTTCTACTATAAAATAAACAGCCACTCTGCTAAGCCAATAGTGATAACATAAAACATTATGATGTGGAATAGGTAATTTACAAAGCTGTCACATTACAAGAAAAGAGAAAAAGCTGGGTTCATAATGACCAACTTCTTACCAAGCACGTTTGCAAATTCAAAGTCAGTAATTCAGGACAGTGTGCACCAATGTATTTGAGAGCTTCATCTTCCAGCTAAGAGGAGAAGGACAGAAAAGGAGAAAACAGACAATTTTCTAGGTCACTTCATTGTACTTTTCTTTTATAGCATGAGTGGGCAAGGTACAGTCAATCCTGTTTTTCCTTACTCCAGATCATGATGCTGCAATTCACAGCAGAACCCAGAAATTTGGTGATATATTTCAATATTTATTTACAAGAAAACAGTTTTCTTTTCACTGCCCTCCTTAAAAAAAAGCAACCCACCCCAAAGAAGCTGCAAACATTGTTATATTGTTAACTAATTGCTATGCCTCCTGCAGCCCTTGAATTTTGAGTGTGTTGCTGAAACAAGCTACTGCTAAGCTTGTAAAGCCGCCCTGAGTCTTCGGAGAAGGGCGGGATATAAATGGAATTAAAATAAAAATAAATAAAAAAAATAAAAATATATACAGGCCAACATCATTTACTGACTGCCTCATGCAGCAACTGTTCAAAGTTACAACAGTGCTGGGAAAAAATAACTATGCAGCCACCTGACCTTCACAGCGTCTTTCACTCAGTCACCATTTAAGTATGACCTCTGGCTGCAAATGAATTTCCCATCTCTGCCCTATGGGTGTAACAACACATGCTATCCCTGGCATAATAGTTCCAGAATTCCTTTTCTAAAAAATAAGAGTGCATTTTTAGAATTAAGCACTTCAAATCATATTTTATTTCAAAGGGAAAACAAAGATGTTTTCCATAAAGCAAAAAATGCACACATATTATTTGTAGATGACCAGACTGAGCCCGAGAGAGGGGTCAAGCACGTCATCAGTCTCAAGTCCCGTGTCTACAAGAGATCTAAGTCCTTGAATTCCGTTGACTGCCAATTTGCTTTGACCATTAGTAGTTCAGATTCTTGCAGAGTGTTAGCATGCAATAAACCTGTAGTCATCTGAACCACCTTGCTTCCTGATTTCTTGCACCTGACATTATTTTTGCTAATATAAATGTTACACATGTTGAATCAAGGGAAACAGATGAGCAATAATTAAGGCCCTTAGTGCCACCAACAGTTTTCTTACAATCTCATAGATTTAAAAACTGCTCATATTATCCTTAAAAAAGGATTGGAATCTAAAATTAAAGTTACATTTTCTAAACCAACTATAGTTTCTTCATTTATAGCAGGGGTGTCAAACTGCCGGCCCACAGGCCGGATGCATCATAGCAAAACTGCACCCACCCCATTGCCGGCAATGACAAAAAAGTCGCGATACGTTGCAACACATTATGTGATGTTACCAGTTTGACACCCCTGCTTTATAGTTTGCACTAATATTTCTTGGGGTAATTGAACAGCAGTGTTACACTAATGATGATTTAAATGTGCCCAGGAATGTCATACAATTTAAGACTGCACAAGAAACATCAAGACAACTTGTAAAGGAAAACAAAACATAGTTAAGACAACCTGTCTGCTGTTCAACAGGTTCAATTTTGAACTTGATCATATCTGGCAAAATCTTGGTAAACTAGACAAAATTGTTTTGGAAATAGAACACATTAACCTTTCTCCAAACTGGTATACTGTGGAAATGTTGCCTACAATTTTCAGAATTCCCAGCCAATACAAACAACCCTGACTGGGCATTTTAGAAATTGCAAGCAATATGTCTGGAAGACACCTACTTGCCTAAGTGTGTGATATACAGTACAGGTGAAACTCGAAAAATTAGAATATCGTGCAAAAGTTCATTTATTTCAGTAATGCAACTTAAAAGGGGAAACTAATATATGACATAGACTCATTACATGCAAAGCAAGATAGTTCAAGCTATGATTTGTCATAATTGTGATGATTATGGCATACAGCTCATGAAAACCCCAAATCCACAATCTCAGAAAATTAGAATATTACATGCAATCAATAAAACAAGGAGTGTGTCAGAATCCATTTATATCATATTCATAAAAGTATGTTTAAAACATAATTCCATGGATTCTGCCATCTCCCGAAGAGGAGAGAACGGATGTGTATTGAGCTGGTATTAGGCATTTCAAAGGAAAAGAGAAGCCTTTTGAACTGGGGAAACAAAAGGGGGGGCTAGCATCTGGCTTGTGTCACGGAAGAGAGTAATAAACATAAAAGGTCCTAAGTTCCTTTTTCCCATGAGAGGGATGATACGAGGTAAATGATGGGAGACTGACCAAATGGGGTTAAGGGGGGGGGGTTAAACCGGGAACTCTTTATAAGGGTTTAGTTCGTGGAACAATATTAAGTCCTGTCTTGTATTCCTACAACCAAGCATGTCATAGTAAAGATTCTTTTTGGACTAGATTTGACTGCACGAGTTTTGTCTTCCTAAGACGTGGTTTGGGGTGGGTCCTGACAGAGTGTACATAGAACAATATCGGACCTCTGAAAAGTATAACCATGCATATGTACTCAGTACTTGGTTTGGGCCCCTTTTGCAGCAATTACTGCCTCAGTGCGGCCTGGCATGGAAGCTATCAGCCTGTGGCACTGCTGAGGTGTTATGGAAGACCAGGATGCTTCAATAGTGGCCTTCAGCTCTTCTGCATTGTTCGGTCTCATGTCTCTCATCTTTCTCTTGGCAATGCCCCATAGATTCTCTATGGGGTTCAGGTCAGGCGGGTTTTCTGGCCAATCAAGCACAGTAATCCCACAGTCACTGAACCAGGTTTTGGTGCTTTTGGCAGTGTGGGCAGGTGCCAGGTCTTGCTGGAAAATGAAGTCAGCATCCCCATAAAGCTCGTCCGTGGAAGGAAGCATGAAGTGCTCCAAAATCTCCTGGTAGACGGCTGCGTTGACCCTGGACTTAATGAAGCACAGTGGACCAACACCAGCAGATGACATGGCTCCCCAAATCAACACAGACTGTGGAAACTTCACACTGGACTTCAAGTATCTTGCAGTGTGTGCCTCTCCATTCTTCCTCCAGACACTGGGTCCTTGGTTTCCAAATGAGATGCAAAAGTTGCTCTCATCAGAAAAGAGGACTTTGGACCACTGAGCAACAGACCAGGTCTGTTTTTCTTTAGCCCAGGCAAGACCCTTCTGACGTTGTTTGTTGTTCAGGAGAGGCTTGACAAGAGGAATACGACATTTGAAGCCCATGTCCAGGATCTCTCTGTGTGTGGTGGCTCTTGATGCACTGACTCCAGCCTCAGTCCACTCCTTGTGAAAGTCCCCAACACTTTTGAATGGCCTTTTGCTGACAATCCTCTCCAGGCTGCAGTCATCCCTGCTGCTTGTGCACCTTTTTCTTCCACACCTTTCCCTTCCACATAACTTTCTATTAATGTGCTTTGATACAGCACTTTGGGAACATCCAATTTCTTTTGCAATTACCTTTTGAGGCTTTCCCTCCTTATGGAGGGTGTCAATGATGGTTTTCTGCACAACTATCAGGTCAGCAGTCTTCCCCATGATTGTGATTCCTACTGAACCAGACTGAGAGACCATTTAAAGGCTCAGGAACCCTTTGCAGGTGTTATGGCTTAATTAGCTGATTAGAGTGGGACACTTTGAGCCTAGAATATTGCACCTTTTCACAATATTCTAATTTTCTGAGATTGTGGATTTGGGGTTTTCATGAGCTCTAAGCCATAATCATCACAATTATGACAAATCACGGCTTGAACTATCTTGCTTTGCATGTAATGAGTCTATCTCATATATTAGTTTCCCCTTTTAAGTTGCATTACTGAAATAAATGAACTTTTGCACGATATTCTAATTTTTCGAGTTTCACCTGTATCCCACCTCAGTAAATCTTCCTTAATATTGTTACAAATGGTTACATAGTTATTTTGAAACAATTTAGAATTAGTATTTGACAATATCACTCCAAGATATTTAACCTTTCCTACCTTAAAGCCTGATTTTTTGTTAAGATTTCATTTTCATATGCAGCCATATTTTTGACTAACATCTTTGTTTTCTGTTTATTTTAAAACCAACCAAAGCTCCAAAGTCATTCAACTTCTTCATCAGATATTCCAAACTGTTTCTTGGGTCTTGCAAAAATACAATTAAATCATCCACAAAGGCTCTTAGCTTATAGGTTTCTTTTTTAATTTTCACACCCATAATTTTGTTGTCTTATCTGATGTCGCTATTCAAAACCTCTAGGACTAAAATAAAAAGCAGTGGCCTTCTCTTGCACCTTTTTGAATCTCACATAGTTTAGTCAATTCACCATTAACAATGATACATACATGTTGTTCTGTACCAGCCTGCTACCGGCCCTGCAGAAAAGGCAGGGACAACCCCTTTTACAAGAAGGCAAGAGGCTGGAATTACGCCTGCCAAATTTATTGCTACAAAAACAAATAGAACAAGACACGAACCAAGAAACAGGAGCTTTTCAAGCGGTTGCCTTCAGCAAACCAGCCCTCCCATGCATTCCCCCTTAAATACAGTTCAGGGCGTGGCTTCTCTCTGCCTCCTTCCGAGGAGCCCCATTGCCTTCCTCTGTTTACTCCTGATTGACTGCCTCCTGCGTCGGGCATCCTTGAACAGGGCCAGCTGTGGGTCATCTTCATCCACGCTGTCAGGCTCACACAGCTGGGTCTGCGTCGTGACCAGATGAGAGGGGCCTGGCTGAGGGCTCTCATCAAGCTGTCCAATCACCTCAGCAAGCTCTTCAACACCCCCCCTCCTCCTCCTCCTCTGAGTCGTCCGACCCAACTGCCGAACCCACAGGCTGACCCTGAATCACAACACATGTTGAGGTGTATACATTGTTCCTGTAACTTGAATAAATTGCTCTCCAAAGTCCATTTCATCCAAAAGTCTGAATGAAAGCCCAGTTTAAGTTGTCAAAGGCTTTTTCTGCATCTAAGAATATTAGGGCTGCCTGAGTCTCAATGTGATATTACAAATCAATCAATCAATCAATCAATCAATCAGAACAGAGCTGGAAGGGACCTTGGAAGTCTTCTAGTACAACTCTCTGCTCAAGCAGGAGACCCTATACCATTTCAGATATTGTAGGTGGCTGTCCAGTCTTTTCTTAAAAACCTCCAGTGATGAAGCCCCTACAACTTTTAAAGGAAAGCTGTTCCACTGGTTAATTGTCCTCACTGTTAGGAAGTTTCTCCTTAATTCCAGGTTGCTTCTCTCCTTGATTAGTTTCCATCCATTGTTTCCTGTCTTGCCTTCTGGTGCTTTGGAAAATAAGTTGACCCTCTCCTTTGTGGCTGCCCCTCAAATACTGGAATACTGCTATCATGTCATCCCTAGTCCTTCTTTTCTCTAGACTGGCCATACCCAGTTCCTGCAACCATTCTTCATATGTTTTTGTCTCCAGGCCTTTAATCATCTTAGTTTACTTCTTTGCACTTTTTCCAAAGTCTCAACGTCTTTTTTGTAATGTGGTAACCAAAACTGGATGCAGTATTCCAGGTGTGACCTTACTAAGGCTTTACTGTATAAAGCCTTAATACTTCACGTGATTTTGATTCTATGCCTCTGTTTATACAACCAAGGATTGTATTAGCTTTTTTGTCTGCTGCCGCACACTGCTGGCTCATGTTTAATTGATCGACCACTAGGACTCCCAAGATCCCTCTCATAGTTACTGTTTTTGAGCCAGGTTTCTGTAAAATAGGCTTGTTCAGTCTCCATCTAAACTGTGAAGTCTTTTTTCTAAGTAGAAGAACTGGATTATGAACTGAAAAACTTTTAGGCAGAATATCCACTTTTGCAATTTTATTAGCAAGATTCTTAGCGAGATTCTTAGAAATAAAAATGAACTAAGGCTTGCGACCAAAGTCAAAAATAACAAAAAAAGCTTCTTTCAACATGTAAAAAACAAGAAAAAAGTTAAGGAAATGATTGGTCCATTAGTGGGGGAAAGTGGCAAGAAGGTGACAAACAACAGGGAGAAAGCAGAACTATGTGAGAGGGATCTTGGAGTCCTAGTGGACAATCACTTAAATATGAGCCAGCAGTGTGCTGCAGCTGCAAAAAAGCCAACACAGTGCTAGGCTGCATTAACAGAGGGATAGAATCAAGATCACGTGAAGTGTTAATACCACTTTACAATGCCTTGGTGAGACCACACTTGGAATACTGCATCCAGTTTTGGTCACCACGTTGTAAAAAAGATGTTGAGACTCTAGAAAGACTACAGAGAAGAGCAACAAAGTTGATTAGGGGACTGGAGGCTAAAACATATAAGGAACGGTTGCTGGAATTGGGTATGTCTAGTTTAATGAAGAGAAGGGCGAGGGGGGGACATGATAGCAGTGTTCCAATATCTCAGGGGCTGCCACAAAGAAGAGGGAGTCAAGCTATTCTCCAAAGCACCTGAAGGCAAGACAAGAAGCAACGGATGGAAACTAATCAAGGAGAGAAGCAACCTAGAACTAAGGAGAAACTTCCTGACAGTTAGAACAATTAACCAGTGGAGCAACCTGCCTCCAGAAGTGGTGAATGCTCCAACACTGGAAGTTTTGTTTTTTAAAAAATATTTTATTGATTTTCCAATTTTATATATAAATATTTAGAAGGCAATGTAGTAATTGGGTTAAACAATAATTCAGTAATACAATCTTTGGTAGGTATCTCAGGTTAGATCATCAAATATTTCTTCTCTGTTTCCCTTAACTTTTGCTATTTCATATTTAGGCTGACAGATTTCTAATTGTATCAAAACTTAATATAGACTTCATTATCACAATTATACATTTTTTTGCTTATACATATCTTAATAAATCTCAATAAACAATCAATATCCTGTTGTTAAATTTTACCTTGTTCTAATTTTTAATTACATATTTCCAGTTTAACTTTTAATATCCATAGTATTTAACTTTCAGGTAACCCAAATTTCCTTTATCTCATTTCATGAAAATTATAATATCTAAAATACATATATTAGTTACTTAACTATATTCTTATTTTATTTCATAAACATTTTCTACTTCACACCCTAATACATCACCACCTTGATTATATTCTCTGGGCCAGTCAATAATTCAAACCTATTTTCTAATAGTTTACATTTCCCTTGTACATCTAAATCTTCAATATTAAGCCAATTAATCCCTTATTTTTTTGCTATTTTCCAACTATTTTAAATCTAATAATCAAACTTCCCATTGTGTCAAAATGTCCATTTAAGCCACTAACTAACAGTTTAGGGTCCTCTCTATTAAATCAAAAGGCCCCAGTTTTTCAACCTAATTCTACCTTTCTTCTTTCTTCTTTTGCCAACCAAGCTTCCATACCAATGTTTTCAAATCATCAAATCATGTTTTTCTATTGTTGTGACTTATATGACGTTTAGAGCGCATTTTATGGCCAATTCATGCAAAACTCCACGTAATCCTAAAGGGTTCACATACTTTTTCTTGCAACTGTATGAGTGAATGTTAACCAATAAAGAACACAGCTGCTCAAGATTCGTGTGAGTCTCCTTTCATACGACACGTGGCGCCCGAACAGGGACCCGATACTTCGTCGGGCAAGGACTTGGTGCACCGTCAACCCTTTATTCGGGTTTCTGTAAGTATGGGGTCTTCGCTTTCTGATTTGCAAAGGAAGCATGTTGAGGAACTCGGGTTTTTATTAAAAAAGGACAGTCATGAGGTATCTCAGCAAAGCCTTTCCAGGCTAGTTCAGGAGCTTTCTGCTCAATGTTTATGGTACCCGGAAAAGGGATCTTTAAAATTAACAGATTGGGAAAAAATTGGAACTACTTTACATGCGGAGCCTAGGGCTGCTGTTGAAATTCTACATCTCTGGCATTTATGTCAGCATGCTATAGAAAAATTTGGCAACAATGTAGTATCATTAGTGTCGCCACCTCCCCCTCCGACTTATACTTCTCCGGATATTTGTCCACCGGTAGCCCCTGAGGCTTATATTAGTCCCACTGCTCCCACAGATACTGGTCAACCTTGTCCTGCAAGGTCTTCTTTTCAAAAAAATGGTGGAATCCTGTAAAAAGGATCCATCTTTATCTGGTGCAGAACTCACTGAGCTTTTGGCTGTTTGCCCTGTTCAATATAGAGAGGGGGAAGGTCAGCAGATAGCAGAATGGGAAGGGTTACCTTATCAGATTCTGAGGGAACTTAAAAAGGCTATCACTGAGTATGGTTCAACTAGTAATTTCACAAAAGGTCTTCTAGAAGGAATTAAGAATGGATATATTATGGTACCAGAAGATTGGAAACAGTTAAGTCGCATGATGTTAACATCAATGCAATATGTAGTCTGGGAGAGCGAGTACATTCGTCATGCTCAGGCTGCTGCCTTGGCTGGGGGGGGGCGTATACCACTGAGCAGTTAACAGGGGTTGCACCCTTTGCTACCATACCAACTCAGCTTGCTTTACCCCAAGCCACCTTGGCAATGGTATCAAAATGTGCCTTTTGTGCCTTTCTGAAGGTTCCCCAGACTGGAAAAAGCAAAGTAAGTTTCTCCAGCATACGGCAGGCTGCTAATGAACCATACGCAGATTTTGTAGAAAGATTGTCAAAGGCCATTAAACAGCAGTTTGATAATGCTGAAGCTGCTGGGGAATTGTTACGGCAGCTGGCTACAGAAAATGCCAACACTGATTGTAAAAGGGCTCTTCAACCATTGAAAGCTTCTGGCTATTATACTTTAGCTGATATGCTGCGCGTGTGCCAGGATATTGGTTCTCAGACTTACAAAATGCATCTCCTGGCAGCGGCTATTCAGAAGGGCCAGAAACCCACTGGTTCTTGCTTTAAATGTGGGAAACCTGGCCATTTTCAAAGGGAATGTTGTTCAGTGGCCCCTAACAGTGCTCAAAATAGGCCATCAAAGAAATGCCCAGTCTGTAAAAAGGGATTTCATTGGGCTAATCAATGTCGCTTTCGCTCGGGAAACTTGTTAATGGGTGGGGCACCCACCCAGACACCAAAGAGTGCCTTCCCGATAGCAGCTCAGCCTCCTCAGACTTTCTCTCCACCTCCCTGGCAACAGCAGGTAGTGCTGGGATCGATCTAATTACCCAGGCGGATAGTGATTTTAAGGTCCCGCTGCAAGTGAACCTTATTCCATCTCAGTATCATGGACCTTTGCCTGTTGATACTGTGGGCTTATTGTTGCCTCGTTCGTCTGCGCACAAAAGGGGTTGCTTTGTGGTTCCAGGTGTCATAGATTCTGACTATACTGGAATTATTATGATGCAGGTTTGGGTCAACATGCCCCAGCTTCTCCCTAAAAATTCTTCAATTGCTCAGCTATTGCTTCTTTCTTATGTCGTTCCGAAGCCAGGAAGGGGAGCTCGAGGAAATTCTGATTTTGGCTCCACTTCCACTTCGGTGGCACTGGTGAAACAAGTTACTTCTTCCCGCCCCCTACTTACTTTATACTTAAATAAGCAACCATTTCAGGGTCTTTTGGATACTGGAGCAGATGTTACTGTTATTTCTTCATTACAGTGGCCTGTTCAGTGGCCCAAGCAACCTGTTTCTTCTTTGTGGGGTGTTGGCGGTTCAACAGATGCGTGGCCAAGCGTTCATGCTATTTCAGTTTCCACCGGTGCTGGTAAGACATTCTCTTTGCATCTGTATATTCTTGACATTCACACCAATATATGGGGTCGTGATATCCTTATCTTTTTAGATGCTCATTTAGTTTTGGATGATGGCTCTACCTCTTAAATGGACCTGAACTACACCTGTTTGGGTAGAGCAGTGGCCACTTTCTCAGGAAAAGCTATCTGCCCTTCATACTTTGGTGGAGGAACAATATCGAGCTGGTCATATTGAATTTTCTACTAGCCCTTGGAACACTCCTGTTTTTGTAATAAAAAAGAAAAGTGGAAAATGGAGATTCCTGCACGATCTAAGAAAAATCAATTCGTGTATTCAACCTATGGGTCCTTTGCAATGTGGATTACCTAATCCAAACTTAATTCCTACAAATTATAAAATTTTGGTGGTAGATTTAAAGGATTGTTTCTTTACCATCCCTTTGCAAGCTCAGGATAAAGAAAAATTTGCTTTTACAGTCCCTGTTTTGAATAACAGCATGCCTACCCAGCGATATCAGTGGTGTGTATTGCCTCAGGGTATGCTGAATTCCCCTACTTTATGTCAGTATTTTGTGGATCAGGCTCTTCAGCCATTTCGGGATATGTATCCCACATATATTGCGTATCATTATAATATGGATGATATCCTGGTTGCTGGTGAATCTATAGATCCTCGCAAGACTGCGGCTGCATTGGAGGCTGTTGTTGCAAAAAGGGGGCTGTATATAGCAAAGGAAAAGATTCAACTTGTTGAGCCTTATCTATACCTTGGACATCGTTTGTTACATGATTCTTCCATTCCTGTCTTGCCTGACCTGAAGGTTTTTTACAGTCAGGGCTTTTTTTCTCATAGAACGCTCAGAACGGAGTTCCGGCACCTTTTTTGGATGGAACCTTGTAGGGTAGGCAAGGCGGGTTTGTATGACACGTGTGAGTTCCAGCACCTTTTTCTTTTACAAAAAAAGCACTGGGTACAGTGGCAGAAATTGCTCGGTATTATAAATTGGGCTCGCCCTTTCTTTTCTATCACCACAGGGGAAATGCTTCCTCTCTTTCAATTATTTAAGGGTCCTAAGCAGCCAGGAGATCTGGTTTATCTCTCTGACAAACAACGAGATTGTTTGGCTACATTGTTTGCCAAGCTTAAAGGGAGGTTTGTCAATCATCTTCCCTGTGCTACCTCTTGTCTTCAGCTTGTGCTTATTCCAACATCCCCCTTACCTACAGGATGTTTGTATACCCCATGTTCTGATAAAAGGATTAATATTCATGAGTGGGTGCATTTGTCTACCACCCCTCCACGCAATATTTATCCGTATCAATCTGCTTTAGAAGATCTAATTATTAAGGGACGCCGGCGAGCTTTAGCATTAACAGGCAGTGATTTGGTTTCTATTTCTTTCATGAGAACTAAATTAGAGCATGACCATTTACTCACTGTGTCTGATTCTTATCAGATAGCCCTTGCCAATTATGTGGGTAGTGTTGAATATTCTTTGCCCAAAGATCCCCGTATCACTATTACGGCAACGCTTAGCCCTCCGTTTGCTTCTATTTTTTCTCAGACGCCTGTGGCTAACGCGCTTACTGTCTTTAGTGATGGCTCTCCAACTTGAGGAGTGGTTGTGTGGTTTTCCTTAAATCACTGGCATACCAAATTTACTTCTCGCCAAGTGTCTGCACAACGTTCAGAACTTGCAGCAGTGATTCTCGCATTGCAACATTTTTCTTCTGTCGCTATTAACCTTGTGGTAGATACTCAGTATGTTTATCTTGCCATGCAAACTTTGCCCTATGCTTATTGTGCTCCTCATTTGGACATTAACTTGTTATCTTTGTTTCTTACACTTAAACATCTTTTAGAACAGCGCTTTTGTCCTCTTTATGTTGAACACATTCGAAGCCATTCTCCTTTTGATAAAGCTCTCACCCAAGGGAATGCCGTAGCCAATAACGCATTACGGAATGTTGCTTCTCTTTTTTCCAATCCAATTGATAGTCATTCCTTCTTTCATCAGTCAGCAAAATCTCTTGTGAAGCAATTTCATATTCCTTTTTCGCATGCCCAGGACATTGTTCGTGCTTGTCCTGCTTGTCAGCAGTCTGCTGTTCCTTTTCCTATGGGGGTTAATCCTCGTGGCACATCAGCCAATCAGCTTTGGCAAATGGATGTTACCCAGTTTCCTCCCTTTAAACTTTATATTTATTTACATGCTTCTATTGACACTTACTCTCGCTTTTTGTGGGTTACTGCTTCTCGTCACGAGCATTCAGCGGATGTTATTTCTCATTGTTTGTCTGCTTTTTCTGTGATGGGTCATCCAGCTCAGTTGAAAACTGACAATGGGCCTGCATATGTCAGCAAGGATTTCTCACAGTTTTGCCTTCGCTGGCATGTTTCTTTAACTCATGGTATACCATACAATTCACAGGGCCAGGCTATCATTGAGCGTGCACATTGTACCTTTAAGGGCTTACTTGAAAAACAAATGAAAGGGGAAAGTGGGCCTTACCATCTTCGAAGGATTAATGATTTCTTAGCAGTCATGCTATTTACTTGGAATTATCTAACTGTCTCCGATTCTTTTTCAGAGCTGTTCATTATCATTTTCAAGTAGAAAAGTTATTGGAGAAACCTTTGGTGCACTATCATCAAAGCCCTGATCCGCAGTGGAAAGGCCCTGCTCGACTGATTACCTGGGGATGTGGCTACGGTGCAGTAGAAGATCCTGACACTAAACGTGCTGTGTGGGTGCCTGCTCGTTGTATTCGTCCGTATCATGGCATGGCATCAGGGTCTGTCCAATCCGATTCCGAACTTCAATCTTCAGCTGAAAACGGAGACTCGGCTTCCAAAAGTTAAAACTAAAGGGCTGGTGCACTCACATGGGGACAGGTGAAGGCTACTACTTATCAAGCCCAACAGCAATTAGATAAGGCAGCCTTGCCTCAGACACCAGAGAATTTGGTAGCTGCTGTATTTGCCATCATAACAGCTAATTCTGTCACTGTTTTATTGTTCCTTTGTTTGCTGTTTCCTTCTGCTATAGCTACCACTGACCTTGAGGATAGCAATACCACATATGTTGCCCCGAGTCCCAATTTATGGGTGCGTCACGCTCAATACATGTTCACTGTACATGGTCCAGGGGTTGTGCTATGTTATGAGCCGCCTATGGCCCTTGGCCAAGTGGCATTTAGACTGAATCTTATAGTGTCCACTGCATTTGTGGTCTCCCAACTACAGAATATTCAGAATTCTTGGATCTTTTCAAAACCTCCTACTCAGCTGAACAATGTTCAGTGGCGTTATTTTAAACTTACCCATTTCACAAAAGGGGTTTGTTTTTGTTGCCATGCCGGTCATACTTGGCTTAACAACTGGAAGGATATAAGTAAAGCTCGTAAAATTCTCAATAAACTTGGAAATTATACCTATTGTTCTGACTACTATTGGTTATGGGGAACCTTTAACACCTCTCTTTTTGGCCATAATATTGCCCCTGAATCATATCTGCAAGATTTTCCCTTGTTCAATGCCACTGATAGCTCTAATCCAGGCTCCATTTGTGCTGGATGGCAGCTGAAGGATCCTAATATGTGGTTCTTTTTTGATAAGTATGCCACAAATGTGCACCCTCAAAATTATCAGTGTGCTGCTATAGGTTATCCTTCTCTACCTGTTCAAGTTGCCCCTGCAGTTTCTTCCTCCCGGCTTCGTCGAGATCTCATGGGTCCCATGTGTGAGGATAATGTTATCATTGACAAACAGCTTTCTGGAGGTTCCACCTTTGGCTGTGCTATTGCTGGTGCCATTACTGGCATTATCACCTTAGGTTCTTATCCTGGCATCATAGCACAAGAAAATTGCCATTCTATTCTAGGGCTCACTTGTCGCTTGGAGAAGACTATCAATGCCACTGCTGCCATTGTGCGTGATTTGCAGGCTGAAATTGAAGAACTCAACCAAGACATGATTCAACAGCGCTTTGCAATTGATTATTTGTTAGCACGTCAGGGGGCATTTTGTAAACTTGTGGGTAATCGTGCTTGTGCTGTGCATTACCATTCTTTGAATAAAACTATTGAGGATGAATTAGCTAAACTCCAAACATATATTTTGGATAATACTCATACTCCCTCCCCTTTTGAATGGTTGACTAATTGGCTTCCTGATTGGACTTGGCTCCGTCAACTGTTTTTCTATGGCCTCTTGGTCATTGGATTTTGTATTGCTTGTTGTTGTTTTGCTTAATGTATACCTTCTTTTATTGCCTTATTTCGCCCTGCTCCAGTTTCTCTCCATCCCATTCAGCTTCAAAATCTTCAAAAGGCTTTGTTTCCTCAATTTAAAATAAAAAGAGAGGACATGTAGGCATGTTTTCTGAGTCCATCTTGAAGTACACGTTCTGCACGTTCCTGTCTTGGATGGCAAACCTCAGACAAGGACTGCATAGGAAGTGTACAGAGTGCGCTTGAGATAACATGCGAAAAACAAGATCTTAAATTAGAAAGATAAGCTTATGAAATGCAGGAAACTGGAACATATATTAATCCTTGTGTTAATTGAAAGGGATAAGCAATAGATAAGGAAAAACAACCAATTTCGGGATGGCATGTAAACTGTTAATGTTCAACCGCTAAAGCTATTGTTTAAAGACATACATATATGAGTGAATGTTAACCAATAAAGAACACAGTTGCTCAAGATTCGTGTGAGTCTCCTTTCATACGACACTCGGCTCTTTTATGACTCATGGACTTCAACTCCCAGAATTCCAGAGTCAGCTGACTCAGGAATTCTGGGAGTTGAAGTCCATGAGTCATAAAAGAGCCGAGGTTGCCTACCCCTGGTATAGAAGGTCATTTCCAGTTTTGGAATTATTGTTTTGTTGTCTGGATTTTCAGTACACTGTGCTTGTTGTTCTGTAAAGCCCTCTGTCTTGGCATCCACTTGTTCCACTCTCATTGTTTTTTGAGTTAGTCATTTTCTAGCTTCAATCAGGATTTTGCTTTCTGGAGGTAAGCTGGCACCTTTGTCTTTCAGGTTAGCTTTAAGTTTATCAATATTTGCAAAGTTGATTTCAAGTATAAGTAGCATGTCTGAGATCTGTTGTTGATCCTCCTCCATTTCTGACATAGTTAGAGAGTCTTTCTAGTGAAGACTATTTATTAAGTGAGAGTCAATAAGTGTTCACCTCCACCATTCCTACCAATTGCATTACCCAGCTGCTCTCTCAAAATTAAGTATCTCATAGATAATACCAAGGTCAGATATGGGCAGTAAAGAAATCTCTATGTCAGAGTTAATAAAACTGCTGTACCAAACTTCGCCACAAGATGTCCCCAATAGCATTTAGAGTCTTTTTCAGATCCTGGGCTAGATTCTTATCTGGTTTAAGTTCTTTTTAGAAGTAAAGCAAAATAGCAGATTCCAGTGAGAATAGGAACTTTTTGGGTCCCCAAATTCCAAACAGAAGACAGATATCCAACTGTGGTAAGTTAATCTTTTGAAAGCTTTATTTCCCCAGGGTAAGCAGGAGCTGCCATTTTAGAGGGTGGGGTAATGGAGTTCCCTTCCCTCTCTCCTCAGAAGGGGATAGATTTTCAAAATGCTTTTAACAGGAAAGGTGCTTGGGGTAGAGAGAAGCTAAAATCTCACCCAATTTTCCACGTTGCTTTCAAGGTGCTTGGTAGTAAGTTTGGCCTTGGCTGTCAACGGCTTAATGATGGGCCATAAATGGCCGATCTTTTCCCCATCAGTTCGAAGAGCTGCCCCGGATCAAACAGGAGGGCTGCTGCCCTTCTGCGATCACTCGGGGGTCCTCTTCACGCTCCTCCAAGGTGACTTCCGACCCTCTTCAGGGTCCCCCAGCAGGAGAAATCTGGACAGGGGAGGGAGCGATCTCCCCAAATGTCCACCAGCGCCAAAATCACAAACTGGAAGCCTGGAAGTTTTAAAGAAGAGACTGGACAGCCATTTGTCTGAAATGGTATAGGGTTTCCTGCCTGAGCAGGGGGGTTGGACTAGATGACCTCCAAGGTCAATTCCAACTTTATATTATTATTATTATTATTATTATTATTATTATTATTATTATTATTATTATTATTATTATTTTGATTCTTGAAAAAGAGTTATTCAAGATTTATTTCAAGATTTATTTGTGGCTCCTGGCAGTTTTTCTCTGAGGAGCCCTGTTATGGGAATACGAGATCCTGGGGAATCTTGTACTCCATAACGCATGCAGCAGCCTCTCTGCCTACACTCCTTAGTGCCAGCCCGCAATGGGCTCAACACTCACACCCGCAATCACACCCCATTGCAGCACCTCAATGCCCAGCTGTACTTGCACTGCAACACCCCATCCCCACCTGGCCACACTCCATAGCATCTACCCACCCTCTGGCCTCTTTGTGGACTGCTCAAGGAAAGTCTTGTGACCGGGATTTGCAACTTCCTGTTGACTTCCCCATTGATGGAATCAGCTGCCGGTTGAGCTCCGGATGGCACCTGACCTTCGCTCCTTCCGACGCGGTCTGAAGACCTACCTATTTGAGCAAGCCGGCCTGGCCTGATGGGGGATGTGCTGGGGTTTTTATTGGGGATTTTTATATTATTCTACTGTTTTTAGCTCGGGCTCTTATTTAATTCTTTTTTAATTTTTGTATTCTGTATTTTTTATGTGCCCTGTTCACCGCCCTGAGTCCTTCGGGAGAAGGGCGGTATACAAATATAATAAATGAAATGAAATGAAATGACTGTATTTGTTGGAAGCTGGAAGGAAGTTTCAAGTTGCTGTCATATGAGGTCCTTGCTTAATGATCCGCAATCCTCGCTTAAAGATGGTAACAGGCAATGCTGGGATTGCTGTTGCTAAATGATGCAGTCACATGATGTTGTCATTTACATGCATATCACTTAGTGATAGAAATTGTGGTCCCAATTGCTGTTGTGACCCAAGGACTACCTGTAATGCTCTAATTTAAAGAACAAATTGTGAATGACTATTATAACACTTTTGGATAGTCTGAGATGACAAAACAAAATAATAAATAGATGAATAATCTTGTTTCTTTAGCATTCTTTCTCCAATTTTCAGTGTCTCATATGAGAGTCACGAGACACTGCCTTTGTGTACATGAAACAAATCAAGGTAAGCCAACAGCTTTCTACACTGTTGCACTTTCAGTGGAGACTTGTACAGTACCTGTGTGCAGCCTTTAAGAAACAGAGCTTTGAGTCCACCACAGCCTCTCACCAAAGCTTGGATGCCATCTTTTCTCACTTGGTCACACCATGAGATATTGAGCTGTTCTAGTAGAGGGCACCCCTCACTGGAGGGGAAAAGAAAGAAAATGCAGGTATACATGTTAAATCTAAAGATAAACATCTTGCTTCAGGAACCAAGATACGTTGTCCCTTGCTTATGCTGATTGCTCTAAACTGTTAATAGCTTCCTTCGCTGATGCAGCCTTAAAAGACAACCCAATTGAAATATACGAGGGCAATTCGGAAATAAACCTCTGTTTGGTTATCAATCACAGACACTTGCAGATATACAGAACTTTTATTATGCACATTAGAAAACTACAACATTACATTACTTTTAGACATAATTGCCGTTCAAATTGAGGCACTTGTCATAATATCTTACAAGGTTTGAAATTCCCTAGTAGTAGTCACTCAGCGCCAAATCTGGGCTATGGGGGGTTGATCAAATACATCCCAATGGAAATGCTTCAAAGGTTCTTGGGTGCGTCTAGCGTTGTGCAGGTGAGCATTATCATGAACCAACACCACAGCAGAAGTCAGCTTGCTCCGATGCTTGTTATGCATGGCTCATCTGAGTTTTCATAACGTTTCACAGTAGACTTCTGATTTGATGGTAGAACCACGCTCCATGAACTTAACTAGCAGTACTCCTTTGGCATCTTCACATTTGGTGGGATTTTCTATGGCACCACTTCCAGTGTGCTGTTGGTTCACGATAATGCTCGCCCGCACACTGCTAGATGCACCCAAGAACATTTGAAGCAGTTCTGTTGGGATGTTTTTGATCACACACACCCCTATAGCCATGTTTTGGCGCTGAGCAACTACTACTATGGAATTTCAAACCTTGTAAGACATTATGACAAATGCCTCAATTTGAATGGTGATTATGTCGAAAAGTAATGCAATGTTGTAGTTTTCTAATGTGTATAATAAAAGTTCTGTATCTGCGAGTGTCAGTCATTCATAACCAAATGGAGATTTATTTCTGAATTGCCCTTGTATAACTGGAACAGCCAGAATACCTATAGAAATAGGGCTGGAAGAAAGGGATTGGCATGTTTTTGCATCCTGTCATTAGGGACCTGAGATAAGACAGCATCTCTGATTTGACTGATAATTCTGTTTGCATATTTCCTGTTAATATTCCCAATGCAAGGCTTGCTGATGATGGCTGCTCAAAGGCTTATCAAAAATCCTAGACTTAGGAACTGTCCTGGGATCAGAAAACAGCCTACTGGCATACAAAAAGTCATGCTGTGTCCTGCCCGAGTCTCAAGAGCTACATTAACTACAAAAGAACCACATATTTTTTCCTTCAAGTTATAAACTGGGCCAGTTTCAGTACTATCCAGGGCTTTTTTTCTCATAGAACTCTCAGAACGGAGTTCCGGCACCTTTTTTGGATGGAACCTTGTAGGATAGGCAAGGTGGGTTGTATGACATCTGTGAGTTCGGCACCTTTTTCTTTTACAAAAAAAGCACTGGTACTATCAGAAATTCAGGCACATTGGACAAGGAAGAGAACAAATGCATCACAAAGGCATCTGACATATTTAAATTAAACAAAATCACTATGAGTCTACATTTATTAACCGAGCTCAAGTGGTTAGTTTTATGAACAGTGTGAACACTCACCTCAATGCTTTCAAAGACAGGTTGGTTACTGATGTGCAGGAAGCTAGATCAAGATGCCGTAACTTTGAGCAAAATTTACTAAGGCTAGTACATGTACTGGAAAAAAATAGAATACCCACAGGTTCATTGTGCTTTTATTTACAAAAATAGGAAAGCATTTAAGACATTTTCAGATGGATATCAATTCTAGCAATTAAAAGTTATTGTGCCGCTATTCCATCTTACCTTCCTCAATGATTTTCTTATGATAAGAAATAAAAATAGATATATTGAAAACATTGGAAACTTACAAATGGGAAATGATACTAAAATGATCTCTGTAATATACAGTATTTTAAACAGAACATTCACATCTCTCATTCCCCAAATGGTAAAACATTCAAGGCTTTTTGATGTAGAAAAAATCCATGCATTTCCCTAGGGAAGATGAGAAAGTTCTATTTTAGCCTATATAAAGAAGTGCACAGAACAAGCAGCATGAGTTTGTTTTCCAAGTAATCCAAAGTGAGATAGTCAGAATTCTGCTCAATTAAATTTACTTTTAATGAAATCACATGTATGTTTTAAATTTAAAGTAACTCCCCCCCTTGTTTATTAGAAAACTGATAGTCACAACTGACTCTTTCAAACCATGTGGCATGTCTTAATTGAAAAGTGCACATGGATCCCATGTAGGGTGGATGTAGGCCATATAATCTGCAGATATGGATACAGATAAGAAGATTAAGGTGAACCTCACCACCAATCTACTGTAATCCCATCCCAACATCCTTCTTCAATCATGAAATAAGAAATAGAGTATTACATGAAAATACAGGTAGTCCTCAACTCACGACCACAATTGAGCCCAAAATTTCTGTTGCTAAACGAGACATATGTTAAGTGAGTTTTGCCCCATTTTATGACCTTTGCCACAGTTGTTAAATGAGTCACTGCAGTTGTTAAGTTAGTAACACAGTTGTTAAGTGAATCTGACTTTCCCATTGAATTTGCTTGTCAGAATGGTGGAAATGAGGATCAATGAACCCAGGACACTGCAACAGTCATAAATATGAGCCAGTTGCCAAGTGTCTGAATTTTGATCACATGACCATGGGAATGCTGCAACGGTCGTGTCAAAAACTGTCATAAGTCATGTTTTTCAGTGCTGTTGTAACTTTGAAAGGTCACTAAATGAGATGTTGTAAGTTGAGGACTACCTGTACCCTATTTGAGCAAATTAACAATAAAGGAGTGGTGGGGCAGGGTTGATCATTTGGAAAGAGGAATCATAGTATAATCTTATACATGTCTGCTCAGAAGATCCTACTAATTTCCAATGAAGTTTACTCTCTGTTAAGCGGTACAAGAGTGAAGTTTTAAAGAGTTAATGCAATATTCCAGAGCTCCAAAATAAATGTCACTTACGTGTCTGTAATCTTGGTGCAGCCATTTAGATTCAACACTTCAATATTTCTGCAGCTCTGTGCAAATGTCCTTTATGTAAAGAAGTATACATTCTTTCAGGCAATGGAACATTTTATAACAATTATTTGACTTTTTTAAACCTGTTATTATTTTATTCAAAACAAAGTTAAAATACAAAATACAGGTGAAACTCGAAAAATTAGAATATCGTGCAAAAGTTCATTTATTTCAGTAAAGCAACTTAAAAGGGGAAACTAATATATGAGATAGACTCATTACATGCAAAGCAAGATAGTTCAAGCCGTGATTTGTCATAATTGTGATGATTATGGCTTAGAGCTCATGAAAACCCCAAATCCACAATCTCAGACAATTAGAATATTACATGCAATCAATAAAACAAGGAGTGTAGATAGAACAATATCGGACCTCTGAAAAGTATAAGCATGCATATGTACTCAGTACTTGTGAAAAGGTGCAATATTCTAGACTCAAAGTGTCCCACTCTAATCAGCTAATTAAGCCATAACACCTGCAAAGGCTTCCTGAGCCTTTAAATGGTCTCTCAGTCTGGTTCAGTAGGAATCACAATCATGGGGAAGACTGCTGACCTGACAGTTGTGCAGAAAACCATCATTGACACCCTCCATAAGGAGGGAAAGCCTCAAAAGGTAGTTGCAAAAGAAATTGGATGTTCCCAAAGTGCTGTATCAAAGCACATTAATAGAAAGTTATGTGGAAGGGAAAAGTGTGGAAGAAAAAGGTGCACAAGCAGCAGGGATGACCGCAGCCTGGAGAGGATTGTCAGGAAAAGGCCATTCAAAAGTGTTGGGGACTTTCACAAGGAGTGGACTGAGGCTGGAGTCAGTGCATCAAGAGCCACCACACACAGACGGATCCTGGACACGGGCTTCAAATGTCATATTCCTCTTGTCAAGCTGCTCCTGAACAACAAACAACGTCAGAAGCGTCTTACCTGGGCTAAAGAAAAACAGACCTGGTCTGTTGCTCAGTGGTCCAAAGTCCTCTTTTCTGATGAGAGCAACTTTTGCATCTCATTTGGAAACCAAGGACCCAGAGTCTGGAGGAAGAATGGAGAGGCACACACTGCAAGATGCTTGAAGTCCAGTGTGAAGTTTCCATAGTCTGTGTTGATTTGGGGAGACATGTCATCTGCTGGTGTTGGTCCACTGTGCTTCATTAAGTCCAGGGTCAACACAGCCGTCTACCAGGAGATTTTGGAGCAGTTCATGCTTCCTTCCACGGACGAGCTTTATGGGAATGATGACTTCATTTTCCAGCAGGACATGTCAACTGCCCACACTACCAAAAGCACCAAAACCTGGTTCAATGACGGTGGGATTACTGTGCTTGATTGGCCAGCAAACTCACCTGACCTGAACCCCATAGAGAATCTATGGGGCATTGCCAAGAGAAAGATGAGAGACATGAGACCGAACAATGCAGAAGAGCTGAAGGCCGCTATTGAAGCATCCTGGTCTTCCATAACACCTCAGCAGTGCCACAGGCTGATAGCTTCCATGCCACGCCGCATTGAGGCCGTAATTGCTGCAAAAGGGGCCCAAACCAAGTACTGAGTACATATGCATGCTTATACTTTTCAGAGGTCCGATATTGTTCTATGTACACTCTTTGTTTTATTGATTGCATGTAATATTCTAATTTTCTAAGATTGTGGATTTGGGGTTTTCATGAGCTGTACGCCATAATCATCACAATTATGACAAACTATCTTGAACTATCTTGCTTTGCATGTAATGAGTCTATCTCATATATTAGTTTCCCCTTTTAAGTTGCATTACTGAAATAAATGAACTTTTATTTATTTATTTATTTATTTATTTATTTATTTATTTATTTATTTATTTATTTATTTATTTATTTATTTAATTAATTGATTTCATATACCGCCCTATTCCCGAAGGACTCAGGGCAGTTTACAGGGCGAATTAAAACAATACAAATAAATACAATTAAAATAGAATTAAATTAAGACTAGCCCACAATTAAAACAAATTAAAATTTAAAATTTAAAGTTAAATTAAAAACCCCTCAGTCCAGGCCAGAAAGATCAAATAACCAAGTTTTCAGGTCCCGGCGAAATGAGCAAAGGTCCGGGGCAGTCCGAAGTTCTACTGGCAGTTCATTCCATAGGGCAGGCGCGCCCACAGAGAATGCCCTCCCCCTTGGAATCACTCGCCGGCATTCCCTAACCGGCGGAACCCTAAGGAGGCCCTCCCTGTGGGAGTGCACAGGACGATGGGAGGCTGATGCTGGCAGCAGGTGCTCCCTGAGATAATCTGGACTCATGCCATTTAGGGCTTTATAGGTCATCACCAGCACAATATTTTAATTTTTCGAGTTTCACCTGTAGAGAACTCAAAAAAAAAAATCCAAAAGGAATTATTTGGATATGACATCATCTATCTCCAGTCTACAACACAGTCCTTTCAACAGTTCCAAGAAGGCTCCATACACATTTGCACTACTCAGGTGACCCTTAAGACAGAAATAAGCCTCCAGGTAGCACTAACAACTTGCTAAAAGAATGCAAATGACCAGCTGTCTGCAAAGAGTATAAATCTTTCCATTTCCCCACCATCCAGTCAGAGCTGAAGAAGCTTCTTGGATGAGAAGCGAAACGTCTTCAAAGAAAAACAAGAAAGTCTAGTTGCCTTGTGAAAAAGCATCTTTGGGATAACTATGACCTGGATGACTGAGAATCTCCATAGACATTTCCGACAGAACAAATTTCTACCAATTTTGAACCCCTATTTTTATATTTAAAGTGGCACCAATGGTTATGTACCATATGTATGCTGGCCTCTACTGGGATAAGCATTACCAGAGTGATAGGTATTTTAGTTACTCTAAGCAACATAATAGAAATTGTATATCTTACCAGGAGTGACTTAACAGAACTGTTCCAGATAAAAGCTGAAGCCAGTCTGTGTTGTTGTATAGAATGCTGTCCACTCTCCTGTAATTTTGGTTATATATTTATGTCTAATTGTTTTAATAGTAGTTTGCATTTGTTGTTCACTGTTTGTTTTCTTGTGCACCACCCAGACTCACATCTGTGAGATGGACAGTTATATAAATTTGCTAGCTAAATAAATAAATAAATAGCTTTTTTCTATCCTGTTTCCTAAAAGCTTTCCCATTACATCACTACATAGTAGTAAATCTTCTGCTTAGAGTTGTGTGGAGATGGGAAAGGTCTAGAGCAGGCTTGCACAACATATAGCCTACAAACAGCCTTGTGCAGCTTACTGTTTTTCTTTAAAAATGGTAAGTTTACAGCTACTGCTGCCCCCCAAAACATGTTGCTGACCAACTCCAAGCCTTGACGATGATGCTAGTTCCAGTATTTCTGCTACTCCACTAGTCATGGAACAGCTGATTGGCACTCCTGGTATTTCTTTCTGGCCCACAAGGATTTTTAATTTATTAATGTGATCCTTTCCTGTGGGTACAGGCCTGGTCTGGAGGATAGGAGAGAGAAAGGATGCTTCCCTCCTACAGCATCAAAGTTATATTCTGGTTTAGTGTTAGAAATAACTTTGGTAACACAGAAATCAAATATTTGAGGATGTTACAGCCTCAGGTTTTATACCCCAAATTAGCTACTTGCCCTATCCTCTCATGCCCAGTTCTCAGCTGGGTGTTAAATAATTTGTGTTGACCTCTCTACCTCATTGCGTTGTCTCCCACACCTAGGCATCCACGTAGACTCAGCTTTCGAAGGAATCCTCCACATCTTTTAGAAATGTTCTCTACTACACGTCCCTGTAAGAAGACCAGGAAGAGAATCTTCTAAATTAATTTTCTTTGTTTAATTTTACATGCAGCAAACAACTTTCTTTAAAGCCCTCCTTTCCTATTTTATACTATTTTTATCATACCTTGCTATCCTCCTTCACATATGGGCTGTACATTTAAATTGTATTCAGAATGTTTTGCTCTGTGGAATGCCTGGATTTATTTGGTTCATTAACAGGCGTGTCTAGGATCAGTTCATAGAAGCTGAAGCTTACACTGTATGTGCTAAGCTTGTGGCACTAAGATTCCTCTCTGTGGCAAACAGGTTGCTGAATATGTTCAAGCATAAGCACAAATCATAATTTAGTATGCCATCATTCAGCCCATCTTTATGTTGTTTATTGTGCTATATTCTTTCTCAGTTTATGCCTGCAAAAGACCCTGCAGGTAACTTAACCACGTAAACATGCATTCCACAGTCATATAAAATCAGGGGGAGTGGGGGGGGAAGGGTCATGGGCTGATTTTCTTAGAGAAAGCTGACTTTGGCTTTTTGTTACAGTTTCCACTTGAAGCAGGTCACCTCACGCTGCTCAATGTTAGATATACCTCAAAGATATAATATTAATATTATTAATTATTAATTAATTAATAATATTATTAATTAATAATAATTAATAATATTATTAATATTAATAATTATTATTAATTATTAATCACTGTGTCTTATTAATAATATTAATAAGACACAGTGATCAAATTCAGAGGATTATTACCTCGCCAAACATAATGGATTTTTAAAAAATATTTTCAGATTAGGGTTATAAATCTTTGTGCACAGATGATACTGTATGAATTCATATAGAGATAAACATACACAATATAAATCGGAGTTTTCCATCTAAAGCATACTATGGTTTTAAAGGTTTTTAGGTAAAGTAAAAATTAACAATTTGTCTCTGGAGATCTGCAAAAGATGACACGGTTTGTTACTAATCTGAGGCACCACCGTAATTATAGTTTAACCAGAAAAAAATCTTTTGCATGTCACTTAATTATACCTCAATGTCTCTCTGGAAATCAAACAAGTCAATGCGTTGCCAATTACTACCATCCAAAGCTAGGACATTCCATGCCTGTAATGAAATTGATAGAAAGTTGAAAAAGGAATGACAGATATATACCTCTAAATACAGGAAAACTTAAGACAGATAAAACCTGTGTACTCATTTAAGCCACTCCAAAGCTGCTGTCCTCTAGTACGTATAATAGTATCAGTGAGGTACTTCCTCATTAGAGCCAATACATTCATGCACAAAAAGTCTAAAAACATATCAGTTTTAAAAAATGTGTAAATCAGATCAGAGTTAACCTTTCTGTAGCTAACCATTTAAATCCTTACATTCAGAAATTACAGAGGATACATACATACATGCATGAACAACCCACACCTGACTCTTCCATACTTCCATTTCCCAAATACATGTAGTCCTCAACATACAACCATACAGGTGAAACTCGAAAAATTAGAATATCATGCAAAAGTTCATTTATTTCAGTAATGCAACTTAAAAGGGGAAACTAATATATGAGATAGACTCATTACATGCAAAGCAAGATAGTTCAAGCCGTGATTTGTCATAATTATGATGATTATGGCTTACAGCTCATGAAAACCCAAATCCACAATCTCAGAAAATTAGAATATTGTGAAAAGGTGCAATATTCTAGGCTCAAAGTGTCCCACTCTTATCAGCTAATTAAGCCATAACACCTGCAAAGGGTTCCTGAGCCTTTAAATGGTCTCTCAGTCTGGTTCAGTAGGAATCACAATCATGGGGAAGACTGCTGACCTGACAGTTGTGCAGAAAACAATCATTGACACCCTCCATAAGGAGGGAAAGCCTCAAAAGGTAATTGCAAAAGAAGTTGGATGTTCCCAAAGTGCTGTATCAAAGCACATTAATAGAAAGTTATGTGGAAGGGGAAAGTGTGGAAGAAAAAGGTGCACAAGCAGCAGGGATGACCGCAGCCTGGAGAGGATTGTCAGGAAAAGGCCATTCAAAAGTGTTGGGGACTTTCACAAGGAGTGGACTGAGGCTGGAGTCAGTGCATCAAGAGCCACCACACACAGACGGATCCTGGACATGGGCTTCAAATGTCGTATTCCTCTTGTCAAGCCGCTCCTGAACAACAAACGTCAGAAGCGTCTTACCTGGGCTAAAGAAAAACAGACCTGGTCTGTTGCTCAGTGGTCCAAAGTCCTCTTTTCTGATGAGAGCAACTTTTGCATCTCATTTGGAAACCAAGGACCCAGAGTCTGGAGGAAGAATGGAGAGGCACACACTGCAAGATGCTTGAAGTCCAGTGTGAAGTTTCCATAGTCTGTGTTGATTTGGGGAGACATGTCATCTGCTGGTGTTGGTCCACTGTGCTTCATTAAGTCCAGGGTCAACACAGCCATCTACCAGGAGATTTTGGAGCAGTTCATGCTTCCTTCCGCAGACGAACTTTATGGGAATGCTGACTTCATTTTCCAGCTGGACTGTTCTGTACCAGCCTGCTACCGGCCCTGCAGAAAAGGCAGGGACAACCCCTTTACAACCGGCAAGAGGCTGGAATTACGCCTGCCAAATTTATAGCTACAAAAACAAACAAGACACGAACTAAGAAACAGGAGCTTTAAGAAACATGAACCATCCGAGCGGTTGCCTTCAGCAAACCAGCCCTCCCAGACATTCCCCTTATATAGAGTTCAGGGCGTGGCTTCTCTCTGCCTCCTTCCGAGAAGCCCCATTGCCTTCCTCTGTTTACTCCTAATTGACTGCCTCCTGCGTCGGGCGTCCTTGAACAGGGCCAGCTGTGGGTCATCTTCATCCACACTGTCAGGCTCACACAGCTGGGTCTCCGTGGTGACCAAGTGGGAGGGGCCTGGCTGAGGGCTATCATCAGCAAGATCTTCAACCCCCTCAGCAAGGTCTTCAACACCCCCCTCCTCCTCTGAGTCGTCCGACCCAACTGCCGAACCCACAGGCTGACCCTGAATCACAACACTATCCCGCACCGCAGGGCCCTTCCCCCGGGTCTGCCGATCCGGATGCGGTCGGGCTGGAAATTGTTCATGAAAAGCGGTCACCAACGCAGGGGCATGAACGGCGGTCGCGTCTTCCCAGGTGAAGTCCTCTGGTCCGTAACCTTTCCATTCAATCAGGTACTGGAAACGACCTTTCAGCCAACGGGAATCCCTGATGCTGGCGACCTCGTACTCGGGGGTGCTGCCTCCATCACAAGGTCCTGATGGGGGAGGTTCCGCTCGGCGGAGTGGACAGGCCGGTTGATCGGGTACCAACAGAGGCCGATGAAAGACTGGGTGCACGCGCAGGGAACGTGGCAGAGTTAAGCGATAGGCGACCGGATTGATGACAGCCTCGACTGGGAACAGTCCTAAATATCGGTGATCTAACTTTCTCACCGGCCGTGTTGACGGTAGGTTCCTGGTGGACAACCAGACCCGATCTCCCACCGATAGTGGAGGCGTATCCCGTCTTGACCGATCAGCAAACCTTTTGTAATCGGCCTTGGCCTTCTCTAACTGACGTCGCACCAATCGATGGATCGCCTGTAACTCTGCCATGAAGTCGTTTGCTGCCAGCTCTGGTGAGTCCACGGGAGAAAGGGGGAAAAACCGGGGGTGATATCCCACATTGGCCAAGAACGGTGTCATCTGTGTGGAGGTGTGCTGCGAATTGTTAAATGCAAACTCAGCTATGGCCAGATAGTCCACCCAATTGTTTTGCTGCAGATTGACGTAGCAGCGCAGATATTGTTCCAGGATACCAATGACCTTCTCGGTTCCCCCGTCAGTTTGAGGATGATGCGCGGATGAGAGGCAAATCTTGATATCCAACGCATGCATCAACTCCTGCCAGAAGCGGGCTGTAAACTGGGCCCCCCTATCAGAGACGACTCTATCAGGGAGGCCGTGCAGCCGAAACACCTGCTGAATGAACATACGACTAGTAGCGCGGGCTGACGGTAAGCCGCGACAGGGGATGAAGTGCGCCATCTTGGTCAGCATGTCCACCACCACATACACTGTCGTAAAACCAGAGGATGGGGGTAAATCTGTCAGAAAGTCCATGGACACAGCCCCCCAGGGTCTTTTGGGTGTCGGCAAAGGCTGCAGTAATCCAGGCGGGGCCCCTGTCGCTGACTTGGCCTGCCTGCATGGGATGCAGGAGGTAACATAGGACTGGACGTCGTGTCGGACTCGGGGCCACCAGAAGGTACGGGAGACCAGGTTCAGGGTCTTGAACAGGCCAAAATGCCCCGCCGCCGGGTTATCGTGACACTGGCTCAGGATGAGTCCCCTGAGTGGCCCTCCCAGAACGTAGAGCCGGTCACGATAATACAAGAGTCCATCCGTGACCGTCCAAGGAGAATCTGGCCCCACCTCCTCCTTCCGTTGAGCCACCCACACCTCCTGCTGCTGTGCCTCCCGGATCCGAGCCCATATATCAACCGGCTCCCGCACCGCAGCAAAAGACTCGACAGGGATCACTGTCCTGGGCAGAAGCTTGTCTTCCACTCGGGAATATTCGGGCTTCCTGGACAGAGCATCCACTCTTTGATTGTGCCCGCTAGGTATGTACCGAACCCGGAAGTCAAACCTCGCAAAGAAAAGAGACCACCGGATCTGGCGTTGGTTCAAATTCCGAGCGGTCTGCAGGCTTTCCAAATTCTTATGGTCCGTCTGGACCTCGATTTGATGCCGCGCTCCCTCCAAATGATGCCTCCAGGCCTCGAACGCCGCTTTGATGGCCAGCAGCTCCTTCTCTCAGATTGTATAATTGCGCTCCGAAGGGTTCAGTTTTCGTGAATGGTATGCACAAGGGAAGAGGGTACCGCTGGGCGTCGTTGCCTGGAGTAACACCGCCCCAATGGAAATGTCGGAGGCGTCCGCCTCCACAACAAACGGCCGTTGCGGGTCAGGATGCTTCAAGATGGGCTCCTTCATGAAGGCTTCCTTCAAAGTCTGGAAAGCCCATTGTTCTGGAGCGTTCCACTGGAACCGAGTCTTCTTCTGCAGGAGCCGGGTGAGGGGGGCTGTCAAGGCAGCAAACCCAGGGATGAAAGTTTGGTAATAGTTGGCGAACCCAAGAAGTCGCTGAACATCCTTCACGCGACGCGGGGGTTGCCAACTCTGCAAAGACTCAACCTTACTCGGCTCCATGGCGATGCCCTCAGGAGAAATGCGGTGACCCAGGAAATCGATGGTCACCCGGTAGAACTGGCACTTCTCCAACTTGGCAAACAGCCGATGTTCTCGGAGTCGCTGCAGGACCTGATGGAGATGCTGATGGTGCACCTCACGCGACGGGGAGTAGATCAGGATGTTGTCCAAGTAGATCACGACAAACTGATCCAACAAATCCCGGAAAATGTCATTCATGAAATGCTGAAACACAGCGGGGGCGTTGGTCAGGCCAAACGGCATCACCGTGTACTCAAAATGTCCATAGCGAGTACCAAACGCCGTCTTCCACTCATCACCCGGCTGAACCCTGACGAGGTTTTAAGCTCCACGCAGGTCCAGTTTCGTGAAGACCTTAGCCTCCCGGAGTCGGTCCAAGAGTTCAGGGATGAGGGGCAGCGGGTAACGATTGCACACCGTGATGGTGTTGAGTTTCCTATAATCGCAGCAAAGCCACAATTCGCCCGACTTCTTTTTGACGAAGAGCACGGGTGCAGACACTGGCGAGGACGAGGGCCGGATGAAACCGCGAGCCAAACTCTTCTCCAGAAAGTCCCGCAATGCAGCCAACTCGGGGTCCGACATGGAGTACAAACGCCCCACTGGGAGAGGCGCATCAGGGACTAAATCAATGGGGCAGTCATAGGGCCTGTGTGGGGGTAATTGATCCGCCTCTGTCTCGCTGAACACATCAGCAAAGTCGGACAGTTCGGGAGGCAAGGAAACCCCTGGGGAACCCTCCACCTGGCCGGCACAGATATGGCAGGAGTGGTCCACGTACTGCAAGCTTGGGAAGGTGACCAAGTTCTGTGACCAATAGATCTGTGGGTCATGTGCCCGGAGCCACGCCAGTCCCAAGACCACGGGGAAGTGCAGATCTGAGGTGATATAGAACTGGATGGCCTCCACATGGGAACTGATGGCCATACATAATGGTTGCGTGGCGGCCATAATTGGCCCAGACAGGAGCACTCGACCATCGATAGTCTCCACTAACATGGGTGGATCCACCGGGCACTGGGGAACAGCCCATTTGGCCACAAATGCTGAGTCCATAAAATTTGTGGTGGCCCCAGAGTCAATTAAGGCATGGACTGGAATCCCCTCTGGCTTGCCAGGAAGGATCAGACGTGCCTCCAAAATCAGATGCCATGGAGGTCCACAGGCAGCATCGGAAAGACGTCGCTCAGTGTTGTTGTGGGACGCCCGATCTATCACACCGTCTAGATCGGGCTCGGGGCGTTTCCCGACAGAAAAGTAGGGGACTTTCTCGGGGCAGACTCGGTCACTGATGCCCGCTGTCGCTTCTTTGGGCAAAAAGCAGCCAAATGCCCAGGGTCCCCACAGTAAAAACACACACCCCCTCGATCATCGTCTGTTCATTTCAGTCACCGATAGACGAGACCTGGCGGCACCCAGCTCCATTGGCTCCTCCCTTTGAACTGGGGGCTCACGCACAACAGGGGCTGCAGGGGTCTGTGGGGTGGCACGGCGACTCCTTCGCTGCTGCAACCGAGCATCGATCCGCAGGCAGAGATGGATCAGCCCATTCAGGTCTGAGGGAATATCCACACAGGCCAGCTCATCCAACATCTCCTCCGACAATCCATCCTGGAAGGCACCCACGAGCGCAGCCTCATTCCAGGCGGAATCCTGGCTTTCAGGCGTCGAGTAGCAGTCTGTGTCTTAATAGGGTCCTCATACATCAGACGCATATGATCACAAAACCCCACAAAATTGTCCAACAATGGGCTAGGTTGAGCCAGCAGAGGCGTGCCCCAACGAGCTGCATCACCCGAAAGAAGGCTTAACACAAACCCCACCTTATCCCGGTCAGTGGGGAAATCAGCTGCTCTCACGCTGATAAAGAGCTGGCATTGTCCCAGGAAAGCAGGAAACAGTTCTGGATTGCCAGTAAATTTATCCGGCATTGCAACTTGGCATTTTCTCCTGGGTGGGGGTGATGGTGGAGGTGCAGCATGAACCTGAGCTTGCAGTTGAGCCACCTGAGCTGCCAGCAAAGTGAGTTGCTGGGTGAGCTGGGCATTCTCAGCACGTAGCTGCTCCATAATATTAGTAAGGGGTGGGAGGCTGAAAGCAAACTGTTCTGTACCAGCCTGCTACCGGCCCTGCAGAAAAGGCAACCCCTTTACAACCGGCAAGAGGCTGGAATTACGCCTGCCAAATTTATAGCTACAAAAACAAACAAGACACGAACTAAGAAACAGGAGCTTTAAGAAACATGAACCATCCGAGCGGTTGCCTTCAGCAAACCAGCCCTCCCAGACATTCCCCTTATATAGAGTTCAGGGTGTGGCTTCTCTCTGCCTCCTTCCGAGAAGCCCCATTGCCTTCCTCTGTTTACTCCTAATTGACTGCCTCCTGCGTCGGGCGTCCTTGAACAGGGCCAGCTGTGGGTCATCTTCATCCACACTGTCAGGCTCACACAGCTGGGTCTCCGTGGTGACCAAGTGGGAGGGGCCTGGCTGAGGGCTATCATCAGCAAGATCTTCAACCCCCTCAGCAAGGTCTTCAACACCCCCCTCCTCCTCTGAGTCTTCCGACCCAACTGCCGAACCCACAGGCTGACCCTGAATCACAACAAGGACATGTCAACTGCCCACACTACCAAAAGCACCAAAACCTGGTTCAATGACCGTGGGATTACTGTGCTTGATTGGCAAGCAAACTCGCCTGACCTGAACCCCATAGAGAATCTATGGGGCATTGCCAAGAGAAAGATGAGAGACATGAGACCGAACAATGCAGAAGAGCTGAAGGCCGTTATTGAAGCATCCTGGTCTTCCATAACACCTCAGCAGTGTCACAGGCTGATAGCTTCCATGCCAGGCTGCATTGAGGCAGTAATTGCTGCAAAAGGGGCCCAAACCAAGGACTGAGTACATATGCATGCTTATACTTTTCAGAGGTCCGATATTGTTCTATGTACACTCCTTGTTTTATTGATTGCATGTAATATTCTAATTTTCTGAGATTGTGGATTTGGGGTTTTCATGAGCTGTACGCCATAATTTAATTTAATTTTAATTTTATTAGATTTATATACCGCCCTTTCCCGAAGGACTCAGGGCGGTTTACAGGGCATTTTAAAATCACACCAATACAAAATGCAAAAGTTAAAAGACAATTAAAAAGATTAAATTATCCCTGAAAATAAAACCCCAGTTAAAATTCTCAGCCTGGGCCAGAGCGCTCAAAGAGCCAAGTCTTCAGGTCCCGGCGGAATGAACGCAGGTCAGGGGCAGTCCTGAGCTCCACGGGCAGCTGGTTCCAGAGGGCAGGCGCACCCACAGAGAAGGCCCTTCCCCTGGGTGTTATCCGCCGGCAATCTTTTACCGGCGGCACCCTGAGAAGACCCTCCCTGTGCGAGCGCACTGGACGAATCATCACAATTATGACAAATCACAGCTTGAACTATCTTGCTTTGCATGTAATGAGTCTATCTCATATATTAGTTTCCCCTTTTAAGTTGCATTACTGAAATAAATGAACTTTTGCACAATTTTCTATTTTTTTGAGTTTCACCTGTAATGGAGCACTGTGGAAGGCCTCAGAGCTCTTATAAAGGTGTTCTGAGGTACACAATAAATGTACATGTTGTAATTTTCCATTTCTGCTTAAGAAATAGGCATATACAGTAGAGGCACTTAGCTAAGGTACTTTTAGGAAAGGATATGTAGTAAGCTGGAGGAATAGAGAGTGTTAGAAATGTGTTTAAAACACTAACAAAATTGGATTGGTAAGAAAAGAGTTTATTTCTGCAGAAAATAGAAAAAGCAGTTTGCAAAGTGCAGTGGATCTCTAAGAGATACTTCAACAGGAAGTATCTAAAAACAGAGACCACACTCAAATGTTCAAATCCATAGCATTATATACATTCCTATTGTGATGCCCCCCCTCTCCCCTCCCTTTCAGCCCCATTTGAAAGGGCCTCAAAGGTTACATCCTTGTCCAGGGCACCTAACCAGAATACATCACACACACACACACACACACACCCCTTTGATTTACATTTGTTTTGCTAAGTCTCTATCTCTCAGCAGATACAATGGTAATAAAAGGTTATACGTACAGTTCAAAGAGCAATAAACAATAGTAGAAGGGTTATATAGAGCAATAAACAAAGTAAATGGGGGAAGCAATACATTCCCCCCCTTCCCCTCCAGGAAACATAGGATAGGAATGGGTTTAAAGAATCATTTTATTTTTAAACTTATGCATTTCTAACAAATCCACCCTTTTTTGTTTTTACACTAATTTAAAAATAAAAATATTGTTTTTCAAATGGTTTTAAACTTTCCCGGATGTCCTCAGCATTCTCAAAATCAATTATTGCAGTATGCTTATGTGAGATTTAAAAACCCAAAATCTGATACTCACAACTCAAAGACAAGTCTGGTTAACAAAGGCAAACATAATAGCCAAGAATCCTAGTATTGCAAATTTTGATAGTTCTTTCCAATTTGCAAACCACCCTCCGAACCAGTTATTTACCCCATCTAAGGTCAATCCCTTCCAGGTTTGGACTGGGACATGAGCTAATTTTATCATTTTGTCTGTAATTTCCTTTACTACCTTACCACTCTCATCTACTTCAATGCAGCAATTGCTCAAATTAAATTTTCCACACACACCTCCTTCTTGAGCTAATAAGTAGTCTAAGGCTAAAGGATTCTGCATGATGTAGGTTCGAGACTTTACACTTTCCTTAGCTAAATGTGTTAGAGTACTTACAGTGTCATTGGTAATTACTTCAAGCACTGCTAGTAGCCTAATTACCCTATTTAGAATATAGATGGGCTCTCTGGCACCTAAAGTGCCATCTTCCGCCCATGTAGCTGGGCCATAATAGTTGATGATCTTCTCTGGAGTCCAATCATCATCTTTCCAGATTCCAATTTTCATATTGCTTGCTTGTATGGCTCTTTTCTCTCGGAATTTATCTGATAAATCATCATATACAGTTAGTCCCAGCAATTGTTTTTGTTCGATGGGGAGAAGGAAAAAGCTTGACCTTTATTATTCCTAAGATGCAAGATCCATACCACCCCTTGGGTAGATACCCATAGGCATATTTTCCACATATCCAATACATACCTTGCAGGGCTACCCAGTCCAGGGTGTCGTTTTCAGGATCTTTTAAATAAGCCATCTCAGTTATTTCACTTAATGTCTCTTTCTTTGATATTCCACTTCCTCCCCACCAACTGTCATTGTTCCATACAGTCAAGCAAATCATGTCTCCTACTGCTACTTTCCTATTCTTTCTTTGTCTTTTATAACATACTTTCCCTACTAAATTTGTGGTTAATGCCCATGTTCCCTCTTTTCCTTTTGTGAGAGTTTTATTTTTCCACATTTCCACCACAATGTCATGTTTTAATTCTTGAGCTTCCCATGGCCATTGTTCTCCCATATTTGTTCCTCCAGAAACAAAACAATTACTCACTGTTAGAGTCTTAGCAATTTCTTCAGCCAATTGTACAAACATATTCACTGTTTTCTTAGGAAATTCAGGTAATTCTAATTTTTTGAATTCCTGATAATATGACCAAAAGATACTTTTGCGTATTGGTTTTACTTTAGTGGTTTCTATTTTTAATACTAGCCACCCTCATGGGTCTTTTCTGGTTCCATGTATCCCTATTCTGAATTCCTTATATTGGATTCCTTTTTCTAGTGACTGATTTATATATATACACATCGGGTTACATTTTCCTCGAGTGCAATCAGTCCTGGTACTCCTGATACTGATATTCACTTCCTTTGGACCTATACTTCTCTCATTTGGGACTGTAGTAGTGTACCAATAATCATAGCTTGGAGCAAAGGCAACATGTCCTGTACTTAATGTATGCGCTTTCTGAAATAAATACTTCCTTTCTTTTATATAACTTCTTTCCCACTCTAAGTTTTCACATCTCACCCCAAACAAGTTATCATATCTTTGTCCATTATTAATAGCTTGGCAAGCATCAAAGCACACACCCACACTAGTTTCGCCCCTGGTTTCATTATGGGCTATATAACCTCGTCTGATTTGACTTGATGAGAACATCTGAAATGCATCTACCCCTGCTTTATAAGCATACACCCACATTCTTACAGTTACTGGTCCTATTGCTTTTGGGTCATAACATTCTACCCCTATGCTGGTGTGGCAACGCTTATATTGTGTGTCATTCTGAATGCAGTCTGTTAAGTCAGTTTGTAAACATTCAGGAATCATAGTATGGTATATCATTGTGTTCTCAATTTTCCCTTCCCTTTTTGTCATTTTTACACATTGCGTACATGGTTCTAATGGTTGGACAGGTTTTAAGAGTATAAGAAGAAGAACTCCCAAGTACCACCCAGTAATGTTCCAATACATCCTCTATGCTCTTAATATCACACTCTATTTTACACCCTGTACATAAAATGCAATCAATATAATGGGAGTAACAACAACACCCACAAAGGCACTTACAAAACCAGCACCTCCGGGAGGTATTGGATTTTCTCAGTCTTGGCTTTCTCTGGTCAGAGTGGAAGCATCTAAAAAAAATGCAATGTTTAGTCCTTATGCCTCTTTACCCCTCCTTCTGTCAAGAGTCCGTTAGGTCCTTCAAAACTTTAACTTCAGTGGATCTCCTTGGTGAGATTCCACTTTCCACCTCTCTGGGGCTGGCACGGGCCCTTTCACTCGGGAGTAATGAGTCCAACCTCTTTCAGCTGTCCGAATGGCTGTTTCAGTAGTTAACAAGACAATATAAGGTCCCTCCCAAGTTGGAGTTAGTTTTTCATCTCTCCAGGCTTTTATCAACACCCACTGCCCTGCTTTGTGTCGGTGTACTGCAAAGTCCAAGGGTGGAGTTTGAGCAAGAATGCCTTTCTGTCGCAAGAGAGAAAAACATCTGGACAGCTCAAGTACATATTCTCTTATTATTTTATCTTTCAGTTCAACTCGTGGCAATCCCTCCTTCCCCATATAAGGTACTCCAAACATGAGTTCAAATGATGACAATCCAATATCTTTACGTGGTTGTGTTCGTATCCTTAATAAGGCCAAGGGGAGGCATTTATTCCAGGGTAAATTTGTTTTCTCCATTAATTTAATCAAAGTTTGTTTTAATTTTTGATTTGCATGTTCAGAAATCCCAGAACTACTGGGGTGCCAAGCTGTGTGATAATCCCATTTAATTCCTATGGCCTCATTAATTAATTTTACTACCCTTGCCGTAAAATGCGTCCCCTGGTCACTATCTATTACTTCAGGAAGACCATACCTGGGTATTACGTTTTCTAACAATATTCTGCCCGTGATGCTAGCATTTGCATTCACACATGGAAAAGCTTCCACCCATCGAGTTAAATGATCCACTATGACAAGCAAAAATCTTATTTTTCCTGCTTTTGGTAATTCAGTATAGTCAATTTGAATTCTCTGAAAAGGTTGTATTGCCAACTCCCTTCCCCCCATTGGTGTTTTCTTAGCACTGCTTTATTTGTTTTTAGACAGACCATACATTTTCTAACCATTTGTAAGGCCAGGCTATATATTCCTTTACATACATATTTTCTGTGTATCAAATCTATTAAAGCCTGTGCCCCCCAGTGTGTCCCTTCATGTAACCTCTCAATCAGATTTCTCATGATAGGTTTGTTTAACATCTTTCTCCCATCTGGCAATATCCACTCCCCATCTGCATTTTGAACTATCCCCTTTTTCCCCATTGTTTCCTCCTCTTCCTTGGAGAACTTTGGTATCCTTTGTTCTTCTATTTCAGGTACCATTATAAAAACTTTTTCTTTTTCCTTTTCCATGAGTCCTGCTTCTTTGGCTCTTTCATCTGCTAAATTGTTGCCATAGACTTCAAATCTCTCTCCCGTTTGGTGTGCTTCTACATGTATTATGGCTAATGCCTGAGGTATAGTTATTAAATTTAAAATGTCAATGACTAACTCTTCCTTTGCTAATCTCTTCCCTTTACTGTTCACCAACCCCCTTTCTTTCCATATTTTTCCAAAAGTGTGCGCTATTCCAAAAGTATACATAGAATCTGTGTATATGTTACCACCTTCCTTTCCCAGTTCCTTCAGAGCCATTTTTAATGCATATAATTCACAAGTCTGAGCAGACCACTGATTTGGTAATCTCTCAGCTAACACAGTTTCCAAAGTTTCCCCTTCAACTATGGCATAGGCACTTCTTCGCTCCCCCTCTATTACCCTGGAGCTTCCATCTATAAACAAAGTCCTTAATCCTCCTATTCGACTTTCCTTCAGGTCATCCCTCACCTTGGTCTGATAGTCAATTGCTTCTAAGCAATCATGTTCTATTTCTTGTGAATCTCTTTCTCCACTTAGAAACTGAGCTGGATTTACATTAGCTTCAGTCACGATCACTAAACTTGGATCTTCTAATAAAATGCTTTCATATTTCATTAACCTAGAATTTGTTATTTACTTTTGGGCTTGCTGATTCAAAATATTCCTTACTTGGTGTGGACTACTCACCACAATTGTCCCTCCAAAACTTATCTTCCTGCTTTCTTGAACTAGCAAGGCAGTAGCCGCAATTGCTTGTACACAGACCGGCCACCCTTTTATTACTGGATCCATCAGTTTGGATAAAAATGCTACAGGTTTCTTCAGTCCTCCCCATTTCTGGGCTAGAACCCCTTTGGCTACTCCATTCTCTACAGCGACAAAAAGATGAAATGTTTTTTCTAAGTCTGGTAATGATAGGACAGGTGCCTTTTCTAATTTCTCCTTTAGTTCCTGGAATTTCCCTGTCTCTTCCTCTGACCATTTGATTAACCCATGGTTCGGAATCTATCAGTTTTGAGTACAATGGTTTAGTTGTTTCTGCATAATTTACAATCCATTGTCTACAATACCCTACTAATCCCAAAAATTTCCTAAGGGCTTTTTTATCTTTTGGCAGTGGTTGTGTTATTATTCCTTCTATTCTAGAGGGAGTAATTTTTCTGCTGCCTTTACTTATCAAGTACCCTAAATATTTCACTTCCCTTTCTACATACTGGAGTTTGTTTTTAGATACTCTCAGCCCTTGAGATGCTAAATAATTTAGCAAGTCGTTAGTTCCTTTCTCTACATCCTGTTTCTTTTCCCCTGAGAGCAATAACTCATCCACATATTGTATCAAAAATAATTTTGGATCTTTTTCAAATTTTTCCAGAATTTGTTCTAGGATTTGGCCGTATAAGTTAGGACTTTCAGTATACCCTTGGGGCAATACTGTCCATCTGAGTTGGCTTTTTCTTCCTGTATCTGGATCTTCCCACTCAAATGCAAACACATCCCGAGATTCAGGATCAAGTGGACAAGCCCAAAAAGCATCCTTTAAATCAATCACACTAAACAATTGATGCTCTGGAGGGATTCTATTCAATAATGTGTAGGGATTAGCGACTACAGGGTGTCAAGATACAATTATCTTATTGATTTTTCTCAAATCTTCCACTAAGCGGTAATTCCCATCAGGTTTTTGAACTGCTAAGATAGGAGAATTATATGGAGACATGGCTGGCTCCAACAATCCGTCTTGTGTTAATTCTTCTATTACTGGTTTTAACCCTCTTCTTCCTTCTAAACTAATCTCATATTGCTTCTGCCTTATGGGCTCTGTGTTTTTAAGAGTAATCTTTATAGGAGTTACTTGCAATCCTCCCCGGTTTCCCTTTGTGGCCCAAACTATTGGAGTTATTTCTTCCTCATTTTGTTCAGTCAATATTAACATCTGTTCCCTAAGTATTTGTATTCCCCACTCCCAGCATTTGAGTACGTCCCTTCCTAACAAATTTACTCCAGCCGCTGGGACATATAATGGTTGAATCTTAGTTTCATAGTTTTTCCATTTAAGAGTTATTTCTTCTATTTGAGAGACTTCAAAAGATCATCCGGCTACCCCTGAAATTCTTATTGTACTATTAATTAAATGGCAGCCTCGGGGTATATTTGTCAGAGATGTCCTAGAAGCCCCGGTGTCTATTAGAAACACTAATTCCTGTTTTTCGGGTCCCACTTGTATGTTTATCAAGGGCTCTTGGTGGAACCTTAATATCAAGGGCCCCTGACCCCCCTATTCTTCATCCTCATCCATTAGCCTATATACTTGCTGCTCTCTTTCCCTTTCTCTCATTAGCTGTGGGCAATTTCTTGCGAAATGCCCTTTCTTTCCACAACTGAAACACTGGTTCTTGCTACCCAATCCCATAGTACTCCTGCCTTTTCCTCTTCCTCTCTCTTGATTCCCAAATTCTCTTCTCTGTCCCCTCTTATCTCCTAACTTCTTATCCATCATTTGTCCTACTGCTGACAATAACACTTTCTTATCCTCTCTTCGCTCTTGTATATCACGATTCACAAATACTTTCTGAGCCTCTGCTAACAAATCCATTATACTCTTTTCTCCCCATCCTTCCATCTTCTGTATTTTTCTTTGTATATCTCCATATGCTCCTATCACAAACTGACTCTTTAATAATTGTCTAAAACCTTCGCTTTCTTATCTCATTCCTCCGTATTTCCTCATCTGGTCTCTAAGTCTCTCTAAATATTCCCCCGGTGACTCTTCCTTCTTCTGTTTTACATTAAAAGCTTTACTGATATTTTTGCTTTGGGGCACACAGTTCCGAATGCCCTCTATAATTATTTGTTTTAAATCATCCATTTGCTGCCTATGGGCAGGATTGTTATTATCCCAATCTGGTCTTTGTAATGGAAACTTTTCCTCAGGAGTTGGATCATTTGCCCCCAATATGCCAATATGCCATAGCAGCATTTCAGATTAGATCCCTCTCTTCCGGGGTAAATAGAAAACCCAGAGAATACTGGAGTTCATCCCACGTGTATGTATTGGGACCTAAAAAGGCAGAGAACTCCTCAGCTACTGTTTGGGGTTCCTCTTGAACCTTCTTTATTCTTTGCTTAAATTCCCTCAATTCAGTAGCTGTGATATTTACTGCTACATAACCCATTACTGGCTGTCCCTGTGCATTTATGCCCTGAGGGACTTGCCGTAAAGGATATAATTTTTCTTCTTTTTCATCCTCTCTCTCTCTCTCTCTCTCTCTTTTTCCGTGTTCTTTCAGCTATAGGTTGTTCTTCAACTCCCCCTACTGCTCCTTGATCATCCTCTAAGGCTGGAGCATTTGGTATTACTTGTGGAGGGGGAGCAAGAGGAGGAGGTGAGGAAGGGAGGCATTCTAAAGGATCCCATCCCGGTCTTTCCTCCTTCAATTTAAAAATCTTATCTTCCTCTGGTGGTACTGGTCCTTCCCAATTCACAAAATACCATGGCTTTACGTATGGTATTTCACTGCTTAGGGTAGGTCTTTTAAGAATAGTTTTCCTATCCAATATTTATTTGGCTCTCCCAACTGGTCCCAATGATAATCAGGTAGACTAATTACATAATGAGGCCATTTCTTTAAACACAAAGTTATCATTCTGCTTTTTGTTATCTTACAAGTCCATTCTTTCAAATTTTCATCATCCCACTGACTTAGTAATTGTCCTAATGGACTATCAGAAGGAATTTCTATATCTCGATTAGTTAATTTTATAGTTTTTTTCTTTTCTTTAGGTTTACAACAACAACTACAACAATTGCCCATCTTCTTGAGAGTTTCCCTGATTATGGTTCCCTGAGCTTCTCGATTTTATGGCCACTCAAAATTTTCAACACCAGTTCGCTTCCCTTCAGGCTGTCCTTTCCCCTCACGGGTTAAGGAAATGCAACCTTTCAGGTCCACACTCACTTTGGACTTACCAGTGTTCCCAGAACACAGCCCATCACACTCACACAGCCATCATCGCAGAAACCTCCCACAATCGCTCTCCTGACCACCCAGGTACAATTGCCTGTTTCCCTCCTTCAGGGCAAAAGTTTCTTACCTGGGCCAGTGCACTGGGTTACCTGGTCCTGGGCCTCAGTTGTTGACTCTTCTTTTTTTCCTATTCCTTGATTTTGTAGACCAGAATTGTCAATTTGTTAATTTAGTTTGGCTCGGAGCCTGCAATAGGAAGCTAGATCTCAGACAACTCCAGGCAGTTGAAATCAACAGGCGCGCCCCTGGACTTTACTGAGAACAGCTCCCCCCTAGAGGCTCTTTCAGGCCCCACGTTGGGTCGCCAAGATTGTGAGATTTAAAAACCCAAAATCTGATACTCACAACTCAAAGACAAGTCTGGTTAACAAAGACAAAGATTTATTGAAAAGAAAATTGAAAATAATAATAAAGAAAATAATAAAGAAAGAAAGCGTTTGCAAACGCCGCCTCTTAGACCCTTCCCAAGTTGGATTGGGTTCAAAGAGCGCGCTGAACAAGTTTCAAACCAGGCATTTATACTTTCTCTTCTTGATACATGTTACTCCTAAAAAAACTTAGTCTTTGATGTCATTTACATTTCTAAAAGATCTTCTTTGAACTTTTACATCCAAAAGACTTATTGTAACAACTTCCTTACATCTGTCACTACATTATCTTGTTTTACTCACCACCTTGAGATGTTCCTATCCTTTTTAACATTTCAAAAGAGCTTTGTTGATTACCATGTGTGAATTCTCTGTCTAAGCAGGAAATAGATGGCCCCACATATTAGTGTTACATTTGATACAATTCATTGGTGTTACATTTGGTACCATTCATTGGTGTTACATTTGGTACCATTTATAAAAGAATAACCTTTATTTATTTTCCTTTACTTACTTACCTTGTTGAACATCATCATTTGCTTGTCACCTTTACTAATGGTATTTATTATTCACTCCACGGTGTTTTGTACAATACTTCATATTATAGGAATCAAGCAGGGTAAGCACATTAATCCTACAAATATCACTACAAAGCTTGTTTCCAATTCCTAAAAATTCCTCCCATGAATCCTTCATCCAAATTTTAATTACTCCTATAACCAGAGCCATATTGCGGTCTAACATTATCCCAATTCTGTCCACCCCTGGAAAAGTACTTAACAGGGGCTGAGATCAGTATTCAGGACATCAATCTTCGATGATCACTATATCACACTTCTCTCTGCAGTCTCTGTGTATTGGTGCACAGTCTGGGCAATGGGTACAATCAACAATACAGTCACAAAACCAACATATTAAAAAACCCTCTTTTTCTAATGTCTCTATATTTTCCTTTTTCTTATTATCAACTTCAAAGGATCAGGTTGAGGCACACTTCTCCACTCAGTTGGAGCATCCACTGGTCTTCTCACACAAGTGTAATGGGTCCAGCCTCTTTCTGCCGTTCGTACTGCTGTTTCGGATTTCAGCAGCACCTGGAAAGGGCCTTCCCACTTTGGAACCAGCTTTTCTTTCTTCCAGCTCCGGATCAGTACCCAGTCTCTGATCTGGAATCTGTGGACTGGAAACTCCAAGGGAGGTGTTTGTGCCAGCAATCCTTGTTTCCTGAGAAAATCAAAATATCTGGACAGTTTATGTACATATTACTTCAGTACTCTATCTCAAGTTTGGAGTGAGTCTATACAAATTTGTCCTGGGGTAAAAGCAACTCCAAATAATAATACATAGGGGGACAGTCCTATGTCTTTTCGTGGCTGAGTCCTGATTCTCAGCAGTGCCAGTGGCAGGCACTTAGTCCAGGGCATGTGGGTCTCTAAAATTAGTTTAGTTAATGATTCATGTAACTTCTCCAATAATCCTGGTGCTATGGGTTTATTGATTACCTGCCTCCCATCCGGGAGAAACCAATTTACCCTTCTCTCCTTGTTTGCCCACCTATCTGCATTATTTCTCTTTCCTCTATTTCTGAAAACACAGGGATCTCTTCTGGCATTTCTACAATGGGTATTAAGACATTTATACTTTCTTCATTTGCTGCCCTTTTGGCTTCTTCATCCACAATCCCACACTTTCAAAAGAATTGCCCCTCTGATGTGCACTCACATGGGTTATGGCAATTCTTTTTGGTAACTGGAGGGCTTCCATTATCTGTTGGATCAGCCCTTCATGAATCAATTCCTTTCCTTTGCTGTTTATCATTCCCCTTTCCACCCAATTTTTTCCAAAGGTATGGACCACCCCAAAGGTGTACTTTGAATCCGTATAAACAGTTCTAGCCTTGCTTTCTAACAATTTTAGGGCCTGATTTAATGCATAGAGTTCGCAAGTTTGGGCTGACCAGTTCTTTGGCAGGCTACCGGATTCTACCAACTTTTGGGTGTGTCCATTTATGATTGCATACCCGGTTTTTTTAACCCATTCTCTACCCAGGAGGAGCCATCTTTAAATAATGCCTCCCGGCCTTCTAGTGGGTACTCTTCCAGATCCGGTCTAATTTTTGTTTGCAAACCAATCACCTTTGTACAATAATGTTCCAAACCCTCTTGATCTATTTGTCTAGTGTTGGCCAGAAACTGGGCAGGGTTTAAATTGTGACCAGTGGTTAGTACCAGGTCACTCCTTTGCATTAGTATGGTTTCATATTTTAAAATTCTAGAATCTGTAAGCCACCTTCCTGCTTTTTCTTGCAATATTGTTCTGACTTGGTGGGGAGTATTTACAATAAGCGCTCCTCCGAAGGTTAGCTTTCTCCTTTCTTGAACCAAAAGCACAGTGGCTGCTATTGCCTGTATGCATATGGGCCACCCCCTTATTAAAGGGTCCATAATCTTTGACAGGAAGGCGACTGGCTTTCTTTGCCCAGCCCAGTTTTGAGTCAACACTCCCTGTGCTATTCCATTTTCTGTATTTACAAACAAATGAAAAAGCATTTCCAAATTTGGTAAAGTTAAGACAGTAGCTTTTTCCACATATTGCAATTTGGTTTTGGAAACTCTTAGTCCCTGTTGTCCCAGAAAGTTTAGTAACGCGTTGGTAGCGTCAATAGTTTCCCCTTTCCTTTTCCCAGAGATTAGAAGATCATCCACATACTGTATTAAACAGGTTCCCTTGGGCAACTGTAAAGCCTCCAAAACTTGTTCTAAGACCTGTCCAAATAAGTTGGGAGATTCTGTGAACCCCTGAAGGAGTACAGTCCATTGGTATTGTTGTTTCCTTCCTGTGTAAGGATTCTCCCATTCAAAGGCAAACATGGGTCTCGACTCCTTATCTAGAGGACATGCCCAGAAGGCGTCCTTCAGATCCACTACATTAACCATTGGTGGTCTGGGGGAATTCTCCCCATTAAAGTGTAGGGATTTGGCACAACAGGGTGCCGGGTCTGAACAATTCTGTTCAGAAGCCTTAGATCTTGGATTATTCTATAGGTCCCATCTGGTTTTTTTACTGGTAATAGAGTATTATAAGGTGACACAGAGGATTCCAAAAGACCATCCTTGAAGAGGGCATCAATCACTGGCTGTAGACCTTTTCTTCCTTCCATTGAAATGGGATATTGTTTCTACCTAATTATTTCATTGGGTTCTTTCAAGTTGATTTTTAAAAGGGGGAATCTGTAACCTCCCCCGGTTCCCCTCTTTCACCCAAACAAATGGGTTGATCTTATCGTCCTCCTCCTGAGTCAATTTTCTCATGAATGTCTCAGTTTTGAATTCTAATTTTTAATTGCAATGCCATCAGAGCGTCTCGCCCTAATAGGCTTACTCCAGCCTCAGGAATATATAACATCTCAATATTAATTTTCTGTCCCCCATCTTTTACTTTAATTTCCAGGGGATTGATTTTGGGGACTTCAAATCCGTCCCCTTTTACCCCAGAAACTCTGATCACTTGGCCACTCAATTTCATTTCTGGAGTTAATACAGAAACAGAAGTCCGGGCTGCTCCTGTGTCTATCAGAAATACTAATTCTTCTTCACTTGTTGTTGTTGTTAGTTGCAAAGTCGTGTCCAATCCATCGCGACCCCATGGACAATGTTCCTCCAGGCCTTCCTGTCCTCTACCATCTTCTGCAGTCCATTTAAGCTCACGTCTACTGCTTCAGTGACTCCATCCAGCCACCTCATTCTCTGTCGTCCCCTTCTTCTATTGCCCTCAATCTTTCCTAGCATTAGGCTCTTCTCCAGTGAGTCCTTCCTTCTCATTAGGTGGCCAAAGTATTTAAGTTTCAACTTCAGGATCTGGCCTTCTAAAGAGCAGTCAGGGTTGATCTCCTCTAGGACTGACCGGTTTGATCGCCTTGCAGTCCAAGGGACTCGCAGGAGTCTTCTCCAGCACCATAGTTCAAAGGCCTCAATTCTTCGGCACTCAGCCTTTCTTATGGTCCAACATTCACAGCCATACATTGCAACTGGGAAAACCATGGCCTTGACTATACGCACTTTTGTTGGCAGAGTGTGCTTTTTAGTGTACTGTCTAGATTTGCCATGGCTTTCCTCCCCAGGAGCATCTTTTAATTTCTTGACTGCAGTCCCCATTTGCGGTGATCTTGGAGCCCAGGAAAATAAAATCTGTCACTAACTCCATTTCTTCCCCATCTATTTGCCTGGAATTGAGAGGGCCAGATGCCATGATCTTGGTTTTCTTAATGTTAAGTTTCAACCCAACTTTTGCACTCTCCTTCTTCACCCACAACAAGAGGCTCTTTAGTTCCTCTTCACTTTCTGCCATTATAGTGGCATCATCTGCTTATCTTAGGTTGTTGATATTTCTTCCGGCAATCTTAATTCTAATTTTTGATTCATCTAGCCCTGCCTTTCTCATGATGTGCTCTGCATATAAGTTAAATAGGCAGGGCGACAGTATACAGCCTTGCCGGACTCCTTTCCCAATTTTGAACCAATCAGTGGTTCCGTGTCCAGTTCTCACTGTTGCTTCTTGACCCACATATAGGTTTCTCAAGAGACAAATAAGATGGTTTGGTACTCCCATGTCTTTTAAGAACTTGCCACAGTTTGTTGTGATCCACACAATCAAAGGCTTTAGCATAGTCAATGAAGCAGAAGTAGATGTTTTTCTCGAACTCCCTAGCTTTCACCATGATCCAGCGTATGTTGTCAATTTGATCTCTAGTTCCTCTGCCTCTTCGAAATCCTGCCTGTACTTCTGGTAGTTCTCGATCCACATACTGCTAGAGTCTAGCTTGTAGGATTTTAAGCATAACTTTACTACCATGTGAAATGAGTGCAATGGTGCGATAGTTTGAACATTCTTTGTGCAATGTCGCGTGGTCGCACAGAGAGACGGACACTTGAGCTGGGTAGTACTTCTTTATTGGATCAGGAATGAAGCTGAAGCAAAGGGGTTACCTGGCGTCTCTTTATACCTGCCCAGGTGAATCGCAGCCAATAGATTCAAACCTGGGCTTTCCGCCAGTGCAGGTGGCCAATGGATTTAAACCCTGGCTTCCCGCCAGAGCTGACCATGCCCTGGGGCTGTCAACGACTAGCTCTATTCAGGCTTTCCCACCAAAAGCGGTTATAGCCTGGAGCTGTCCAGCCCCCTGCTGTGCTGACATTCCGTGTATGCATACACTACACCCCTTCCCCCATAGTGAGGAATTACCCTCTGTCATTCTGTCTCCCATAACTATATACACTTATTTACACTATACACAAAATTTACAATTGTCATCCCTTTGTTGCTTCTCCACCCCCCTAAGAAGGCACATAGTCCGCGAGGTAGCTTGGAGCCTTGTGCGGCCTGCTTGATCTTCTTGGGACTGGTTCTCCTGCTGGTGTGGTGCTGTGTCTAGACTCTCTTCCTTGTTGTGATTGTTGTGGTGGATTGTGGTGTGTGTGTGTGTGTGTGTGTGTTGCGGTGCCCGGGTTTTGTGTTGTGCTGGGTTCTGGTGACTGCCTGGTTTCTCTGTCAGTCTCCTGCCCGGGGTGGGGTTGCCCCTGTGCCCCTCTGGTAGCCCTCCTGGGTGTTTGTGTTTGTGTTTGTGTTGGCTCTTCCTCCTCAGCCCCCAGTGTGTCCTCAACAACCCTTTCAGGAGCCCTTTTCCTCAGCTGGTCCAGGTGCCTCTTCCAAAGGAGTCCCCCCTCCACCCTTACTTTGTAGGAAAGGGGTCCTGTTTGCTCTAGTATCTCCCCTGGCACCCATGGGTGACCTGTGCTATAGTTCCTGGCCCAGACGGGCTCCCCCGTGTGGAAACTTGTTTTGATGTTGGGGGTCCCGGCGTCTGCTGCTACCCTGTCTGGGTGAAGCCTGTCCAGTGTTGTTATGAGGCGTCTGCCCCATCTGAGTTCCGCTGGGCTTTTGCCTGTGGCAGTGCAGGGTGTTGCATGTTGGCGTAGGAGGAAGGTGGCCAGTCTTTGCTTCCAATTTCCCTGTACTATGCACTTGAGGGCATCCTTTGTTGTCCGCACGAATCGTTCTGCCAACCCATTACTGGCAGGGTGGAAAGGAGCCAAGGTGGCGTGCCTAATCCCCAAGGTCCTCAGGAACACCTGGAAATCCGAGGAGGTAAATTGTGTTCCATTATCTGACACGATCACATCAGGCAGACCATGTGTAGCAAACATCCCCCTCAATGCTTGAATGGTTCCTGCTGAGGTCATGTTGCCCACAGGCACCACCTCCAGCCATTTAGAATGGCTGTCTACTGCAACCAGAAATGTGTGTCCTTGGAATGGCCCCGCATAGTCTATGTGTACCCTGGACCATGGGGGGGGGGTGTTTCCTCCCACTTGTGAACTGGTGCATGTGGCTGTTCTGGCCGTGACCTCTGGCATGTGTAACACCCTGCTACTAATTCTTCTATCTCCTTGTCCAACCCTGGCCACCACAGGTAGCTCCTTGCCAGGGCCTTCATTCTTACTATCCCTGGGTGGCCCTCGTGTAACGACTGGAGAACTCTTTCTCTAAGCCTTGTGGGGATGATGACTCTACTCCCCCACAAGAGACATCCCTTGTGTGTGGATAGTTCATACCTTCTGGAGAAGTATGCAATGAACTCTTGCCCTGGTGATTTGTCCTGCCACCCACTGCTCACCCATGATTGTACCCTGCTCAGAACCTTGTCCTTGGGGGTCTCTGTGGCTATGTCCCTTGCGTTGAGGGGGCATTCTGGCAGTTCCTGTATTGCCAGTATTTGGGCAGCCGGTGCTGGGTCCGGCTCCGTATCCCTTAGTGGGAGTCTGCTGAGGCCATCTGCATGCCCCATCTCTTTGCCCGGCCTGTGCACCAGCCTGCATGAATATGCAGACAGGAATATGGACCAGCGTAACATCCGGGGTGACAGGATCTGTGGTGTCTGCTTCTCTATTGTAAATAACCCTAACAATGGCTTATGGTCAGTATATATGAGAAATTCCCTAGCATAAAGGTAGTCATGAAATTTCTTTACTCCTGCAACCACCGCCAGTGCCTCCTTGTCTATCTGCGCATAATTTCTCTCTGCAGCTGACAGGGTCCAGGAGTAGTACGCGATGGGGGCCTGGGTTCCATCCTCCTCTAAATGGCTGAGGACTGCCCCAATCCCATAAGGGGATGCATCGCATGCAATGCAGATTGGCTTGTCCTCTCTGAAATGTGTGACTGTAGCATTGCCTGCTAACAAGTCCTTCAGTGAGTTGAACGCGTTTGTGTGTGTGTGCGACCAGTCCCAGTGTGCCTGCTTGTCCAGCAGCCTGTGTAACGGTTCTGCAATGGTTGCCTTGTGTGGCAGGAATGCATGATAAAAATTGAGGAGGCCCAGGAATGCCTGCAACTCAGACTTGTTTTTGGGGATTGGGGCTTCCTTGATTGCCTTGACCTTGGATGCAGCTGGGTGGATGCCCCGAGCATCGATTTTGAACCCCAGGAACTCTGTCTCCTTCACCCCAATCTTGCATTTTTCCCTTTTTAGTTTCAGACCTGTAGCCCTAAACCTCTGTAGCACAGCTTTCAATCGGTCTGCCAAGACGTCCTCCGAGATACCCGCAATTAGGACGTCGTCAAAATAGGGGCAGACCCCAGGTATTCCCTTGAGGGTTCTTTCCATCACCTCCTGAAAAATTCCAGGAGCTACGCTAACCCCGAACTGCAGCTGGTCTACCCGGAACGCCCCCTTGTGTGTTACGATCGTTTGCGCTTCTGCCGCCTCCGGGTCAACCGGTAGCTGCTGGTAAGTTTGGGCCAGATCCAGTTTAGCAAACACTGACCCGCCTTGCAGGGACGCAAGAATGCTGTTTACCGCAGGAACTGGGTATGAATGAGCGCTCAGAGCCCGGTTGATTGTCCCCTTATAGTCGGCGCAAATTCTAATTTCGCCATTTGCCTTGAGCGGTGTTACGATGGGGGTTTCACATTCCGCTCCATCGACTGGCATTAGCACCCCCTGGTCTACCAGCTTATCCAATTCCCGCTCTATCTTATGTTTTAGCGCAAACGGGACTCTCCTGGCCTTCATCCTTATGGGTTGCACCTGGGGGTTTAATTTAAATGAGATTGGGGAACCTGTGTACCTTCCCAGCTGCCCGTCGAACACGTCCGCAAAATCCTTGCAGACAGCTTCAAGGGAAAGGCAGCTCGGCGTCTTGTGAATCCCCGTGATTCCGATGCCCAGCACGTTGAACCACCCTAACCCCACGAGGCTGGTCCGCTGCCCTTCGACGACCAGTACACTTAATTTGCCCTCGAACCCTTTGTACTGAACCCTCACCAACGCCTCCCCCCAGACGTCAATGGGTGAATTTTGGAAGTCAGAGAGGGTCAGTCTGGATGGCCTCAAGGGGACCCGTTGGCCGCTCCGCTTGCAAATCTCCTTAAATGTTCTGGCGGAGATGATGGACACGGCTGACCCTGAGTCCAGCTCCATCGTGCAGGGGACCCCTTGCAGCTTCACCCTCAATTTTATTTTCGGGGTTAGTGCCGCAGGGGCCCCCGTTAGACAAACGTCCGGCCGTCCCGCCGTGTGGCTGACCGTCAGTCCCGGCAACCGCTCCCCGGTACCTATAGCGAACTGGAACTCCGCCTCCACTTCGTGCAGGCTATCCCGCTGCTTGCTCCTGCAGACCGCCGTGATGTGCCCGGTTTTCCCGCATGCCCGACACTTGGCCGACTTAAAACAGCAGGTAGACCGGGGATGCTGACCTCCGCAGCTGGCGCAACGGGTAGACCGGGAGCTGTTCGTACCGCAGCCGGAGCACTGGGTTGACCGGAGTTGTCCGCAGCCGCTGTGCTGGGTAGACCGGGGGCTGCAACTGCAATGCTGGGTAGACCGGGGCCGATTTGCGCTGTAGCCGTGGAGTTGGGTAGACCGGGGACCATTCGCTCCGCACCTGCACTCCTGGCACCTTGGGTCCGCCGCGGCTGGTCTTGGCTCCCTCACGTTGTCTCGGTTGGAGGTGATGGGTCGTTGTTGTCAGTGGATGGCGTCCACTTCCAACTCTGCCCCGTCCACGTCGCTACAACTGCTCAACTGGTGGATGGATCCGCCCTCTCTCGCGTCGGACTCCTCAGCCGCGTCCCAGGCTAGGAATTCCTCTTGGACATCCCTCAGGGTCAACTTCTGCTTTACGAAGATTTTCTGGCGCAGCTTCCTGTCCCTCAACCCACAGACGATCCGATCCCGCAGCCGGATCTCTAAATTTTCAAAATTACAGAGGCGAGCTGCCTGCCTCAGGGCAGCCATGTATTGCTTGGCAGACTCACCCGGCTGCTGGTCCCGTTTCTCGAAGCGATACTGCCAGGCGATCTCGGACGTCTCGGGCTTGAAGTGCTTGGTCAGCTTCGCCAGCAATTCGTTGTACCCGACGGTGTGGATGTCGTCGGGTGCGCAGAGACCGACTGCCAGCTGGTACATTTCCGTGCCGCAGCTGCAGAGTAGCGCCGCCGCTCTCTGGCGGTCATCTTTCACCCCGTTTGCCCTTAGATAGCACTCGAGCTGCCCCACGAAGGCTTCCCACTCCTCTGGGCGGTTGCTATTGAAAAGGGGATACTGACCCAGTTGTGCCATTCCACCGTCTCGGTCGTCCTGCGTCTTGGTCCGGGGCTGCCGATTGGATTCCGTCTGCGGCTAGCGTTGTCCGGTGCAGGATCCCACCTTCGTCGCCAGTGCAATGTCGCGTGGTCGCACAGAGAGACGGACACTTGAGCTGGGTAGTACTTCTTTATTGGATCAGGAATGAAGCTGAAGCAAAGGGGTTACCTGGCGTCTCTTTATACCTGCCCAGGTGAATCGCAGCCAATAGATTCAAACCTGGGCTTTCCGCCAGTGCAGGTGGCCAATGGATTTAAACCCTGGCTTCCCGCCAGAGCTGACCATGCCCTGGGGCTGTCAACGACTAGCTCTATTCAGGCTTTCCCGCCAAAAGTGGTTATAGCCTGGAGCTGTCCAGCCCCCTGCTGTGCTGACATTCCGTGTATGCATACACTACACTTTGGCACTGCCTTTCTTTGGAATTGGAATGTAAACTGATCTTTTCCTCTTCACTGGGTCCCACCAATAAATTTATCAAGGGCTCTCCGTAGGACTTAAATATAAAGCGCCCCTGACACCCCTAATATTGCTCCTCATCCCCTTCCATTAACATGTACACTTGTGTTTCCCTCTGTTGCACGGGACAATCTTTTTTAAAATGTCCCGGCTGGCCACACCCAAAGCATCTCCTTATGCATTCCTCCTGACCCGTGCCATTCCTACTTCCCTGTGTCCTTCCCCTGAATCCCTGATTCCGACCTCCCCTCCAATCTGCTCTCCCACGTCCTGGTCCTCCTTCCGGAGCTCGGAGAGGTGGGGGTTCTTGCTGTCTCACTACCTCTTTAACTGTGGCTACCATCACTCTCCCTTTTTGCTTCGCTTTCTCCGCATCTCTCTGGACATACACCTTCTGAGCTGCTTTTAATAGGTCATCTATAGCAGGGCTTTTCAACCTTTTCACTCATTGTACCACTTTTAGGATGTAGCAATATCCAAGTACCACCAGTCGCCTAGCAAGGTGTCAAAAACTTGACCAAAAAAAAAAGAAAAAAAGTGATTAAGTACAGGTAGTCCTCGACTTACAACAGTTCGCTTAGTGACTGTTCGAAGTTACAATGGCACTGAAAAAAGCAGCAGCCGAGCAAGACACCTGCCTGCCCACCCAGCAGCGCTCTTCCTCCTGTCCGAGGTTTTCATTGTTGTGAGCATTTCTGTTGAGGATTGGCAGCGGGGGTGGGGTGGGGGGGATGTTTGGTTTTTATTCCCCCCACCCTCTGCTGGGTGATTGCAGCAGGTTTTGGTCACTTCACATGAACCTGGGACACTGTGACCATCATAAATATGAATCAGTTGCCAAGCATCTGAATGTAAATCACAAGACCCTGGGGATGCTGCAACATTACAGCTGATTGGCGCTTCTTCTAGGCTCAGCAGAAGTGTCAAGATCATTGCTACTTTACAGCTGATCGGTGCTTCTTCAGGGCTCAGCAGAAGCACCAGGATCAGCCCCGAGCTCCAGCTGGAGCCTGGTGCTGATCCTGGTGCTTCCACTGAGCCCTGACAGCACCGAAGAAACACCAATCAGCTGGAAAGTGGCACTGATCCTGGCACTTCCGTTCAGCCCTGACAGCCCTGCAGCTCCAGCCATCTCTCGCTCGGGCTTGTGCAGTGCTGCCACCAGTTCAGCTGATTCCCCTCCCCCACTACTTTTCTAGGATGGTCGTGTACCACCTGCCAGGTGCCAATGTACCCCAGGTGGTACCCGTACCACTGGTTAAAAAGCCCTGATCTATAGGTTCGGTATCGGTAGTCCAATTCTCCATTATTATTTTTTTAATTTCCTTGAAATATCTGACCAAGCCTTAGTCACGAACTGGATTCTGATGATAGACACATTTGCATCATCATCAGGATCCATTCCTGAATACTTCCTCAGTCAGGGCATATGAATTGCAGATCACCTGAGGGGGCCTGGTTCCCTCCCTTCAGTGGTTGCTTCTGTGTCCTAGCTATTGCTTTTATCACCAAGACTTCCCCAAATGTCAATTTTAGACAAAAATGCCACTGGCTACCTCTTTTCCCCCACTTCTGGGTAAACCCCCCCCCTCCTAGCCATTCCTTTGTCTGTATTTACAAAGGAATTGGTTAGTAAACAAGGGAGCGCTCACCAAACTCTGCTTGAGTTTGTTTGCATACAAATCTTTATTCGAAACAACATAGCTCATTTATAATCCCCAAAATTTTCTCAACTCCTTCGTTTTAAACAAGGGTTGAATTACAAATCCTTCAATTCTCTTAGGTATTATTTTCTATCAGTGTGTCCTGCACACAGACATAAAAACTTAAAAAAAATAAAACAACAACAAAAGCAACTCCACACACAAAAAATAAACAAACTTAATAAGATATTCTGAGTTACTGAAATAGTTTTGTATCAAACTCTACAAGTTGAAACTGCAAGAATGAGTATTAAATTTCACATCCACCCCTCCTTCCTCAACCCAGAATTCTAAGCAGAGAAAAAAAATAGTTAAAAAGATCAGTGTCGGCGGGGGGGGGGGGTTGAAACCAGCTGGCACACCCCACCCACGGAACCTCTCCATCCCAGCCAAGGCCGCGCCGCCCGACATGCCTGGGACGCCTGCAAGCTCCCAGCTGCTCCGCGGTGCTGCGCCTGCGCCGGACGGCCTCGGGAGTCCCCGGCCGTCCCTGGAGGCCGCGCCTGCACAGGACTAACCTGCAGGTCCACCCCCGATGCTGGAGGCCGTGCCTGCGCAGGACTACCATGCAGGCCCACGCCCGACGCTGGAGGCCGCACCGACACGGCCGGCTTTGGAAGCCGCGCCGGCACGGGGGTGTCTTGCCGGCGAGGGGGCTGGGGCGCGGTTGCTGCTCCGGGCCTCCCACACTGCACGGTGGATGGAGCCCGTACTGGCAGAACGGGCCTGTTTGGCCGGGATTACGGCGATACCAGGGACTATGGGTGGTAGGGTTCCAGGGGCCTGGGGTCGTGAAGGGAGCGTCCTTGGGTGGGAGGTGGTTGCTGTGGATTGTGGTGGTGGGACGTGGGAGTGTGGTTTCAGGGTTTGTTGGGGTACGTACCTGGTGGGAGGGGCAAGCTGAGCATCGAGGATAGGCAGGAGCCAAAGGGAACATGAGGGGAGGGGTGGCATGTATATAGGGGGAAAAACGGAAGTTAGTTTGTTTGGGCGGGGTGTGGGTGTGTGCGCCGGGCGGCTATAAAAACAGTGTTGGATGCAGAGAGCAGCCAACACTGACTTTGTTCCTGCTTTGATTTGCTGTGTTCCTGAATAAACGCATTTCTTTTGTGGGTCGTCTCCCATTCCTGTTGTGCATTCTTCCTGCTGCTCGCGGATGGGATTTCACAATCAGACCCCCCCTTCTTCCTTTCTGTCTCTCTCGCTCTTAAAGCAACACAGCCAGAAAAAGGGGTTTTGTGCCTGCAGACAGGGTTTGAAAAGGCATTAATACTGCAGTTAGAAACAGGCAGACAAAATGAGGGAATCACAGATGAGGACCAAAAGAAAGGCTGGATTCTGGTGAGAGAACATACATGAAAAGTTTCACTTCTGAACATTTGCAACAGAGAGAGAGCAGAACTATATATAAAAAAATAGATTAGAAACAAGTTATGATAGGCAAGCAAATGGTATAAGGTTTGCTGCCTGAGCAGGGGGTTGGACTAGATGACCTCCAAGGTCCCTTCTAACTTCACTATTCCTGCTAACTTTGGGGTGTTAAAAGTCACATTTACCCCCCACACAAAGACTTTGACACGGATATACAAACCAAGACAAGGAAAAGAGAACAGAAAAGGAAACAGAACTTTTAGTTCTACACATCCTGGTCATTCCCACCACAAATCTCAGCTAACTTGATAGAAGTAAATGAAAGGTCTCCAAATTTTCATATTGAAAGAGAAATTTAAAACTGAATATGCTGCAGTGGAAATTTACTAGGTGAATGGAGAAGATGAGAACTAGGAAAGGAGAGCACAAAGAAAAGATGTTAAGTGAAACACGTAGGCAAAAATTAGCTAGATCTTAAGAGTGGGAAAGGAAGAAGACAAGCTATAAAAACATCTGTAAGAGAAGATAACTAGCAAAACAGGAAAGAACCTATTTTTTTTCAAAAAGGTCATAAAAGGGGGCTAGAACTCAGACAACTGAGCATGTGCAATTAGTTGATTAATATTAACTGACACACCTTGCATAAATTATCTCTTAATTTTAATATACATGGGATGTATGATTTAGTATGTAGCAGGAAATATGTAGGAGGCAGTCGGAAAGAGTATAACCTCATAGTACCTCAGCCAATGGGGAAAGAGGAGGGATGTGTGGCCAGGGCCAGGGATGTATAAAAAAGGGAATATTTTGGGTTGAAACTTTGGAGAGAAGCTTTGATAGCTTCTCTCCCCGCTTATTGCAATAAACGAAACAAAGGGCCTTCACTGTGTCTTGGCTGGTTATTGGTCAGGCGAGCTTGTCTCTGGTCACGAAGGAAAGTAGCCAGGAGCGCATAACATAACTCAAATTAGGGAAGGCAATTAGGTATCTTAAACATACCACGTGGTTGCACAGAAAGACAGAGAAAGCGAATCACTACTTATTTTTCTTTTAAGTACCTTTATTTAGCCAAATTGGTTTCCCCAGCAAAACCCTTAGCAAAGTCCATTTTCCTAACTTTTCCTCGCTTTGCTCACAGAGCGTAACCAGCTGGTTGCTCAAATCCAATTCTTTCATTCATTCATTCCTAACCCTTTTCACACATTTCTTCTGGAACCCTCCTGAATTACCCATGGTTGGTTTACCGCACAATTCTGTTGTCCTTACCAATCTAATGAGACCACAGTTTGCTTCACCAAGCCTCCTTCTCCTTTTACTCAGGAGTCTGCTCTTATTCCACCTTGCCAGTCCTTCAAACCCTTGGGACATTTATACCTAATGCATGTATGTCTTGCCAGTCTTCCAGGACCCTTGGGGCATCTCACACACACCTCTCATAGATCTCAGACTCAAACTGTCCTACCCAACCCTCTCCCGACCACCTAGGTTTTACTCCTTGGTTCACCCCAAGTTTTACTCACCTAGGTTCGTGCACGAAGTTGCCCAGTTCTTATTCTGGTAATTCTCTGGTCCCCTCTCTCAGTTCTTACCAATCACTATTTGGTCCGCAGGCCTGGCTCTGTTCCACCTCCTCGACCTGCGACTGCAACCTTGGACTATTGAAATCAATGGGGCATGCCTTCCTCAGCTGATTTCGCCTCCCGAAGATGCAGCAACAGATGCCAGACGCCCCACTGTTGGGCAGCCAATTTGTTAGAAATGTGTTTAAAACACTAACAAAACTGGATTGGTAAGAAAAGAGTTTATTTCTGCAGAAAATAGAAAAAGCACTGTCCGACTTTGCTGATGTGTTCAGCGAGACAGAGGCGGATCAATTACCCCCGCACAGGCCCTATGACTGCCCCATTGATTTAGTCCCTGATGCGCCTTTCCCAGTGGGGCATTTGTACTCCATGTGAGACCCCGAGCTGTACCTGACTGTTGTGATTCAGGGTCAGCCTGTGGGTTCGGCAGTTGGGTCGGACGATTCAGAGGAGGAGGAGGGGGGTGTTGGAGAGGTTGCTGAGGGTGTTGGAGAGCTTGCTGATGAGAGCCCTCAGCCCGGCCCCTCCCACCTGGTTACGACGCAGACCCAGCTGTGTGAGCCTGACAGCGTGGATGAAGATGACCCACAGCTGGCCCTGTTCAAGGACGCCTGACGCAGGAGGCAGTCAATCAGGAGTAAACAGAGGAAGGCAATGGGGCACCTCGGAAGGAGGCAGAGAGAAGCCACGCCCTGAACTGTTTAAAAGGGGAATGCATGGGAGGGCTGGTTTGCTGAAGGCAACCGTTTGAATAGCTCCTGTTTCATGGTTCGTGTCTTGTTTTTGCTCTGTTTGCTTTTGTGTCCATAAATTTGGCAGGCTTAGTTCCAGCCTCTTGCCTTCTTGTAAAGGGGTTGTCCCTGCCTTATCTGCAGGGCCGGTAGTAGGCTGGTACAGAACACCGACCAGCTGCATGAATGGTACCAGGCAGTGGTGAAATTAGATGTCCGGCTCGCCCGCTATAAAAAGCTGTGGCAAAACCAGCATCCAGATGGCTACCACCACCCCAAAAACCCCCAACGTCTGCTACTGCCGAAAGACCTAGACCACCTACAGGTCCGCCAATCAAGTGCTTTCGATATGGACAGCAGGGACATCGAGCAGCAAACTGCCCAGTTCCTTACCCGCAACAGCAGAGTAGACCAGATCCAACAATGAGGAAAAAACCCGCACAGCAGCCATCGAGAGAAAAGTCCAACTGGGTCACCCAGGAGCCCATTACCCAGGTTACGTCCCCCACCCAGGAGGACACTGGCCCACCGACCAGACCCACCCCCACTTTACCCGGTTTTGACAGCGACGATGAAGGGGAGAACGACCCGATGGTGAGTCGACACATCCTACCTTTTTATTGCCTGCTAAACTCATAGTCTTGGGTGAGCTCCGTGGTGAGCTCCGGCTACCTTGGCGTCCTTGGAATCCTTGGAGTCCGAAGGGGGGCTGCAGAGGTGTTTTCCTCGGCGCTGGAATTCGCTGAGTTGAAAGATCTAGGAAGACAGATGGTTGATGTCTCCATCGGCGATGCAGACCCCGTTCTGAACTGTTCTGAACTGTGCGCTCCAGTGTTTTCTTTTTCGGAGGCCCTCCGAAGCGTTTTCTTTTTCGGAGGCCCTCCGAAGCGTTTTCTTTTTCGGAGGCCCTCCGAAGCGTTTTCTTTTTCGGAGGCCCTCCGAAGCGTTTTCTTTTTCGGAGGCCCTCTGTGGAGCGGTGAGATGCCGCGGCTTGGAGGGCTCTGAGCAGCTGTTTCTCAGGGCCATAGAGCCGCGGCCTAGAGCGGCCTCCAGAACGCGGAACGCTGAAAGCTGAAAGTATGCGAAATGGTCGAAGAACTGGCTCTGGAGCGGCGAGCAGAGAGTCGAGAGTCGAGAGGGAGTGTTATGGCTGCTTTTCGCTCTTGCTTTTCGCTGTTTGATGGCCACTGGGAGTCTGTTTCATGCCTGTTTATGGCGAAGGGGACCTTCGGCTGGGCGTTGGATTTCTGGCGCTGCACGCTGTTGGTCAGGCGGCACAGGTCAGCTCGTGGCGCCCGTGTCCTGTGGCCATTTGGACTTGAGCTACCTGGCTTGGATCCATCTGCTGTTTCAGCCTTTCTTCGCTTTCCTCGCTTTTGAGAAGATCTTTGTGACTGGAACTTTTGTCATCTTCAGGTTATGTCGGTTAATTGCTGCTCTAATTCTTCTCTTCCCCTCACGAACCCACCGAACCCATCGGACTCAGAAGGTCTTGGAGCTGAGCCGCTGTGAGAGGGTGGCTCAGCTATACCATCAATTACACCACCCTATACCATCTACTATCTCCCTAGAGGTGAGAGATCTAGGGAGGTATGCTTTATTTGGGTTGGTATTCTGTCCGCTTGTGGATAGGTTTGGGCCCTCTGTGAGAGGGAGGTGCCCGATCTGTCTCGGGAGTTACTTGGCCAGCTCAAGTGGCAGGGAGCTGGTGGACTGGACATTGTCGATCTTCTATTTTACATCTCTTCGAGTGACTATGGGACTGCCTGGCTGGATCTACCCGAAAAATGGTTTTATCCTATTCAAGCACGGACTTATTTGCGCTCAGGGGTGCCCCCCCTTCCTGGGTGCAACTCGCCTTTATTTCAATCTATCCTCTTGATGACGGGCCCAATTATTGGGACCCTGAGAGATGGTTGGGCAGGGACAGGAGCCTCCATCACAAATTTAATAAGAGACCCCTGGTGCACTTTTTAGCTCAATTTTTTGTGGGGTTAGGAAGGGGGGAGGGTTCTAAAAAGGTTTGGTTGGAGACTGGGGGGGTTCCACCAACCGTTTCTCAGACCAGGCCAGGGATTGATCGCGCCGTGACGAGGCTTGGGTTGGGTGCCTCCGGGGCCCCGGAGCCGGGTGTGGGTTTGTCTATTCCCACGGAGGTAGGGAACGGCAGCAGGCGTATGAACAGGGGGCTGTATCAATATCTGGGAGTGCATCCCTGCTGTCTCCTTGCGGTGATGCGCTCCGACCCCCTGATTTCAGCCTATGGTTCCGGGAGTGAGGATGAGCAGCCACCTGAGCTCAGGCTCGTGTATTTTAATGCCAGGTCCATAGCCAACAAGGCTCCTCTTATACGTGATTTGATCGAGGAGGAGCATGCAGACCTGGCTTGCATCACAGAGACCTGGTTGGGCCCAGAGGGTGGTGTCCCTCTGGTTGATCTTTGTCCATTGGGTTTCCGGGTGCTGCACCAGCCTCAAGCTCAGGGTAGGGGTGGGGGAGTGGCGGTAGTCGTGAGGGAGACCTTATGTCCGCGGGAGGCCACCGTTGTCCAGATAGACGGGTGTGAGTCCCTCCTCCTGATATGTGGCCCTAGAGCTCAGTTGGGCCTGCTGCTGGTGTACCTTTCGCCTAGTCGCGCAGCAGCAGCCCTGCCTGAGCTTCTCGATATCCTCTCAGGGTTGGTGATTGAGTTCCCCAAACTTATGGTTTTGGGTGACTTTAATCTACCATCCCTGGGGGGATCATATGAGTTAGCTCGGGAGTTCATGGCTTCCATGACGGCCATGGACCTGACACAAGTTATTCAGGGTCCAACTCATGGGGGGGGCACACGCTCGATTTGGTTTTCCTATCTGGACGGTGGTTAGATGATCTAGGTGGGGGTTCTCCAATTGTTATGCCCCTGTCATGGACCGATCATCACCTCCTGTGGTTGGTCTTCCGTTTTGCCACTCCCCGTCGTGGGGTGGTTGAACCAACGAGATGGTTCCGCCCTAGGCGCTTAATGGACGCTGAGCGGTTCCAGGCGGCGCTTGGGTCCCCACCTGCCTCCTTTGCTCACAGCTCGGCCGATGCCCTAGTGGAAGCCTGGGAAAAGGCGGCCATGGAGGCACTTGACCAAGTTGTACCCATGCAGCCCTTGACCCGGTGCAGATCCCAATGGGCACCATGGTTCTCCATGGAGCTCCGGGAGATGAAGCGTCAGAGACGGGGCCTAGAGAGCTGTTGGAGATCAGCCGATCTGTATCCGACCGGTTGCGACTAAGGTCTTTCACGAGATCTTACCTTGCGGCGATGAGGATGCCCTCATCGCGTCCGCAGATAATCGCCCGGCCGCCCTGTTCAGGGTAACTCGCTCCCTCCTTAATCAGGAGGTGAGGGAGGAGCCCTTGCAGGGTCGTGCCGAGGAGTTTAGTCAACATCTGTCGGACAAAATCGCTTGGATTCGGACCGGTTTGGACTCCGACTGGGCAGAGTCTGACGATGAGGACGAGGGCAGTCTTGTCGATATTATCTGGGAGGAGTTTGATCCTGTGACTCCTGAAGATGTGGACAGGATCATGGGGAAGCTGAGCTCCACCACGTGTTTGTTGGACCTGTGCCCCTCCTGGCTGGTTTATGCAGCTCGGGATGGGACACGAGGCTGGCTCCAGGCAGTGATAACTGCTTCTTTGAGGGAGGGTAGTTTTCCTGCTGCCTTGAAGGAGGCGGTGGTGAGACCCATCCTCAAGAAGCCTGCCCTGGACCCAGCTGTATTAAATAACTTTCGTCCGGTCTCCAACCTTCGCTTTCTTTCAAAGGTTGTTGAGAGCGTGGTGGCGCATCAGCTCCCTTTGTTCTTGGAGGAAGCTGATTACCTAGACCCGTACCAGTCGAGTTTCAGGCCCGGGTACAGCATGGAGACGGCATTGGTCGCGCTGGTGAATGATCTCTGGCGGGCTCGGGACAGTGGTTGTTCCTCTGTCCTAGTCCTATTAGACCTCTCAGCGGCTTTCGATACCATCGACCATGGTATCCTGCTGCGGCGCCTCAGGGGGTTGGGAATGGGAGGCACAGTTCTTCAGTGGTTCTCCTCCTACCTTCTGGGGCGTTCGCAGTCGGTGTTGGCAGGAGGGCAGAGGTCGACCTTGAGGCCCCTTGTTTGTGGAGTTCCTCAGGGATCGGTCCTCTCGCCTCTCCTGTTCAACATCTACATGAAGCCTCTGGGTGAGATCATTCATGGTTTTGGAGTTGGTTATCATCAGTACGCTGATGATACCCAGCTTTTTATTTCAACCCCAAACCACCCCAGTGATGCCCTCGACGTGATGTCCCGTTGCCTGGAGGCGGTCCGGGTCTGGATGGGGAGGAACAGGCTTCAGCTCAACCCTGACAAGACTGAGTGGCTGTGCCTGTTGGCATCTCGGGAAACGCAGAATATTCCATCTCTTAATATGGGGGGTGAGCTATTACCCCCCGTAGATCGGGCTCGCAACTTGGGGGTCCTTCTAGATACACAGCTCTCCTTAGAAGATCATATAGGAGCTGTGACTAGGGGGGCCTTCACCCAGGTTCGCCTGGTGCGCCAGTTGCGGCCCTATCTAGACCGGGATGCCTTGCGTACAGTCACTCATGCGCTCATGACCTCTCGTTTGGACTACTGCAACGCTCTCTACATGGGGCTGCCCTTGAGGACCACTCGGAGGCTTCAACTGGTGCAGAATGCAGCCGCGCGAGTGGTGTTGGGGGTCTCCCGATACTCCCATGTTACACCTCTGCTCCGCGAGCTGCATTGGCTGCCAGTTGCCCCCCGGGTGAGATTCAAGGTGCTGGTAATGACCTATAAAGCCCTACATGGCATGGGTCCGGATTACCTATGGCAGCACCTGCTGCCGGCATCAACCTCCCTCCGTCCAGTGCGCTCTCACAGAGTGGGCCTCCTCAGGGTGCCTCCGATCAGAGAATGTCGATTGGTGGCCCCCAAGGGGAGGGCATTCTCTGTGGGCGCACCAAACCTATGGAACCTCTTGCCGGTTGAGCTCCGGATGGCCCCCGACCTTCGCTCCTTCCGGCGCGATTTAAAAACTTATCTATTTGAACAATCTGGCCTGGTTTGATGGGTTTAGGGTTGGATCTAATTTTAACATAGTTTTAATTATTGTATTATATTGGGCATAATTATTTAATTCTTTTTAACTTCTTTTTATCTTTTGTATTTATATTCTGATATTTATTGCCCTGTACACCACCCTGAGTCCTTCGGGAGAAGGGCGGTATAAAAATTAAATAAATAATAAATAATAATAAAATAATCCCTAAGTCATGGGCACAAGTAGGCCTGAAAGTGCTACTTGATACCGGCTGCTCCTGATGTAAGGCCTGTCATGTGCCTTACCGGCTGCTCCTGATGTAAGGCCTTTCATGTGCCTTGAGACTGGGCATATGGGCCAAGCCGCTCTCCAAACCTGTGAGGTTCGAGCAAGCCGATGGCTCCCTAATGGGAAGAACTTTAGTCACGCAATTTACAGAGCCCTTACACCTGGAGATAGGCGAACAGTGAGAGTTTATTTGCTTCCTAGTAGCTCCAAAGATGTCTGAGACTGTGATCCGAGGACTAGCCTGGCTAGAAAAATGGAAGCCGCTTATCTGGTGGGAAAAAGGAATGAGAACTGTGAGATTACCCATAGGGCCCAATCCCCCCATTGATTCAACAGATGTTACAGGGGATTTTAGCCCACCCAATGAGCAAGCGCACATGGCTGCCTTACAACCACCTGGCAAGCCGCTCATCCCCAGCGAGTATCAGGACCTAACAAAGGTGTTTAGTGAGAAAGAATGCGATACCTTGCCTCCTCACCGTCCCAATGATTGTTCCATTGAACTGTTACCAGGGGCCAAACTCCCCCGACCAAGAATGTACGCAATGTCCCCCCTTGAAATGGAGGAGATGCAGCGATATGTGGATACAAACCTAGTGAGGAGATTCATCGAACAAGCTAAGTCTACTGTGGGAGCCCCTGTGTTGTTCAAAGAGAAAAAAGATGGGTCTTTGCATCTCTGCGTGGACTATAAAGGCCTAAACGCTGTGAGTGTGGAAAATAAATACCCTCTCCCCCTCCTGAAAGACTTGCTTACCCACTTGGTGAAGGGGAGCGTCTTCACCAAGTTAGACCTGAGAGAAGCATATTACCAGGTAAGAATAAAGGAGGGGGATGAATGGAAGACAGCCTTCAACTGCCCCTTGGGGAGCTACCAATTCAAAGTCATGCCATTTGGACTGCAGGGGGCCCCAGCCATATTCATGCAGTTTATCAATGAGGTCCTACATGAACGCCTATACAAAGGGGTCCTAGTATACCTTGATGACATCTTGATATACAGCACGAATATGACCGAACACATAAAACTGGTCAGAGAAGTGTTAAAGAAAGTATTGAATGCCAAACTTTATGTAAAATTGTCAAAATGTGAATTTCACCAAACCCGATTAGATTATCTTGGCTATAGAATCTCCAATGAGGGTATAGAAATGGACCCAGCCAAAGTAAAAAGTATAATTGAATGGCAGCCCCCCAAAACCCACAAACAGCTCCAGAGCTTCCTAGGGTTTGCCAACTTCTACCGTCAATTTATTCCCTCTTTTGCCGAGATTGCTCTACCTCTTACAGAACTACTCAAAACGGGCAAGGGAGGGGGAAAACCACGACCTGGCCAGCCGCTAACATGGATTATGAGTTGTCAGAAAGCTTTTGAGAATTTAAAAAGACTATTTGCAGCTGAACCAGTCCTAAAGCACCCTTGGCCAGGGGAGCCCTTCATAATTCAGGCAGACGCCAGCAACGTGGCAGTCGGAGCGGTGTTATTGCAAAAGAATAAAAGTGGGGTCCTGCAACCTTGTGCTTACACCTCTAAGAAATTTACTGATAGCGAGAAGAGATGGACAGTCTGGGAGAAGGAGGCCTTCGCTATTAGGTGGGGGCTATTAAACTGGTGGCACTACTAAGGGAGCAAGGTGCCTTTTGAAGTATGGACAGATCACAAAAATTTAGAGGCACTAAAAACTCCCCGCAAATTGTCCCCAAAACAAGTACGATGGGCACAGTACTTCAACCGTTTCAACTTTACTCTAAAGTACATACCAGGAAGAAAAAACTTCCTAGCTGATGCGCTCTCCCGATTGCCACAATACAAAAGTGAACGCGAAGAAGTTCACGAGGCTATTATCCCCGGTCCACAAACTAAGGCCCAACTCACACCTCGCAGGACCCCTAATCCTGATGACCCCGGGGTAAAGAAAATAAAGCGAGAACTTCTCACTGATCAATAGTTTAAAGACAATCAGACATCCCTAACATGCAGAGATGGTCTGGCTTACAAGGGGGGAAAGTTGTACTTGCCTGAAGCTCTTCGTCTTAATGCCCTCAAACACAGCCATGATGTCAAACAGGCTGGACATTTCGGATATCTAAAAAATCTACATCTCACTCGCCGGCAATTTTGGTGGCTGGGACTAAAACGAGACATAGAAAACTATGTCAAGAGCTGTACTGTATGTGCCACCATGAAAAGAATCCCAGGAAAGACCCCTGGGTTAGTGCAACCGGTGGCCGAACCTTCTCAACCATGGGAAGAAATAGCTATGGACTTTATAGTAGACCGACCCGACAGTAGACCCGACAGTAGAGGAAATACTGTCATTTGGACTGTGATAGACCTATTTTCAAAACAGGCTCACTTTATCGCCTGCAAAGGACTTCCATCAGCTCAACGCCTGACTAAGTTGTTCCTAAAACATAGCTATCGACTACATGGCGCCCCTAAGCGAATAATTTCGGACAGAGGGGTGCAGTTCACAGCGAAATTTTGGATAAACTTTCTTAAATTAATTGGATCATCTCAAGGCCTGCTTTTCACCTGGCTACTAATGGAGCCGCAGAGTCCGCCAACAAAATGGTGGAACAATACCTTAGATGCTACGTCTCTTACCAACAAACAAACTGGACCAACCTCCTCCCTTTTGCAGAAGTGGCTTACAATAATTCAGTACATAGCAGCACCGGCTACACTCCTTTCCGTGTAGCCACAGGGAAAGAATTCAACCCCATACCGGAATACCCTCAGTTACCCTCCGCTTCCCAGACTCTTGATCATTGGGTGAGGGGTTTGGGACAAAGTTTGGAAAAATACAAAGGTGGCCTTAAAAAAGACTTTTGAAACCTACAAAAAGCAAGCTGACAAAAAGAGAGGTCCCCAAAGAACATTCCAAGTTGGGAAAAAGGTCTATTTGTTGACCAAATACCTACGCCTCAAACTACCCAATAAGAAATTGGGACCGAAATTCTTGGGGCCTTTCCCCATTGTCAACCCGGTCACAGTAAAATTGAAACTACCCAGACCTTGGGGGAAAATTCACGCGATGTTCCATTGTAGCTTGCTGAAACCTTTTCGAACCTCCACTTTAAGACCTCTCCCTAAGAAAGCACCTGGACCCCTAGTGGTAGCAGGTCAAACCCATTATGAAGTGAAACGTATTCTTGACTCTAGAATCTTTAAGGGAAAATTGCAATACCTAGTACAGTGGAAGGGATACCCATTGTCTGAAGCCAGTTGGGTGAAATCTACTGATGTGAAAGCTGACAGACTTATCAAAAGTTTTTATGAGAAACACCCCAACAAACCAAAAGCCAATTCCTAACTTGTGTTTTGTTTACATTACAGGAGGGCCTTCCACAGGGAGGGCCTTCTCAAGGTGCCGGTGGTTAAGGAGTGCCAGCGGGTGATCCCCAGGGGGAGGGCATTCTCTGTGGGCACGCCTGCCCTTTGGAATGATTTACCGGTGGAACTTTGGACCACCCCCGATCTGCGTTCATTTCGCCGGGATCTGAAAACCTGGTTTTTTGATCTATCAGGCCTGGACTGAAGGGGTTTTAGCTTTTAATATTGTTTTAATTGTTGGGCTTATGTAATTTAATCTATTTTAATTTATACTATTTTTATATTATATTTTATGCTGCCCTGTAAACCGCCCTGAGTCCTTCGGGAATAGGGCGGTATAAAAATTTAATTAATTAAATAAATAAATCTGTCCTTTTTCTAAGGGGGGGGGCGGATGTCAATGCTGCTAACATCGAATGTTATTGCTTGACAAGAGATGAAGAAGTAGCTATTTCATATGTTAAACTTGTGTATTGCTTTAAGACTTGTGTATTGCTTTAGTTTAAAGTGGGAGGAGGGAAGAGTAGGAATGTACTTTCAAGGCCATTTGTTTCTCTAAAGAAGATAAGGCTTTGGCGGTTCTTCTAACGGAAGGGAAACTGATTCTTTAAATTAATTGGAGAATATAATTAATGACAAAATTAGAAAGGTGGAGAATTGTGTTTTAATATATTGTGCAAGGGGCGGAGATTTCAGATTCCAGCTTCTTTCGAGCAAGCATTTTTTTTAAATTCCATTTATATCCCGCCCTTCTCCGAAGACTCAGGGCGGCTTACAATTTTAAAGCACAAATCAATGTGCTTAGCAATTTGCCGGTGTATTAGGCTAATAAAGGACTTTTAAGGTAAACAATGCCTCAGAGTCACTTGAAAAGCCCATACGTCGGAAACTTGACACAGAATACATCACACACACCCCCTTTGATTTACATTTGTTTTGCTATGTCTCTATCTCTCAGCAGATACAATGGTAATAAAAAGCTATACAGATCAAAGAGCAATAAACAATAGTAGAAGGGTTATACAGAGCAATAAACAAAGTAAATGGGGGAAGCAATACATCCCCCCCCCTTCCCCTCCAGGAAACATAGAATAGGAATGGGTTTAAAGAATCATTTTATTTTTAAACTTATGCATTTCTAACAAGAGGAACTATATACACTGACTTAAAGTTTACTTTTAGTATAGTGCACACTATTGTAGAATAGCATATAGTTTATGAATAACATATTATTCAATTTATATAAGGTTTATTCTTTATAAAAACTGCCTGTGTGGAAAATAACTGGAAGTAGCGAGGAAATTTAAAAATAAAAATATATATGCTTTCAGTATTATCATGTAATCATATTTTATATTTTATAATTATCATTTTATAATCAATTGCCTGAGTAGATGCTTTGAGTATATGGGGAAAAATACAAGCCTCAAGTGGAGGGAGGGGGAGAATAGGAGTTACAATAGGGGCCAAGTGTGAGTCACCATCTAGGAATTGTTTTTATGTACCTTCTGGTGCCTGGTACCCCTACTTGATCTGAGAGGTGTAGAAGTTGGGAGACATCTCTCCTCTAGAATTGATAAGCATGTACATATATGGTCTGAGTAAACAGGATAGTAGGGGAGGGATCTTATTAGTATAATGTAAGCAAACAGGAGCGGAGATAATGTATTCTGTTTAGGCGTTTCTGATAGATTGTAACCTCCAAAGCCTAAGCCAACGGGGCCATGGGGGAGGGAATGGGGCGTCGTGATAGGATGTATAATAATATGTGATTTTGGAATTTGGGGGTGTGGTTCAGCGCTTGGCTACATTGCATTGTTTGCCTTCCTGAATCCACCAGCTTTTCAAACCATTACTTTTTAGACTTTGTTGTGAAGTCTAATAAACTTCTTTTCTATTTGCAACTCAAACAGAGTGGATTTCAATTTGTGACTATTTTTGTGTCTAACACCTAGAGTTAGTATTTTAAAGTATATCTATGAACCAAAGTGCAGCAATGTTTAACTGAAGCATGGACTTTGTTACACACATAGTTTCTAGATGAAAAGTAGGCATTTTTATAGATAAACAAGGGAAGACATAAATCCTTTATAATTGCAATTTTCCAGTTTGGGTGACAGTTCACCTTGTAGATAAAGCTACACCCTTAGTTAGCAGGATGTTACAAATCATGCCACAGAAAAGGGAGGGGAGATGAGACAGGAACAAAAGGGGCTTTTGATCTAATAATTAGAGGCTGTGGTTGCTAGGCGGTTGGAAATCATGTGACTGAACCAGGCTATCAACTGGTCTGGCTAAGAAGGATGTGGCATGATGCATGGGATAGGGTATAAAAGTCAATGCTGAAATTCATTCAGTGTGGCCCTTTATTTGCATATAGAAGGGTACACCAGATTTTGCAAAAGCTTAAATAAAACTTGTTTTGTTTTCCAACACCCTTGGAGTTGAATTTTTATTCCTCACAGTGTCGTGGCCCTGTGAGATCCCAGTTTGGAGGAGAAGGAGGAGTTGGAACCAGGACCATCCGACGGGGATGGCATGTCTCCCCTGGAACATCTGGAGAGTCCAGGGGCTGAGGACAATGCTGTCCCAGGCTCCTCCGGCATTGGGGGAGGTGGTCGACCAGACAGGGAGCTACCTGTCTTCACGAACACAGGGGAGGATTGGCTGCAGACAGGCAGTGGTAATGAGAGACAACAGATCCCCTCTGATGAGGAACAGCTGCCTCCTGCACCTGATTCGAGGGCATGGAGAGTGGAGTGGACAGAAGCTCAGAGAAGATCTGAAAGGCTGCTTGTGAGGAGACTGCCCTGCCACTCCTCACAAGGAACACCTGGCTTGTGTTGGTTTAACCAGAGGCCAGGGGAGTGTGCCTTCATCAGGAACAACCGTTTGCCTCAGCACTAACTCCACCGACTTTTCGAAACCTTGACTTCTGGACTCCGACTCATGTTTCAGCCTCTACCTTGCTTTGTGGACTTTGACTCTGGATTGTGGCTTACAGACTTTGTTTTTGCAACCTCTTCACTGGGTTTGTGGACTTCACATTTCTTCCTGTTTGGGGGCTTGTTTTTGGTGACTATTGGACTCAGCTGGTGGGACTGTGTTACACTGACTGTGGGTGGCTGTTTTTTGGGAAAAGTGGGGTGGAGGTTTACCAACACCCCTGGTGGGCCATCTGTCGTGGTTTAGCAGTGCAATAAAAGACTGCCTACACGACCTGGGTCAGAACAAAAGGTATGTGAGGAGGATGTGGAGCGTGGGAATCAGGCCTAAGGGAACTGGTGAGTGGGAAAAGGCCTGCAGGGACCTGGTGTGTGGGGGAGGGCGGAAAGGCCTGCAGGGACCCGGGGGCAAGAGATAGATGGGGAGCACTGCAGTGTCCCTGCAGTCAGTCATAAGGGTAATCAGCTGTAGGGACATGGCAGTGGCCAAAACGACAGGACCAGGTCGTAAGTAGCTTTTGGGGGTCTGCCCTAACTTTGAATGGCTGTTAAGCAACTGGTCATAAGTTGACGACTACCTGTAATACCTCATGACATTTTAAGAGTGAAGGCTCTGTGTAATGAATATTATATTGCAACGTACAACACCTGGACTACCTTATTTTGGTTCAATTCAGATGGGATAATCATCTAAAGCCTAGGTGTTTAAACCAGCAGAAAGGCTTCCTTATAAAGTATGAGAAGCTACAAAGAAGCTTTAATTTAATGAACACATTATGTACCTGCTTCCCCCTTTTCAAAATTATGTCTGTATTATTTGATGAGACTCAATACTATATTTCATACTTTCAAAAATCCTTTAAACACTTTTATTGTTTTTGCAATAATGTTTCCAAGCAATATTTTTCACAATTATGTCTCCCAGTGCAGATTTTACTGACTCCAACAAGGTTATAAAAGTCCTTCAAAAGAGTTGTGAATTATTAAAGCAGTTGTGACTTTTTCCAGGCTTGTGTAGCTGTTTTAGAGGCTGCTCCAATTGACCTCTGCAATGCATGCACCAGGTACTGCAAGGTACCTGTTCTGAAGGATTTGCACTGCCCTAGACAGTAATATTCCAACCTTTTGACTAATTTGATTTCTCTGTTTGAACTTTATTCTTTTTTTCAAGATGGGGCAATCAGAGTAATAAAACAATATTCCACAGATATACAGTTTTATACATCTAAAAATATGTGGCACTATGGCAGTTTTATGCTCAGCACTTTGTTTTTACAAACTTTAACATGGAATGCATCTACTTTTCAATTATGGGAATTGAAGTCCAATATATTTGGAATGTAGCAAATTTGGGAAACCTACAATAGACACATATTAAGAACGTGCTACAGAATAAACAAGAATTAATAAATCTCATTGTGAAATTCACATTGTAAATTATAATAACTGTGCCACTCTGTTCATGGCCCATTCCATTCACTATTAAAAAAGATCTCCTCTGACGTATACCATGTGCATTTATATGAAACAGATGAACCACACAGGCATACAAGGAAAGTGTTCTCACTAACTGATCTCCAGTTTTAAAATTCCATTTCCTGATGTCTAGCAAAATATGAGCCTGAGCATCTTATGATTTTTTCCCAAGCCAAGCATTTAATTATTGGAGCAAAATATTAGCTCACACAACCATTCATTTAATGACTGTTTGAAATTATGCCAGTGCTAAAAAAAGTGACTTACAATTGGTCCTCACACTTAAGACCGTTGCACCATCCGCAGGTCACATGTTCAAAATTTGGTTGCTTGACAACTGGTTTGTATTTACAACAGTTGCAGCATCCTGGGGTCATATGATTGCCATTTGCAACCTACCCAGGGGTCTTCCAACAAGCAAAGTCAATCGAGGAAGCTGGATTCACTTAACAACCATGGCAATTCACTTAACAACCATGGCAAAACATGTCATAAAGCTGGCCTTGACTCACTGAACAACCACATCACTTACCAATGGAAGGTCCAGTCCCAATTCTGGTTATAAGTTGAGGACTGCCTGTATGAAGTCCATTTTGCAAGCCCTCCCCTACCCATGCCCTCCAGAATTCTTGCTACCCTGGACCTGTGAAAATGAATTAGAGGGGAAGAGAATACAGGCCAACCATTTCCCACAGCTAAACAACATGACAGTCTGCATGTCAGAGTAACATAATGAGTAGAGGTTTTTGATACTGTACTGATACCAACACAAACTGCAGAAACGGTGGGAGAATATGGACTCACATTGAAATATTAATTAAAGCTGACACATTCCTGAGTTTCATATGCTGGTCTATAATCTTACTAAAGATTTGATTTGATTTTTGGGTTTCAAGGTGACAACCTGGAGATACCCAATAGAGAAAGCCTTACCAGTACTAGTATGCAAACATTCTTACCCTGGAGACCTGAGCGCAGCGGCATAGAGTGACCACATCCAGAAAGGAGAATATTCTGTTAAAACACACAAAGAAGTAACTAAATGTATAGGGGTCTTCTGCAAATGAATGACTTAAACAACAGCTATCAAGAGTTTTGTCTGGAAGCCTGGTTTCAATATCCCAGGATTCAGTTCAGAAAAATTGAAAGTAGAATAAGACATTTAATCAATAAATACAAAAATAGTTGAGTGGTCACTTATTAAAAGCAACAATTTAGGGGGGTGTAAGTTGATTAATACTACAATAAACTGTTAAGTAAACTGTGTATCTCGAGGCATACGTTATTATTAATGTATTAATTGACTAATTGAAGTATAGTAGAGAAACATTTTACAACTCATATTTTTCATTGCTTAAGATAATACAACTGGATGACATACTTAACCTTTAGTTAGCTGGAGATACACATCTTATGCTTCTGCATTCCTTGCAATTTAAATCCACAAACCAGAATTAGTAATTACTAAAATTAGTTAAATGAAGTTGTGGAGACAAAGATTAAAACTACTGATAGAAGCAATCTAAAGTATGAGACTAGATGGACTTTGCCACAGACAATCAGTTTATCAAGATCATAAATTATGTCAACCTAAATGTTGGAGGTGTGGTGGCGAAGATGCAACGTATTTTCATATATGGTGGACCTGCAAAAAGGTTAAGGCTTTTTGGATAAAAATTTGGTGGAATATGCAGAAGATCTTTAAGCAAAGGATAAAGTTTTGTCCGCAATTGTTTTTATTGGGCATAATTACAGATGCTACTGTTGTGGACATTAAGTTGATGTTGAACTTAATTACAGCAGCAAGACTCTTAATAGGTCAATATTGGAAAAAGGAGGAACTGCCGACTATAGAAGAATGGACTCTAAAAGTTTCTGACCTGGCGGAAATGGCAAAGATTTCGGCTTACTTGAAAGATCATTTGCAAGAACGTTATATTATGGAGTGGAAAAAGTGGATTGATTATATCCAGAACAAATATGGGACTAAAAAGTTTCATTTAGCATTTGAATAAGTTTTCTTTTCTTTTCTTTTCTTTTTATATGTAATATTAGTATTAGCACTGGTGGTACTTGTAATATTAATATTAGCACTGGTGGTACTTGAATATTGTCATGTCCTAAAAATGGTACAATCTCTGAAAAGGTTGAAAAGCCCTGCTGTAATATCGCGCAAGTTCAGGCATCCATGCTCTTTTGCAGAGAATGGGTACCTGAACTCTTGCAAGATCATGGACCCCAGAAACTGTCATTTTCAGCGCAAACTCTGTGCCTGTCTCCTGCTCCACCCCCAACTCCTTTCTGCCACCATCGAAACACTTTTTATCCAAACGAAGACCTTGGGGAGATGGGGAGCTCCATCTGTGTGCTAATGCAACGCTTGAAAATGCAGCAAATCTGGGTCCTCAGATTATTCACCTTAAAGCCCAAAACTTTCCCATATTGTTTTATAATTTCCATCAAATCTATAACCGATTGAATTGGTTGAGATAATGTAACAACCAAGTCATCTGCAAACGCTCTTAATCTATAATCATTCTGTTTTATTTTTATTCCCTGAATTTTAGTTGATTCCCGAATTTTAATCAATAAAATCTCCAATGTTAAAACAAACAATAATGGTGACAGAGGACACCCTTGTCTTGTACCTTTTTCAATTTTAAAAGCATCTGTTAATCCCCCATTAATTATAATTTGCGCTGATTGTTGTTGATATATGGCCTTAATAGATTGCAAAAATTCATCCCCAAAGTTCATCTTTTCCACAACTTTCAATAAAAATTGCCAATTCAATTGATCAAAGGCTTTTTCAGCATCCAAGAATATCAATGCCGCAGGGACTTGGTTATTCTTATCCAAATACTCAATTAAGTTAACTAATTGTCTTACATTATATTTCATATATCTTCCAGTTATAAATCCAGACTGATCTGTATGAACCATCTGTTTCAAAACTGACATTAATCTATTTGCCAATATTTTTGCAAAAATCTTATAATCTGTATTTAAAAGCGATATAGGTCTATAATTCTTAGGCTGAGTAAGATCTTGATCCTCCTTTGGGATCAACGATATAAAAGCCCTTGTCCAAGATGGAGGCACCTCTCCTCCAACCTGGATATTATTAAATAGTTCCTTTAAAGGTTCTACCATCTCTGTAAGTAAAGTTTTATAATAAATTGCTGTTAAGCCATCTGTACCCGGAGCCTTACCCACTTTTAACTGTTTAATTGCTGAAATAATTTCTTCAGAAGTAATTAAACAATTCATCCCTTCCCTTTGTTCATGTGAAAGCATAGGAATATGCACTTCCTGTAAATATTTATCTATATCTAAAGTTTGTACATTCTCACTAGCATATAACTTTTGATAAAAATCCAAAAAACCCTTTTTGATCAAATTTTGTTGATATGTTTCTTTACCCTTATATTCTATTTTCTCTATTGTACGTAACCTCTGTTTTTTCCTTAATTGATAAGCTAACCACCTACCAGGCTTATTTGCATTACAAAAAGTATTATGCTTCGCATATCTCAAATTAGTTGCAACCTGATCCGCCATTAACATATTAAATTGCTCTTTCAACAAATTTATTGAAGTCCTTAATCTCTTATCTAATGGATTCAAAATAAAAACTTTCTCCTTCAATTTAATCTCTTTTTCCAATTCTTTACGTTTTTGCATCTGCTTACGCCTATAACCATTGTTCATATGAATCAAAATCCCCCTCATATAAGCTTTACTGGCATCCCAAACCATTTCAATCGGTGTTCCTTTATGCATATTCAGAACAAAAAACTCTTTCAAATAATCTTTACATTTTTCTGAAAGTACATCATATCTAAATAAATTTTCATTCAATCTCCAAGATCTTCTTATTCCATCTTCCCTAAATAATTCCATCCATACAGGACTATGGTCCGATAACGTTCTAGGAAAAATCTTGACATTCTTGACCCTGGAAATAAGATCACCAGTAACTAAAAAAAAGTCAATTCTAGAAAACGATTGATGCCTATCCGAAAAGAAAGTAAAATCTCTATCCTCCAAGTTCCGCTCCCGCCAGATATCTCTTAGTTCCAAGTCTTCTTTCAAATCAAAAAAACTAGGCAATCTAGAATAGATAGGAGAGTTTTTAGACAACCTCTTCTTGTCCTTATTTGAGTCCAAAACACCATTCCAATCACCCATCAAGATAACAGATTTATAATCCAATTGAGTTAGCCTATCATGTAAAAACTTGTAAAACTTTCCTTGCTGTTGATTAGGAGCATATAATCCAATAATGAGAATCTTCTTGCCTTGTAACAATAGTTCAATAATAACATATCTTCCCTGTGGATCAGATTCAATTAACGTAGCAGATAAGTCTCTTCTAAAGTAGATAACCACTCCACTCTTTTTATCTGGAGCAGATGCTATAAAATGAAGTCCCAACTGAGAATTAATCAAGTATTTTTGATCTTTTGCACAAATATGAGTTTCTTGTAGGCAAACAATATCATTTTTATGTTGCTTCAAATAATGAAACACTTTCTTTCTTTTTTGTGGTGAATTTAAGCCATTAACGTTCCATGTCAAAAGCTTTATCGCCATCCTCAGTGACCTTGGTCTCTTTGGTCGCGCCCCTCCCACCGGCTCCGTAATAACAGGGCCTTGTGTCATAGGCCCAGAATCCATCTTCTGTTTCTGTTGTTCCTTTTCTCTCCGCTTATGTGCCGCACGTGTCATTCTCTGGTCTTTTGGGTCAGCCTTTAGCATCAAACTCTGTTCAGTGGGTTCAGCCAATTGTGCCTCTCCAACAAACTGTGCTGATGCACCTTCAACTTGTTGTTTATCTTCTTCCACTCTCTTAGGCAATGGAGATGGTGGTGAACCTGCTTTCAGGACATAAGTATAAAATTCTTTAGCCTTAGCAATCGTATTAAGCCTGTATCGTGTCCCTGCATGACTCACCACTATTCCAATAGGGATCTCCCATCTGAACTGAATTTGTCGATTTTTAAGTTCATCAGACAAAAAACCAAAATCCTTCCTTTTTCTCAACATCTTAGGAGGTATTTCTTTCAAAATTATAATATCTTGACCTGCAAATTGAAATCTCTGTTGATAAAAGGCCTGGATAATCTCATTTCGAAGTGACCTCTTAGAGAAATAAATCACCGGACTTCCGGTGGCGATGCGACGCTGAAGACAGCCATTTCTAGGCTGTCCGCTCCGCGGCTTTGTAGAACCGCCGAAAACAGCGCCGATCAGCTGTTTCGGCGGTTCGGAAGCCCCCTCCTCGGGAGAAGAGGAGGGGGTGAGTACCCTGGTAGGGGTTGAGCTCTCCGGGGCCGCCTGAGCTTTAAGTTCGGGCGGCTGAAGGATCGAGCCCCCCCGAAGCCTGGGTTTGCTCCGGGCTGCGCAGCGTTTCTGCTCCGTGCTTTTGGGAGCAGAACAAAGCGTTAGCAACCACCTCTGCCAGCAGAAAGGATTCTGGAGTGCAAGGACGCGGGCAGAGCGATACAGGAGATCAAGGTGAAAGTGGATTTTTGTTCTCTAGCTCAATGGATTTTATAGACTCTGAAAGTGAAAGTGCGTAGCAAGTAAAAGTGGGGGAAGATGGCGGCTAAATCTTCCAAAGTTCTCAGAAGTGCGGGGGCTTCCCCGGTGCAACAGTCCTCGCTGCAAGCTTTATTGCCTCCTGCACCTGCTCCAGCACTGACAGTTAAAGACTTACAGGATGCTTTGGAAAAGCATTCACAACAAATAGCAGATATTATAGATGAAAAGATGGATGAAAAGCTGGAGGAGAAGTTTACAGAAATGAGGGCAGACATCTTGCCTGCACTTCAAGGTATGGCTTTATGTATTGAACGCTTGGACGAAAGAGTGGAAGATCTTAGCCAAAATAATTCTAGATTAGAAGCAAAAGTGTTAGAGACTGAAAATGTGGTGGATAAAATTGACAGCGACTTGACCTTGGTCCAGTACCACGAGATGGAGTTTGCTATCAGAATCAGAGGCTTAAAAGAGAATCCTAAAGAAGATTTGAAGCAAATAGTCTCTGAAGCTTTGGAAGGGGTACTGGGACAGTCAGCAGCTGAAATTGTGGGAAATATAGACAAAATCTTTCGTGTGAATTCATGGATTGCAAGGCAAAGGAAGTTACCTAGAGATGTGGTTGTTTACTTTACAAAGAGAGCAATTAGGAATGAAGTCATTCAAGTTTCCTATAATACTAAGCTTGTGGTTGCTGAACAAGAAGTTTTGGTTCTAAAAGAGATCCCTCCAAGAATTTTAAGGAGAAGGAAAGATTTTGCTTTTCTGGCACAGGAACTTAAGAGACGTGATATCAAGTTTAGATGGGAGATACCAGGGGGTATGGTGGTGATGCATGAAGGCACGAGACATTGTCTTATCACAGTGATGCAGGCACGTGATTTTTATAGCAATGTTTTAAAAGCAATCCCTTTACCACTTTTGGAATCTACAAAGAAGAATGGCGAGGGAAAGCCTCAAGATGCTGAAGGAATAACGCAGGCAGACGAGAAAGCTACAGGAGTGGATCAAATTACAGTTTCATCGGAAGATGCCAGAGACCAGAGGATGACCCGTGCTGCCTTGAGACGAGCGAGACGAGAGCAAGAACAGGACCAGCAGAAAGTTATGGAACCTCCAAAGCGTACCTATAGGAAGTTAAGGGACTCCTGGCAGACGTGCTCCAGAAGCTTCGGGTCGCTAAGGATGGCGATTAAGTTTCTAACTTGGAATGTTAATGGCTTAAACTCACCACAGAAGAGAAAGAAAATTTTTCAATATTTAAAACAATTTAAGACTGATGTTATTTGCTTGCAAGAAACACATATTAGGGCTATGGACCAAAAGTACTTATTGAACTCTAGATTGGGTACACAATTTATTGCTTCTGCAATGAATAAGAAGAATGGAGTGGTTATTTATGTCAAGAATACTATGACAGCGGAGTTAATAGAAGCAGACAAACAAGGAAGATATGTTATAATAGATTTGTTGTTAGAGAAATAAATCACCACATCTCTAGGTAAATTCTTCTGCCTCGCAATCCAGGAATTGACCATGAAAACTTTTTCCACCTCCCTTGATAGCTCCTTAGGATCCCATCCCAAGATGGGAGCAGTGACCTTAATCACCTCTTCCAGTAAGTCCTCACGGGGGTTTTCTCTCAACCCTCTTATTCTCAGAGCAAATTCCATTTCTTTAAATTGTGAAATCATCAGCTCATCCTAAGTTTTGACAATTTTATTTTCTGCTTTAGCAATTCTATTTTCAAGTCTGTCACTATTTTCCACAACCTCATCCACACGGTCATCTAAACGTTCAATATGTGTTCCTTGAAATGCAAACAAAATGTCTTCTCTCATCTCTCTATTTTTAAGTTCAAGAAGATCAGCTACCTCTTCCTTTATTTGTAAAGTCATTTCTTGTGCCTGCAACTTCAAAGCATCCTGCAGGTCTTTAAGTGTAAGTGCTGGTGGTGGAGGAGAGGGTGGAGGGGATCTGGGTTTTACAGTAGGCTGAATGACAGGAGAAGAGAAACAGCAGGAACTGCCTGCCGTCTTGAAGCCATTTTCACTTGCTACAAATCACTTTCTCTTATCACTTTCACTTTCCCTCTGCACTCCGGAGGGGAAAAAAATAAAAATAAAATCCAAAAAAGAAAGGGAAATAAACTCTTAATAGCAATAATAATAAAAAAAGAGAAAAAATTCCAGTATATTATTTAAATTTTAGCAAAGTCCTCGTAATTTATTCTTTTAAAAAGAAAAAACATTTTGGCGCCATTTTTTTTCTTTCTTCAAAGTCTAATTTGTGTGATCCGCCATTGTCAGCTGTTCAACAGAGACAAAGCTGGACAGACTCGAACACTGGGCGCTAACAAAATGAAATTCAATGGTGAAAAAAGTAAGGTTCTACATTTAGGCAGGAAAAATCAAATGCACAGGTATAGCATAGGTGGTACCTTGCTCAATAGTAGTAACTGTGAGAGGGATCTCGGAGTCCTAGTAGACAATCACTTCAATATGAGCCAGCAGTGTGCTGCAGCTGCCAAAAAAGCCAACAAAGTGCTAGGCTGCATTAACAGAGGGATAGAATCAAGATCACGTGAAGTACGAATACCACTTTACAATGCCTTGGTAAGGCCACACCTAGAATACTGCATCCAGTTTTGGTCACCACAATGTAAAAAAGATGTTGAAACTCTAGAAAGGGTACAGAGAAGAGCAACAAAGATGATTGGGGGACTGGAGGCTAAAACATATAGGGAACGGTTGCTGGAATTGGGTATGTGTAGTTTAACGAAGAGAAGGGTGAGGGGTGACATGATAGCAGTGTTCCAATATCTCAGGGGCTGCCACAAAGAAGAGGGAGTCAAGCTATTCTCCAAAGCACCTGAAAGCACAACAAGAAGCAATGGATGGAAACTAGTCAAGGAGAGAAGCAACCTAGAACTAAGGATAAACTTCCTGACAGTTAGAACAATTAACCAGTGGAACAACCTGCCTCCAGAAGTGGTGAATGCTCCAACACTGGAAGTTTTTAAGAAGAGACTGGACAGCCATTTGCCTGAAATGGTATAGGCTTTCCTGCCTGAGCAGGGGGTTGGACTAGATGACCTCCAAGGTCCCTTCCAACTTATTATGATTATGATTATGATTATGATTATGATTATGATTATGATTATGATTATGATTATGATTATGATTATGATTATGATTATGATTATGATTATGATTATGATTATGATTATTATCAGCTGAGCTGGGTGAGAAAACTCCTTTTACTCTCTTTACAAGTCAAGACCCTTAGCGGATAGGACTTTTTTCAGCCTTTGAGAGCGAAGCCCTTAGTTTTAGGGAGGGGGTGGAATTTTCCCTTTTTATCCCCCCCCTCCCGATTTACAAGTGGCGGTTTAAGCTTCCGGCTAAGTGAAAACTTTATTTTACTACAAGGCTGTCTGTGGCATAAAAATTTGGGAAAGCTTTTGTCTCTATAGAACTGGGCGTTTTGTGTGAAAGCCATCATAACTTTCACTTTGCATTTTTACTTTTTAAACTAGAAAGTTATTTTTTCCTTTTACTTTCCCCGCAAATAGGATGGAATGGATAGCTAATGCCATCTAGTGGTGAAACCTGAAAATTTCATCCACCCTCCCTGAATGGAGTTATCTCAGATTGGAACTTGGCTGTTTGCCCAACATTCCTTTCAAGGTCCTTGGAAACTTTGTTTCAGAAAGAAAAAAGAACTCCTTTTGGTCTTTTTGGCCTGCCTGGTTTTTTAAAATAGATTATTGCCTAAACAAGTCTGTCTTTGAAGCTATCTGACTCCTCTGGATTATAAATACAAAGAGGTTTGGAATTGCTATTATCTGCTTTTGAATACAACTTTCTAGATTACAATTTTGATACTTTTATTTATTTTACTTATTTTTATTACCTTTTACTTATTTTTATTACCTAATTTTATCATTTTTATTGCTATTTTTGCTTTTTCACTTTCACTTTTTCTTTTTCTTTTTTTCTCTCCTTTTTCTCTCCCTTATTTTTGGGGTATCTTTTTTGTCTTTGCCCCACTGCTTTTCTAGACACCCCCTAATTTGCTCCTTTTATTTTTCTCTGGTCTCCTTTTTTCTTTTTTCTCTTTTTTTTCTTTATTCCTCTTCCACTATTTTGGATTTTTATTTTTTGGTTCCCCTTACTTTTTACTATTTTTACTATTTTTGATGGCTCGCTTCTCCTAATCATTAGGAGCCCTTTCGATTACAAAACTTAGCCATTAGGCAGAGATACCATACAACTTGAAGACAAAGATGAGCATCTCTAATTTATCCAAACTTGGAAAAAAGGCTCTTCTGCTCCTGCTTCAACTTCTGCAAGCCCAGTCTACCAGAAATCAATTACTACAATGCTACAACAGCACCCAAGCGATTCTACAAGCAATCTATGATGCTAAAGCTGCCCAGTCTGTTACAGCAACTAAAAATCATGAAGAGTTGAAAAGTGATTTAGACAAAATGAATCAAAAAATTAATAACATAGACTCCCACCTGGAAAATTTCAAACAGATGATTGCAGAAAATTAGCAAAGAATTCAAAAAATGGAACATAAGTCAACTGAGGTTGATCAGAAATTAGAAGACTTGAAAGATGAAAACCAAAAATTGATGCAAATAAACGGAGAACTGGAAGACTCTCTGGCGGTCATAGAAATGGAGCGAGCATCATACTTTTTAAGATTTCAAAACATACAGGAAGATAAGGAAGAGGAACTTTTAGAATTGATAACAGAGCTGCTGGCAGACATATTAGTATTTGGGAAGTCACAAATGGAAGGGGAAGTAGACCAGGCCTATCATGTCAACTCAAACTATGCCAGAAGAAATAAGGTGCCCAAGGAAGTGCATGTCAGATTTTTAAAAAGAGTTACAAGAGATGAGATTCTGAGAAAAGTAAGAGATGAACCGCTGAAATACAAAGAAAAAGAAATCGTGGTTCTCAAGCAAATCCCTAGAAGGATAACAGAGGCTCGAAGAGATTACCAATTTCTAACTAAGAAACTTGTTGAAAAAGGAGTGAACTTTAGTTGGCTGATTCCAGCAGGGATTTTAATCTACTGGGAAGCGAAAAGGTACAGACTGGATACACCACTCAAAGCAATGGAGTTCTTTGACAGCCACAGAGCCTTTCTGGAGAGAGACGATCCGGAACCCAAAAAACAAGAGGAAACGCCAGTTAAAGGTGAGGCCAACCAAAGAGTGAGGGAAGAGACTAAAGAAACCAAAACTACATACTCCTACTCAGAAGAAGGTGCAAGACCAAGAGATCAGAGATAGATAAGATCGACTAGAAGATTAAGACCTAGATATAATTGAAAAGGATGGAGGAAACTGGGATCTTATCAATAAACATTAACGGCTTAAATTCCCCCTCAAAAAGGAGAAAATATTTTACACGTCTACAAAAATTACAAATAGACATAATTTGTCTTCAAGAAACGCATATTAAGAGGCAACATTTTAAAATTTTAGAGCAACCAAAAATTGGCAAACTCTACTTCGCATCGGCATCTCAAAAAAAAAGAGGAGTAGCCTCTACCATCTTCTGGACTCCATTTAAGCTCACGCCTACTGCTTCAGTGACTCCATCCAGCCACCTCATTCTCTGTCGTCCCCTTCTTCTCTTGCCCTCAATCTTTCCCAGCATTAGGCTCTTCTCCAGTGAGTACTTCCTTCTCATTAGGTGGCCAAAGTATTTGCGTTTCAACTTCAGGATCTGGCCTTCTAAAGAGCACTCAGGGTTGATCTCCTCTAGGACTGACCGGTTTGATCGCCTTGAAGTCCAAGGGACTCGCAGGAGTCTTCTCCAGCACCATATGTCATGGTTCCGATGAATGAGACAAATCAAACAAATTGCAGGCATATTATTTATCTAAAAAGTTTTTGTAATGAAATGAAACATCGGCACTCATGGAGTGATGCCAGAATCTGAAATCTCCTCCACCCAAACCCATCGTAACACACACACAATCCCCGTCCTTATCTACACGTCTAAATCACATTATCCAATTAGTTTCACATATGAGGTCTCTCCTCCCATTCTGTACACGGGCTTCTTATCTTCTCAAAACAGTCGTTAGAAAATTCCCTCCCTCCAAGATTCAAAGTGTAGCAGTTTAAACAAAAGGCTGTCTCTTACATTGTCAGTGCAAAAACATGTCAATGTTTGCAGCATTGACACCATAGTTCAAAGGCCTCAATTCTTTGGCACTCAGCCTTTCTTATGGTCCAACTTTCACAGCCATACATTGCAACTGGGAAGACCATAGCCTTGACTATTCACACTTTTGTTAGCAGGGTGATGTCTCTGCTTTTTAGTGTGCTGTCTAGATTTGCCATGGCTTTCCTCCCGAGGAGCAAGGTTCTTTTAATTTCTTGGCTGCAGTCCCCATCTGCGGTGAACTTGGAGCCCAGGAAAATAAAATCTGTCACTAAACTCCATTTCTTCCCCATCTATTTGCCAGGAATTGAGAGGGCCGGATGCCATGATCTTGGTTTTCTTAATGTTAAGTTTCAACCCAAGTTTTGCACTCTCCTTCTTCACCCGCAACAAGAGGCTCTTTAGTTCTTCTTCACTTTCTGCCATTAGAGTGGTATCATCTGCATATCTTAGGTTGTTGATATTTCTTCCGGCAATCTTAATTCCAACTTTTGATTCATCTAGCCCTGCTTTTCTCATGATGTGCTCTGCATATAAGTTAAATAGGCAGGGCGACAGTATACAGCCTTGCCGGACTCCTTTCCCAATTTTGAACCAATCAGTGGTTCCGTGTCCAGTTCTCACTGTTGCTTCTTGACCCACATATAGGTTTCTCAAGAGACAAATAAGATGGTCTGTTACTCCTATCTCTTTAAGAACTTGCCACAGTTTGTTATGATCTACAAAATCCAAGGCTTTAGCATAGTCAATGAAGCAGAAGTAGATGTTTTTCTGGAACTCTCTAGCTTTCTCCATGATCCAGCGTATGTTGGCAATTTGATCTCTAGTTCCTCTGCCTCTTCAAAATCCTTCCTGTACTGCTGGTAGTTCTCGGTCCAAAATACTGCTGGAGTCTAGCTTGTAGGATTTTAAGCATAACTTTACTAGCATGAGAAATGAGTGCAATGGTACGATAGTTTGAACATTCTTTGGCACTGCCTTTCTTTGGACTTGGAATGTAAACTGAATGTTTCCAATCCTGTGGCCACTGTTGAGTTTTCCAAATTTGCTGGCAAATTGAGTGTAGCACTTTTACTGCATCGTCTTTTAAGATTTTGAATAGATCAGCTGGAATACTGTCACCTCCACTAGCTTTGTTGTTGCTCAGCTTTCCTAAGGCCCACTTCACTTCACATTCTAGGATGTCTGGCTCGAGCTCAGTGACCACCTCATTGTGGTTATCAGGGACGTTAAGCTCGTTCTTGTATAGTTCTTCTGTGTAATTTTGCCACCACTTCTTAATCTCTTCTGCCTCTGTTAGGTCCCTGCCATTTTGGTCCTTTATCATGCCCATTTTTGCATGAAACGTTCCCTTCATCTCCCCAATTTTCTTGAAGAGATCTCTGGTCCTCCCTATTCTATTGTTTTCTTCTATTTCTTTACACTGTTCATTTAAGAAGGCATTCTTATCTCTTCTAGCTATTCTCTGGAATTCTGCATTCAGTTGCATGTATCTTTCTTTTTCTCCCTTGCCTTTCGTTTCCCTCCTGTCCTCAGATATTTGCAAAGCTTCCTCAGACAGCCATTTTGCTTTCTTACATTTCTTTTTCTTTGGGATGGTTTTAGTTGCTACTTCTTGTACAATGTTACAAACCTCCATCCATAGTTCTTCAAGCACTCTATCAGATCTAATTCCTTAAATCTATTTGTCACCTCTACTGTTTATTCGTCATGGATATGATTTAGATCATACCTGAGTGGCCTAGTGCTTTTCCCTACTTTGTTCAGTTTAAGCCTAAATATTGCAATGAGAAGCTCGTGGTCTGAGCCACAGTCAGCTCCTGGTCTTGTTTTTACTGACTGTATGGAGCTTCTCCATCTTTGGCTGCAGAGCACATAGTCAATCTGATTTCTGTGACTGGTGATGTCCATTTGTAGTGCCGTCTCTTGGGTTGTTGGAAAATAGTGTTTGCTATGACCATCGTATTCTCTTGAAAAAATTCTGTCAGCCTGTGCCCTGCTTCATTTTGTACTCCAAGGGCAATTGTTGTTGTTGTTAGCTGCGAAGTAATGTCCGACTCATCGCGACCCTATGGACAATGTTCCTCCCGGCCTTCCTGTCCTCTACCATCTTCTGGAGTCCATTTAAGCTCATGCCTACTGCTTCAGTGACTCCATCCAGCCACCTCATTCTCTGTCATCCCATTCTTCTATTGCCCTCAATCTTTCCCAGCATTAGGCTCTTCTCCAGTGAGTCCTTCCTTCTCATTAGGTGGCCAAAGTATTTGAGTTTAGCTTCAGGATCTGGCCTTCTAAAGAGCAGTCAGGATTGATCTCCTCTAGGACTGACCGGTTTGATCGCCTTGCAGTCCAAGGGACTCGCAGGAGTCTTCTCCAGCACCATAGTTCAAAGGCCTCAATTCTTTGGCACTCAGCCTTTTTTATGGTCCAGCTTTCACTGCCATACATTGCAACTGGGAAGACCATAGCCTTGACTATACGCACTTTTGTTGACAGGGTGATGTCTCTGCTTTTTAGTGTGCTGTCTAGATTTGCCATGGCTTTCCTCCTGAGGAGCAAGTGTCTTTTAATTTCTTGGCTACAGTCCCCATCTGCGGTGATCTTGGAGCCCAGGAAAATAAAATCTGTCACTACCTCCATTTCTTCCCCATCTATTTGCCAGGAATTGAGAGGGCCGGATGCCATGATCTTGGTTTTCTTAATGTTAAGTTTCAACCCAAGTTTTGCACTCTCCTTCTTCACCCGCAACAAGAGGCTCTTTAGTTCTTCTTCACTTTCTGCCATTAGAGTGGTATCATCTGCATATCTTAGGTTGTTGATATTTCTTCCGGCAATCTTAATTCCAACTTTTTATTCCTCTAACCCTGCCTTTCTCATGATGTGCTCTGCATAAAAATTAAATAGGCAGGGCGACAGTATACAGCCTTGCTGGACTCCTTTCCCAATTTTGAACCAATCAGTGGTTCCGTGTCCAGTTCTCACTGTTGCTTCTTGGCCCACATATAGGTTTCTCAAGAGACAAATAAGATGGTCTGGTATGCCCATCTCTTTAAGAACTTGCCACAGTTTGTTATGATCCACACAATCAAAGGCTTTAGCATAGTCAATGAAGCAGAAGTAGATGTTTTTCTGGAACTCCCTAGCTTTCTCCATAATTCAGCATATGTTGGCAATTTGATCTCTAGTTCCTCTGCCTCTTCAAAATCCTGCCTGTACTGCTGGTAGTTCTCGGTCCAAAATACTGCTGGAGTCTAGCTTGTAGGATTTTAAGCATAACTTTACTAGCATGAGAAATGAGTGCAATGGTGCGATAGTTTGAACATTCTTTGGCACTTTCTTTCTTTGGAATTGGAATGTAAACTGATCTTTTCCAATCCTGTGGCCACTGTTGAGTTTTCCAAATTTGCTGGCAAATTGAGTGTAGCACTTTTACTGCATCGTCTTTTAAGATTTTGAATAGCTCAGCTGGAATACTGTCATCTCCACTAGCTTTGTTGTTGCTCAGCTTTTCTAAGGCCCACTTCACTTCACACTCTAGGATGTCTGGCTCGAGGTCAGTGACCACCTCATTGTGATTATCAGGGACATTAAGCTCATTCTTGTATAGTTCTTCTGTGTAATTTTGCCACCTCTTCTTAATCTCTTCTGCCTCTGTTAGGTTCCTGCCATTTTGGTCCTTTATCATGCCCATTTTTGCATGAAACGTTCCCTTCATCTCTCCAATTTTCTTGAAAAGATCTCTGGTCCTCCCTATTCTATTGTTTTCTTCTATTTCTTTGCACTGTTCATTTAAGAAGGCATTCTTATCTCTTATAGCTATTCTCTGGAATTCTGCATTCAGTTGCATGTAACTTTCTTTTTCTCCCTTGCCTTTCGTTTCCCTCCTTTCCTCAGATATTTGCAAAGCTTCCTCAGACAGCCATTTTGCTTTCTTGCATTTCTTTTTCTTTGGGATGGTTTTGGTTGCTACCTGTTATACAATGTTGCGAACCTCTGTCCATAGTTCTTCAGGCACTCTGTCTATCAGATCTAATTCCTTCAATCTATTTGTCACCTCTACTGTATATTCAACAGGGATATGATTTAATTCATACCTGAGTGGCCTAGTGCTTTTTCCTACTTTCTTCAGTTTAAGCCTAAACTTTGCAATGAGAAGCTCATGGTCTGAGCCACAGTCAGCTCCTGGTCTTGTTTTTACTGACTGTATAGAGCTTCTCCATCTTTGGCTGCAGAGCATATAGTCAATCTGATTTCTGTGTTGACCGTCTGGTGATGTCCATGTGTAGAGCCGTCTCTTGGGTTGTTGGAAAAGACTGTTTGCTATGACCATCGTATTGTCTTGACAAAATTCTATCAGCCTGTGCCCTCCTTCATTTTATACTCCAAGGCCAAACTTGCCTGTTATTCCGGTTATCTTTTGGCTTCCTACTTTAGCATTCCAATCCCCCATTATGATAAGGACATTATTTTTTGGTGTTAATTCTATAAGGTGCTGTAGGGCTTCATAGAACCAGTCAATTTCATCCTCTTCAGCACCGGTGGTTGGGGCATAGACTTGGATATTGAATGGTTTGCCTTGGATTCGAACTGAGATCATTCTGTCATTTTGGGGATGGTATCCCAGGGATTCTTGCCCGCAGAAGTACAGTATACCTGATGGTCATCTGAATTAAATTCACCCATTCCTGTCCATTTTAGTTCGCTGATTCCTAAGATGTCGATGTTCGGTCTTGTCATCTCTTGTTTGACCACGTCCAGCTTTCCTTGATTCATGGATCTTACATTCCAGGTTCCTATGGAGAAAAAATCTTTACAGCATCGCACTTTCCTTTCACCACCAGACACATCCACAGCTGAGCGTCCTTTCGGCTTTGGCCCAGTCGCTTCATTCTTTCTGGCGCTACTAGTACTAGCCCTCTGCTCTTCCCCAGTAGCATATTGGACGCCTTCCAACCTGAGGGGCTCATCTTCCAGCATCATATCTTTTTTTTCCTTTTGGTACTGTCCATGGGGTTTTCATGGCAAAGATACTGGAGTGGGTTGCCATTTCCTTCTCCAGTGGATCACGTTTTGTCAGAACTCTCTGCTATGACCTGTCCGTCTTGGGTGGCCCTGCACGGCATAGCTCATAGCTTCATTGAATTATGCAAGCCCCTTCGCCACAACAAGGCAGTAATCCATGAAGGGGTCTGTGATAAATACAAGTAAATAAACAGCTTTACAAAATTTGGCAGTGAGGCCATTTCAATATAGGCCTCAATTGGAAAGCTGTCTTTGTCCCTTTCAAATGATGTATGGGAGGCTTTTGTTACATGAAGGTTCAAGAATATCAATGAGCAAGAGAAGTAAATTACTCAATATTTAATCTGGTGCAGGTTTTGTCTCCTATGTCAGTACAGGCCCAGACTGCCCTACCAACTGTCTCTGCCTATTGTTGTTCCTGGAGAACTGTCACCTAGAAATACCAGTCCTGAGTGGTCTCAACCATACCAAGTCCTCCTGATTTAAGGAATCAAGGTGTGAGTCCATGGAAAGTCCCATCATTCCCTCTCCAGTGACAAGCTCCACAGCTGGATGGCCTGCAAATGAAATTTCAACTTGTCTCGCCTGTTGAATTGTTTCCATCTAAGTATGTGAAAAACCTCAATGGATTGGACTATCCTGGAAATTGTGTTCCTGGAACCTGGACTATGTATTGCAATATTTTTCTTCTGCTACTGTTGTTTCCCTCGTACCTTCTTTGGTAGAAGGAAGGACCATGGGCCCAATACTTTATGGCAGAAAAGGGAGTTGTGTTTATAACAAGACTACGTATTCCACTTGCAAAGGGGCAACAGGGTCACTTGTTATGCTCCTGTCAATACAGTGCAGCTTTACCAACAACTTTAAATCTGGACATATGAAGGAACATACAGACATTACCTTTTGGGGAAGAATAACATGAGACTTATAGACAAGTGCCAGAATTATTTTTGATGCATTTAAAGCTATTGACTATAATCAAGCTAAATGGACTAAGTGTGGAGACAGGCCTACTCATTAAATGCCAAATATGTTTGCACATCCTACCCAACCTGGCATAATCAAAGGATTCCTGCAACCCGGTGTGCTTCAACATAACCAGACCAATGGATTTCTCAGCATCATTTGAACTTGCTATCAATTGAACCAGATACAAATATGGGTCCAAGTTGATCTTCATGAACTGGAAACCACAACTGAGATTCCCTCAGTATCAAAGACACTGTAAAGTCGCGTGCTTCACATAGAGACGGACACAGAGCTGGGGTAAAGATGAGTTTATTCTGAACAGAACGAACTGGGGAAACAGGGAAGCCTGGCGTCTATTTGTACCTGCCCAGGTGGATGGCATCCAATCAGTTCAAACCTGGGCTTCCTGCCAGTGCAGGTGACAATGGGTGTAGATCCTGGCTTCCCACCAGGCTGACCATGCCTGGGGCTGTCAACAGCTTAAGTCATTAGGCTTATCCTGAGTGAGCAGTCATCGCCCGGAGCTGTCCAGCCCCTCTGCTGATCTGCACCATCAGCCTCCTGCTGTGCTGTCCTTTGTGTATGCTGGGAGGCATACACTGCAGACACTTTTTTAATTGATCTGGCCCAAAATAATTGTTTCATTTTTAAATGTGAAGCTTGAGAGAACATTACTTCTTATTTTCATTTGACTGTCCTACCAAATGGGTCCTCTATTTCGTCATTGTGGCCCTAAACTGTATTATTACTCCCCTGTCTGACATTAAGGAATATGTCAAAGAAGTCACTGACAGAATACAAAAGCTGGCTCATGTCTCTGTCCAGACATGGACAGGAGGAGCACTGGATGTTGGAGGATGGTTTTTGGGAATGTTTGATAATTGGAAAACGATAGTGTTCATTGTGGTTTTGGCCTTAGGAGGGTTGTTGTGTTTATCATGCCTTCTCCCACTTATTTAGAAAATTGTTAGATCTACTCTATCCAGACCAACTTTTGCTGCCACTCCTACCTATAATGATAAACCAGCTAAAGCAATGATTTTGAAACCTTTGCCTTCTAACTATATTCCCCTCTTCAAGAGTCCCTAAGCCTATTCGGCTTTTATATTAAAAAGGGAGGAATGAAGGGATTTTATTATGCTTAAGGTTGATGTTAGTAATATTGATATTAGTAGTTATACTTTGTAATTTTGTGTGTGTGTGTGTGTGTGTATACACACACACATACACACAGGTGAAACTCGAAAAATTAGAATATTATGCAAAAGTTCATTTATTTCAGTAATGCAACTTAAAAGGGGAAACTAATATATGAGATAGACTCATTACACGCAAAGCAAGATAGTTCAAGCCATGATTTGTCATAATTGTGATGATTATGGCTTACAGCTCGTGAAAACCCCAAATCCACAATCTCAGAAAATTAGAATATTGTGAAAAGGTGCAATATTCTAGGCTCAAAGTGTCCCACTCTAATCAGCTAATTAAGCCATAACACCTGCAAAGGGTTCCTGAGCCTTTAAATGGTCTCTCAGTCTGGTTCAGTAGGAATCACAATCATGGGGAAGACTGCTGACCTGACAGTTGTGCAGAAAACCCTCATTGACACCCTCCATAAGGAGGGAAAGCCTCAAAAGGTTATTGCAAAAGAAGTTGGATGTTCCCAAAGTGCTGTATCAAAGCACATTAATAGAAAGTTATGTGGAAGGGAAAAGTGTGGAAGAAAAAGGTGCACAAGCAGCAGGGATGACCGCAGCCTGGAGAGGATTGTCAGCAAAAGGCCATTCAAAAGTGTTGGGGACTTTCACAAAGAGTGGACTGAGGCTGGAGTCAGTGCATCAAGAGCCACCACACACAGACGGATCCTGGACATGGGCTTCAAATGTCGTATTCCTCTTGTCAAGCTGCTCCTGAACAACAAACAATGTCAGAAGCGTCTTACCTGGGCTAAAGAAAAACAGACCTGGTCTGTTGCTCAGTGGTCCAAAGTCCTCTTTTCTGATGAGAGCAACTTTTGCATCTCATTTGGAAACCAAGGACCCAGAGTCTGGAGGAAGAATGGAGAGGCACACACTGCAAGATGCTTGAAGTCCAGTGTGAAGTTTCCACAGTCTGTGTTGATTTGGGGAGCCATGTCATCTGCTGGTGTTGGTCCACTGTGCTTCATTAAGTCCAGGGTCAACGCAGCCGTCTACCAGGAGATTTTGGAGCACTTTATGCTTCCTTCTGAAGATGAGCTTCATGGGGATGCTGACTTCATTTTCTAGCAGGACTTGGCACCTGCCCACACTGCCAAAAGCACCAAAACCTGGTTCAATGACTGTGGGATTACTGTGCTTGATTGGCCAGCAAACTCGCCTGACCTGAACCCCATAGAGAATCTATGGGGCATTGCCAAGAGAAAAATGAGAGACGTGAGACCGAACAATGCAGAAGAGCTGAAGGCCGCTATTGAAGCATCCTGGTCTTCTATAACACCTCAGCAGTGCCACAGGCTGATAGCTTCCATGCCACGCCGCATTGAGGCAGTAATTGCTGCAAAAGGGGCCCAAACCAAGTACTGAGTACATATGCATGCTTATACTTTTCAGTGGTCCGATATTGTTCTATGTACACTCCTTGTTTTATTGATTGCATGTAATATTCTAATTTTCTGAGATTGTGGATTTGGGGTTTTCATGAGCTGTACACCATAATCATCACAATTATGACAACTCACGGCTTGAACTATCTTGCTTTGTATGTAATGAGTCTACCTCATATATTAGTTTCCCTTTTTAAGTTGCATTACTGAAATAAATGAACTTTTGCACGATATTCTAATTTTTCGAGTTTCACCTGTATATTCTTATACATATCTTATACATATCTGTATATCTTATAAATATCTTATAAAGGTAAAGGTAAAGGTTCCCCCGCACATGCGTGCTAGTCGTTTCCAACTCTAGGGGCCAGTGCTCATCTCCGTTTCAAAGCCATAGAGCCAGCGCTTGTCCGAGGACGTCTCCGTGGTCATGTGGCCGGCATGACTAGATGCCAAAGGTGCACGGAACGCTGTTACCTTCCCACTGTAGTGGTCCCTATTTTTCTACTTGCGTTTTTATGTGCTTTCGAACTGCTAGGTTGGCAGAAGCTGGGACGAGTAACAGGCGCTCACTCTGCTATGCGGCACTTGGGATTCGACCCACCAAGCTGCCGACCATCTGATCGACAAGCTCAGCGTCCTAACCCACTGAGCCACCGTGTTTCTCTAAATATCTTTCCTTATTTGGATCTGCCATAATGCTGGAGTTTGAAAGCATGAGAATAGATGAACATTTGACAGGCTAACAAAAACAAAAAATAGGATTAGATGTTTTCTTCCACAAAGCTTAAACTGGAATGCTAAAATCAGCCTAAAACCTGTGGCTTTTGCTCTAGGATGAGACGTACAATTCTGCAATTGTGAACCAAGAAAAGCACCAAGATTATATCCTCAGTATTTGTTTCTACACCCTTTCAAAATATGGAACAATATCTTTTCTCTAAACCAGGGGTTCCCAACCCCTGGTCCATAAACCGGTACCGGGCTGCAGCATGCCAGAAACCGGTCCACACGAACAAGCAAAACTCCATCCGTGGGATGCAGGCAGCACACAAAACTATACACTCTCCGGTCCGTGGAAAAACCTTTCTCCATGGAACCAGTCCCTGGTGCCAAAAAGGTTGGGGACCTCTGCTCTAAACAGTAGAAAAGGTGGTCCTTGGTGCTCTCTGAGCTTGGTTGTTTTCTTGCAGATGTTTCATTACCAAACTAGGTTATATCATCAATGCTCTTTTCCAGTAAAGGTAAAGGTTCCCCCGCACATGCATGCTAGTCGTTTACGACTCTAGGGGCCAGTGCTCATCTCCGTTTCAAAGCTGAAGAGCCAGCGCTTGTCCAAGGACATCTCCGTGGTCATGTGGCCGGCATGACTAGACGCCAAAGGCGCACAGAACGCTGTTACCTTCCCACCGTAGTGGTCCCTATTTTTCTACTTGCATTTTTACGTGCTTTCGAACTGCTAGGTTGGCAGAAGCTGGGACGAGTAACAGGCGCTCACTCTGTTACGCGGCACTCAGGATTTGACCCACCAAACTGCCGACCTTCTGATCGACAAGCTCAGCGTTCTAACCCACTGAGCCACCGCGTCCCAGTAGAAAAGGTTAATACAGTCTGTTTGGAGCAAATTTGAATCTGGACACACAGATAGTTGAGCATACTAGAGAATAGTTTAAAGGTGCACTACTTGTCTATGACAACATTTTTTGGAATCTGAAACAAACCTATCAATTTTCCATTTTGTTTTAGCAATATCTTCATTTCAATAAGCTTTCTTTGATTATTTGTAGACAGGTTTTAAGGCATCATAATGCTGCTCTTCAAGTTTTGACTCCTTATGGAAGCAAGAGAAGATGACACACTCAGCTGTATGGTTTTACTAACTGTGCCAAAACACACTGTAAGCAGCCCTTTTCTAAATCTAATGAAAGGTTGCATTGCATAAAGCAGAACTAATTTGACAGAGCAAATACTTCAGGAAGTTTTGGAATTTAGTTTCCCAGATTTCAGAATCTAGGTATTGGGATGTTTTGTTTGCAGGCAACCAGTATCTTGGTTTACTCTCATATTACCATGTTTCCCCAAAAATAAGACCTACCCTGAAATAAGCCCTAGCTTGATTTTTACACGTGTGCCCAATATAAGACCTACCCCTAAAATAAGCCCCACTCCATTGCACCTGGTTGCACGAGGTGGGGCGAGGCGCACGGGTAAAAATCAAGGTAGGGTGGGGATGGGGGGGTGGAGCTGCCCCACATGCCCTGCACCCACTTACCTTAGGACAGTTGCAGCCAGGCCTCCCACGCCTTGACACCTGTCTCACCTTGCCTGCCCACTTCTTTTGTGTCTGCTCGCCGCTGCCAAAGGCCTCTGATGGCTAAACGGAAGCTGGGGAGGGTGCCGTACGAGTCAATCCAGAGCTTGTTTCTCAAATGCAGAGGTCTTTCTGGAAGGCCTCTGATGGTGAAATGGAGGCCAGAGGGCACTACGTGCATAAATCCGGAGCTCGTTTCTTGGCTGCAGAGGTCTTTCAAGAATGCCTCTGATGGTGAAATGGAGGCTGGGGGCGACGTGCACAAGCAGCAGTGAGCGGCCGCAGAAGAAGTGGGCCGGCAAGGCAAGGCAGGTGTTGGGGTGTGGGAGGCCTGGCTGCGGCAGTCCTAAGGTAAGCGCGTAAGACATCCCCTGAAAATAAGACCTGCTGCCTCTTTTGGAGGCAAAAAAATATAAGACCAGGTCTTATTTTCAGGGAAACACAGTATCTAAACATCTGTTCAATCCTTAAACAAACCAGAAGACATCTTACCGAAGAAGCAACTCTTTGGGAAGCTTTTTGTTGATCATAGCCTCATCATTGTTTGAGAACATCTGCAAAATAAAAGCAAAATGCACATTAAGTCTTCTGCAATTTCATTATAGATCATATCCTTACCAACACAAAACATGGCACCTTTGTACAAAGAAATTATTTTTAAGGCAAACTGGACTGAGAGCGTTTAGATTATCTTTTGTACATTTATTTTGAAAAGTAATTTGGAAATATACTGCAACCACCACTGAACCATTGGGACTATTTATTACTATTAATTAGATTATACTTATTTTTTAATCTCTGTAATAGTACTGGGATCAAGAAGACTATGCTCCCCCAAATCTCATGGTTTCTATTTTTTTTCTGCCACAGCATATGGATTTGTGCATGGTAGACATAAGTTGTAGATTGTAGATCTGAGTTTAAGTAACATTTCTTTTGTACTATATTAGTTGCATAGGATCTGTTTTCCCCAAAGATAAAACTATTCTCTTTGGGCAGACTGACTCATGATCCTGAAGCACTGGACACTGGAGTTCAAACATCTGTTCAAATAAACTTGAAAACATTGAGTCATGTGATATCTTAATTCTAACACTGTATTGCAAAATAATCTTTTTGGGAGTTTCAACATATATCTTGCCTTGCTGTATTAGGTGCCAAAAGTTTGTCTGAATGCACATGATTCTCCACACAACATTTCTATGTCAGCAGGTATGCAAGATTTCCAGTGGATAAGTGGTAGAATGTATGTCCCTTTTTATTAACAGTGTTTTAAAAACTTGAATGTTTTGTTCATAGAATCCAGTAACACAACTAAGCAACCATGGCTTAATGCAACACATTGCTATCCTGACACTACTGAACAAACATATGTAACACTAAGCTTTAATAGACATTTACAGACCACAATTAGCTGCAATATGACCTGTTTTGGGCACACTGAAGGATGAGCCTGCAACTACAGCTTTTTATAACATAATTATATGCTCAAAAAATCATAGTTGTCTTAATGTAACTACAGTATTTACAACCACATATTGAGAAAATAAAAAGTGCTAATTTTTTTGGATGTCTACCTCAGAGGTTGCTGGGAAGAGTAGCTTACCACGAGTTGAAGAGAACTGGGACTTTGCCCAGTTGATCAAGCTAGTCACCTGGTAACTGAATTACTGGTTGAATTTGCATAGCACCACAGGTTGCTGGGAGGAGTAGCTCAGAACAAAGACAACTGGGACTTCACTCAGTGGATCAAGCTAGCGGGCTGCATGCCTAACTGTGAATGAATCATGCAACGAAAAATCTAAAACAGGAAGGCTATAAGAGAATATCTATTTGCAGTGACTCTGTGGAATTACTCATTGTGAGGGCATCTGACCAGAAGTGTGCATCTGAGCAAAAGTGTAGTCTAAATAAAAAACATCAATAGTTAGAAAACAGCAGTTCATCCTTGGTAAGTGCTTGTGTGATTCCAATTTTAGCTTAGAATGTCTGGCTTAGTTCAGTGCAACACTCATTTTGCAGCTGTTTTTCATGGCACTAAGTTTGGATACTGTCCTATTTATAAGCAGATTGCTAGTTTACATGGACAGATTGCTTGTCTAGAGCACGGGTTGGCAACCCGCGGCTCCAGAGCCGCATGCGGCTCTTTAAGCCGTCTCCTGCGACTTCCAGTCCTCCTCCACCATGTGCATTCCCCCCCCAAAAAAAGTGGGACTAAAGAAGTTCAACAAATCAATTCAAACTTCTCACAAATTTTTTTTTGCAAAGTTTGAATTGATTGAACTTTTTTGGTTTGTGGGACTGCCCACAAGCCATTTGTGGGACTGCCCACAAACCTCTTTGCTTTTTCGGACTGCAAGTGGCGGCAGCGGAGGAAGAGACGGGAGGACTGGAAAGGTGAGTGGGCCCTTTTTCTACCTGCTGCACAGGTGGGGGCAGCCAGTCTCAGGGTGCCCCGGGTCTGCCTCTTCCCTGCCCGGCAGGTATCCCCTCACCCTGCTCTGCCGCCACCTCTGCTAGCCCGGGGGGTGGTGGTGGATGTGGATGTGGATGTGGATCCACCTGCCCGGGTCTCGGGGGCAGCAGTGGCGGCAGTTCCTCTTGCTGCACCCTGCACTCACCTGCCCTCCCATCTAAATGCGAGCGGGCCCGGACTGGTAGGAGGGGGCATTTACCCCTCCCCAAGTGGCTGTAGCCAGTACTCCTGCTGGCAGCTTTGGCGCCCCCCCCTCGCTGTTTCTCCAGGGACCAGGAGGTGTCCCCGCCGCTGCATGGTGATTCGCCTGCCCGGGGCTCGGCAGCAGCAGAGGTGGCGGTTCCTCTCGCTGCACCCTGCACTCACCTCGCCCTCCCGTCTAAATGCGAGCAGGCCTGGACCGGTCGGAGGGGGCATTTACCTCTCCCCAAGTGGTTGTAGCCAGTACTCCTGCTGGCAGCTTTGGCACCCCCCCTCGCCGTTTCTCCAGGGACCCAGAGGCATCCCCATCGCCGCATGGGGATCCACCTGCCCTGGGCACACCTCTTCCCTGCCCAGCGGGTCTCCCCTCGCCCTGCTCCACCGCCACCTCTGCTAGCCTGGGGGGGTCACCGGGGGTCTCGGAAGCTTCCCCTGTCGGCCCCCGCCTTTTGGCCGTCCCGCAGGCAGAGGATCTTCCAAGAGATTCCCCTGCGGTGCCTGCCAGGCCTGCTGACCTTGGCAGCAAGTCCAAGCCATTGGCGCGCCTCCCCCTTCTCTCCGCTGCCTGGCCCAAAGGAAGAGGAGCTGCCGCCGCAGCTCTGCCAGCCTCCACCTCCCCCTTCTCTCTGCTGCCTGGCCCAAAAAAAGAGGAGCTGCCGCCGCATCTCCACCAGCCTCCGCCTCCCCCACAGAACCAAATTCCCGTGCCGGCCCCCATGGCCGGGCAATCGTTCTGGCAGCTGCGGCTGCTGTTGGGGCGGCCTAGTGCCATTGCCATGCCTGGCAGGCAGTACTCGGCAAGCGGGCATGGGCAATGCCACCAGTAGCTCCCACCCCTCCAAGTACCAGGCGGTGCTGCCCGGACACACCTCTGCGTCTGCCGCCACAGCCGCCAAAGACAGCAAGAGCGGGGGCTCCCAAACTTTGCTTCTTCTAGTCAATTAAGCCCCCTGTTCTGCACATGCACGTGCACTTTTTGCGGCTCCCAGTTTTTTCTTTTGTGAGGGAACCAGTTCCGAGTGGCTCTTTCACCGTTTCAGGTTCCCAACCCCTGGTCTAGTGTGTTAACTTTGTGCTCTTCAGGTTGAAATTAGGTGGCCAACTCAGCTGATGGGTATTGAGCTGCCTGGCTATCAGCCCCCTCTTCCACAAAGACCCTGCATAATATAGTGACCTTGCTGAACTTAATAGGGATACTTAGGTGGCAGTTCAGCTGTTTGTGATGATGACATGATGATGATGAGGAGTGGGAACTGAGATCATCCACCGGGGATGGCACAGCTTGGAGAGTCCCAAGGCTGAGGACGATGCAGTCCCTGGCCAATCCAACATTGGGAGGGGCAGCTGACTGGACAGGGAGCTGCTTGCTGCAGAGAATTAGATGTGGAGGGTCAGTGGTGATGACAGGCTACAGATTACCTCCAATGAGGAACACCTCCCACTACCACCCAATCTGCAGGCACAGAGAGCAGAGACAAGGGAGGCAGAGGTCAGGGAGGTTGCTTGCCAGGAAGCAACCCCCATCCTCACAAGGAACACCTGGGATGGGGTGATTTAGCTGGATGCTGGGGGAAGGTGCATTTGTCAGGAGTGCCTGTTTGATTTGACATGCACCTTCCCAGATTTCATGGATACTGCCACGTATTGGATCGTGTTTCTTGGCTTTGAACTTTGGACTTTGTTTGTGGACTTTGGACTCTGCTCTCTGACTTCAGACTCTGGGACTGTGCTTTGGTTTTTGGAACCCTGGACTTTGTGTTGCACTCTTGGTAAATGTGGGTATTGGGAGTTGGCTTTTGGGACAGTTTTGCTGTGTTGGCAGGGAAGAAACAGATGCTGGAAGGGACCTGCTATCCAGCTAGGATTTCTGACTGCCTCCTGGTTTGGGGACACAGGTAACCAGCCCACTCTCTCCGCACACCCACAATCTACTTTGAATCAGAGGTGAGCATAAGGGCTCCCTTTTTGGGTCCCTCATAAGTAGGTAGGTAGTGAAGTTGTATTATAGTTAGTTTGGCTTGTCCCCCTAATTTGGCAGCAAGGGAAGGGTCACAACTAGACTTGCTTTTGGGACAAGCTAATTGTGTGAGGGTTGTCATGCCCCTTTGGAAAAATGGCCGGGACTGGATCCAAGGCCAGGACCCAAAGGGGAGCTGACATTCCTGGGGGCTGATCAGTCCCTTGTATTGACTGGGGTCATCCCCTGAGGTGAGGGTTGTGCCCTCGTATGTTGTGTCTTGCAGCCTCGTTTTCTAAAGATGTGTCCCATCCTCTTTTAACAACATTTGGCAAGGAATGAAGTTGTGATAGATTTTGGAGTTATTTTAATGTTGACAATTTGGGGATCCTGTTCCACTGTTTTATTGATATTGTTTTGGGGATTTTATTCAGGTTGTTTATGCTTGGTCATAGGAGATGTGTTTGCTTTTATGGATCTTGCGATGCATGGATTTGTATATTGACTCGCTTTTCATGTTGTCCTTGTTTATCCTTCCAAGCTTTGTCATTTGGTGAGCTGGCTGTGCTGGCCCTACTCAGTGCACCTGTTTTTTTGAGTTTTATTTTTGCTATATTTAAGTGTTTCTCCTTTGGATCAAGGAAATCAAGGAGGGGGTGTTTAGGCTACCTAGCTTTCCCTGTTGCACTTGCTCAAGCTGGGTTTCTTTGTTGCTCAACTTGCCCTTAGCATTGTTTGTTCCTATATTGCATATGTCAGCAGGTTTTTTTGCTGGTGTTGTATGGCAATTTGCCTTTGTCTGCTTGTCTAATTTTCCAGTGTGGTCGGGTGTAGCGTCACCCATTCGTGTCTGCCATTCCTTTACTTTTCTGTATACTGTAATGTGCTTCATGCTGTTTGTGCATCCTTTGCTTGTGTTGGTGTTTGTCAACATATACCTATGTCCTGACTTTTGTGGATGCTACCTACCCTGTAGATAAGGGTCAGCTTGTTTGCTGGGGTAGTGTGTTCTATTGTCTATTACCATCACTTTTTTGTGCCTGCTACCTTTCCTGTAGATAAGGGTTGGCCTTTTTGCTGGAGTAGCATGTTATTTCTCTGTTCTACTGCCAAGAAGGTGTGGACCTCTTCCATACATAAGGACTGCCTATATTGGCTGGGTTCAGAATCCTTCTATTTGCCCCTGGGTAGTTGGTTCCCTGAACTATCTAAGAGGAGAAAACGAACAGATGAAAAGGAAAAAAAAGAGATGGAACAAAGAAACCATCAGGTATCCTGCCCTCAACCATGATTGGAGTGTGTGTGGTGAGATGTACAATGTATGAAGTGATTGTGGAGTCCAGATTTGCATTTCCGTTCTCCTGAGAGGGACACGGCCAGAGATGGACAAAGTGATTGAATTGATGGATTAATGCACAGTTGAGAGAAAATAAAAAATGTAACCACAAGCATGGTAGCCTGATTGAGCAGGTCGTTATCCCTTGCTCATTCACAAATTCACAAGTGTTGTCTTTCTACATTTTGCTTTTTGCTTTTTTAAATTTGTGATCTCTGTGCTCTATAGGGGGTAGCTCTTCTGATTTTAACAGGTCATCCATGCATTGCTCCCCATGGTGAAGGAGTATAATGGCTGTGGGCTGTACCCTTCTGAATAATCCAATGACAACGGTACACCCAGATTGGCTTGTTCGGAGGGATATACTTCAGGCCTTGTTTCCAACTTTGCTGATGTCTGCTTTATTTCTTTTCAAGGACTGAACACCATGAAGACAAAATCAGAAACAAAAGCAAAGAAGGGCAGTGATCACCTTCTGATCCTGTCTCATTCTGTTCTCCAGGCTTGTTACTATGCACCGAGTAAGGTCTTAAAGGCCACCAATCTCCTCTCCCCCAAACTTGCCAATAAGCATGCCCTTGGTATGCTATTACAGTCTCCTTCCCATGCCACCTTCCCCTGTCAAAAGTGTTGCTGTTGCCTGTCTATTTTCCCTCCTTCCTCTTTCGCCTTGACCTCCATGCTTTCTCCAGCGACCTTTGTCCCCTTTCCCCCATACCCCCTCCTGCACCTACTCCCCTTCCCTTGAACCCCATACCTGCCCTTGCCTGTATTAAGAATGCACAACTTTGGCCTCAGCCTAAGGTGGTGGAGAGTCTGGAAATGGGCTCACCCTCTCCAAAGGTGCCACTTCCCCCTTCTTCAGCTGTGTATACGCAACTCTCCCCTGCAGTTACCTCTCCTCTGGCCAAGCTTCAGGTATGTGACCACTTTGCCTTTGACACCCGTAACATTGTTCCCCCTCTTTCCCCTTCTGTTGGGCAGGATTCTGCCTCTGTTCTTGACTCCTTTCCAGCAGTGTCTGGATCCTACTGGCCACACCAGCTTGATCCATCTCTTTTTGCTGCTCCAAATACTTCGGGCATTAGGTTCCAAAGCAGTATTAGTGAGGGCCCTACCCTTTGTCCTAAAGCTTCTGTTTTGCCCTTATGCTCGCAAACTTCCCAGCCCTTTGACCCTTCTGGACAGCCTTTAGGGAATTTCACTGACACATTTGTACCTAAAATCACCCACGTTTGGTCCCTGGCTGAAAGTGGTGACATGGTGGTTTCCTTCCTCAATGGTGAAGACAGGTTTGGAGGAGTTGCACAGGGTTTGGAACATGCTGCTCAACATTCCTGAATTGAAATGTTAGGTTCAGCGATATGTTCTCTCTGCCTCCTTTTTCTTTTTTTCATGCAGCCCCCCAGTTCCCCAGTTCTTTGGATAAATGTTATATAACCCCCAGGCTATGAAAGAAACAGTAAGTTGTAGATTGTTATGAAGTAAGTGGGAAGGCAATACTATGTGTTTGCAAGGAAAGATCCCATGGATGAAAATCCTAAAGGGGAAAACAACCCAAGAAGCATGGGAAACCCTGAAAAATGCAATCATAAAAGCCCAGTCCAGCACAATCCCACTGAAAAAGAAAAACAAGAAATTCAAGAAGAAACCAGCATGGCTCCACAAAGATCTCTCTGACAAACTGAAAGACAAAAAGGACAAGTACAAAAAATGGAAAGTGGGACACATGTCAAAGGCTGATTATCAGCAGACAGCCAGAACATGCAAAGATGAAGTCAGGAAAGCAAAGGCTCAGAATGAACAAAGACTTGCAACAGAAATCAAGGATAATAAAAAAAAGTTTATTCCAATATATTAACAAGAAAAAAGTCAAGGAAACTGTAGGCCCACTAAAGAGAAAAGATAGCAAGGAAATAACAGGCAACAGGGAGAAAGCAGAATTGCTTAACTCATAATTTGCATCAGTCTTCACACAAAAAGAAACCATAGCCCAACATACAAAAAAACCACTGCAAAAGACAAACTAGAAACAAAAATTAAAATAAGCAAGAAAATAGTAACAGAACATCTAACAGACCTTGACGAATATAAATCACCAGGACCCGACAGATTACATCCCAGAGTTCTGAAGGAGCTGGCAGATGTTATCTCAGAACCATTGCACCATATCTTTCAAAAATCCTGGAGCACCGGGAAAATACCTGAGAATGGAAAAAGGGCTGATGTGGTTCCCATCTTCAAGAAAGGAAAAAAAATGAACCCAGGAAACTACAGACCAATCAGTTTAACATCAATACCCAATAATCAAAAAACAGATCTGCGAACAACTAGAAGCAAACAAAGTTATAACCAGTAGCCAGCGCGGGTTTGTCAAAAACAGATCATGTCAAACCAATCTTATTTCATTCTTCGATAAAGTAACTAATAGACCAGCGAAATACTGTAGACGTAGTATACTTAGACTTCAGTAAGGCATTTGATAAGGTAGACCACAACCTACTCCTTGGTAAGCTAGAAAAAGGTGGAATAGACCAGGGCTTTTCAACTGGTGGTACGCATACCACCTGTAGTACATTGGCACGTGGAAGGTGGTACGCGGCCCTGCCCAGCCAAGGGTAGCAGGGGAAGGAAGGAGCCAAAGCAGTGCAGTGCAGGACTTGCCATGAGAGAGTCCTCAAGAGCTGCATGACTGCTGGGGCGAGTCAAAGGCCCCAGGATCGGCACTTCCAGCACACCCAGAAAAGAGGAGGAAGGGGGCGGAAAAAGGAAGGGATATACAGGTAAAACTTGAAAAATTAGAATATCGTGCAAAAGTTCATTTATTTCAGTAATGCAACTTAAAAGGGGAAACTAATATATGAGATAGACTCATTTCATGCAAAGCAAGATAGTTCAAGCCGTGATTTGTCATAATTGTGATGATTATGGCATACAGCTCATGAAAACCCCAAATCCACAATCTCAGAAAATTAGAATATTACATGCAATCAATAAAACAAGGAGCGTACATAGAACAATATCGGACCTCTGAAAAGTATAAGCATGCATATGTACTCAGTACTTGGTTTGGGCCCCTTTTGCAGCAATTACTGCCTCAATGTGGCGTGGCATGGAAGGTATCAGCCTGTGGCACTGCTGAGGTGTTATGGAAGACCAGGATGCTTCAATAGTGGCCTTCAGCTCTTCTGCATTGTTCGGTCTCATGTCTCTCATCTTTCTCTTGGCAATGCCCCATAGATTCTCTATGGGGTTCAGGTCAGGCGAGTTTGCTGCCCAATCAAGCACAGTAATCGCACGGTCATTGAACCAGGTTTTGGTGCTTTTGGCAGTGTGGGCAGGTGCCAGGTCTTGCTGGAAAATGAAGTCAGCATCCCCATAAAGCTCGTCTGTGGAAGGAAGCATGAAGTACTCCAAAATCTCCTGGTAGACGGCTGCGTTGACCCTGGACTTAATTTTATTTTATTTTTTTATTTTAATTCCATTTATATCCCGCCCTTCTCCGAAGACTCAGGGCGGCTTACAAGCTTAGCAGTAGCCTTCATTCTATGTATATGCCTGCTTATTAGGGCTTTCACCACCACCCCCAAGCGGCATTATTACAAAGTCAGCTTAATTGCCCCCAACAATCTGGCTCCTCATTTTACCTACCTCGGAAGGATGGAAGGCTGAGTCAACCTTGAGCCTGGTGGGATGCGAACCTGCACTAATTGCAGGCAGCTGGTGTTACTTAAGGAGGCATTAGCCCACTGCTCCACCAAGGCTCTTAATGAAGCACAGTGGACCAACACCAGCAGATGACATGGCTCCCCAAATCAACACAGACTGTGGAAACTTCACACTGGACTTCAAGCATCTTGCAGTGTGTGCCTCTCCATTCTTCCTCCAGACTCTGGGTCCTTGGTTTCCAAATGAGATGCAAAAGTTGCTCTCATCAGAAAAGAGGACTTTGGACCACTGAGCAACAGACCAGGTCTGTTTTTCTTTAGCCCAGGTAAGACGCTTCTGACGTTGTTTGTTGTTCAGGAGCGGCTTGACAAAAGGAATACGACATTTGAAAGCCCATGTCCAGGATCCTTCTGCGTGTGGTGGCTCTTGATGCACTGACTCCAGCCTCAGTCCACTCCTTGTGAAAGTCCCCAACACTTTTGAATGGCCTTTTCCTGACAATCCTCTCCAAGCTGCGGTCATCCCTGCTGCTTGTGCACCTTTTTCTTCCACACTTTTCCCTTCCACATAACTTTCTATTAATGTGCTTTGGGAACATCCAACTTCTTTTGCAATTACCTTTTGAGGCTTTCCCTCCTTATGGAGGGTGTCAATGATGGTTTTCTGCACAACTGTCAGGTCAGCAGTCTTCCCCATGATTGTGATTCCTACTGAACCAGACTGAGAGACCATTTAAAGGCTCAGGAACCCTTTGCAGGTGTTATGGCTTAATCAGCTGATTAGAGTTGGACACTTTGAGCCTTGAATATTGTACCTTTTCACAATATTCTAATTTTCTGAGATTGTGGATTTGGGGTTTTCATGAGCTGTAAGCCATAATCATCACAATTATGACAAATCACGGCTTGAACTAGCTTGCTTTGCATGTAATGAGTCTATCTCATATATTAATTTCCCCTTTTAAGTTGCATTACTGAAATAAATGAACTTTTGCACGATATTCTAATTTTTCCAGTTTCACCTGTATCTGGCACAGTTCCCTCCTCCAATTAGCAGTCATGAATCACATTCTCCAATCAGTTTGAAGGGCAAAGCTTCCCTTTCGTTCTATAATGCGCCATTTCTGATCTTATTAAAAGCAACGGGGTAACATTCTCCACCCCACAGCTTCATTTAATTCTAAGAGCAAAACAATTTAAAGGAAAACGCTGCCTCTTATATTGTCAAAGCAAAAACATCCAATGTTTGCAGTGTTGACAGCTGATACTTTGTAGCCAATAAACATGTTCTTAAAGGAAACCTCAAGCCTCAGAGTTCTGTTTTAGTTGGTCTCATCTATTGGAACCATGACACCTGTCTTTAGAGCTTTGGTTTGTACTGTTTTTGGTCTGCATATATCTGTTTTGAACACTGCAGTACAGGTGAAACTCGAAAAATTAGAATATCATGCAAAAGTTCATTTATTTCAGTAATGCAACTTACTTAGTCATTCATATGTTAGATGCTGTCATACTGGACTATTGCCAAGCTTTCGTCATGTTTCTAAAAGACTATCTTTCACTAGTTGTGGCGGTTTTACTCAAGGAACCACTACATCTTTGTTATTCTTTGAAGGTTGGTGATTGGGTTCTGACTAAAGTATTTCAGAAAAAAAATTGCTTGGCTCCTCGTTGAAAGGGACCATTCCAGATTTTGTTGACCACCAACACTGCTGTGAAGTGTCAAGATCTGGCTTCCTGGATGCATGTTTCACACTGCAAGAAAGTACCGGCCCCAGATGAGGAAGTCACATGACCCAATCCAACTGACCACAATATGGCAAAGACTGAAGCTTTGCCCAACAGGGAAGCAAGTGCTAGTAACCTCTGCTCCCCACCAGCATGCAATCTCCGGCCCAGACAGCACCAAGAAGAAGTGAAGTCCGATCTGCCTTCCTCAGACAACTGAAGAACTTTACACCACCTTTTCGAACACAATGGAAGCCCAGAGGTGCATGAAGGAAATGATCTGCATCAGAAAATGCCTCATGCCTGCTGTATGGACTATGCTTGTGTTGTTGTTTATTGGTATTTGTCTCAATTTATATAATGTTCTGCAACCTTTTATCATAAGTCTTAAACCCAGGACTTTCCAACCTTTTCACAGATTGTACCACTTTTAGGATATGGCAATATTCGAGTATCACCAGTCACCTAGCAAGGTGTTAAAAACTTGATGACAAAAAAAAGGAAAAAAGTGATAAAGTACATGTAGCCCTCGACTTATAACAGTTCGCTTAGTGACTATTTTAAGTTATGACCATTTTTCACACTTATGACTGTTGCAGCATCCCCAGGATCATGTGATTTACATTCAGATGCTTGGCAACTGATTCATACTTATGATGGTCACAGTGTCTCAGGGTCATGTGATCACCTTTTGCAACTTTTTGACAAGCGAAGTCAATGACTGAGGGGCGGGGGCATGGCCAGCTTAACATCACTCAGGTCACGGGGCACCTGTGAGGGGTGCGGGTGGGTCTGTGGGGGGGATCCATGGCCAGGTTGCTCATGGTGGGTGCAGGAGGGCAAAGTGTGTGGGTCAGAGGGAGGCCCACTCCCTCTCAATGTGAGGAGACCCGGCTTTGTGACCAAACGATCCTTAGTGATAGGATGGGAGACCCTGAGGATAGGCCAGGAGGAGGGGACAAGGGGATGGCAAAAGGGCAGCAGGGCTGCTGGTGGCCAAGTGCTAAGGCAGGACTTCCCTCAGAGCCTCCCTCCCTCTTATTCCAATCTCCCTCCTTCCTTGCTGCCTCCAGCAAGGATAATAAAATTTAATAAATAAATACCCTCCCTCTTTCCCTGCCTCCCTGCTTCTCCTTCCTTCCTTCCTTTCCTCCCATTGTCCCATTGTGTAGGAGAACCTGCTTAGCCATGCCAGAATAGCTTTTTATGAATAGAAACTGCAACCATTGGCAATGGCCCTCATCAAGTCTTGTTAGGGCAACTCCAAGATCAGTCCTTTTGCATCATGAAACAAGCAAGTCCTTGGAGGATTTGATTCCCACCTCTCTGGAATGAGGCAAAGCAGCTTATGTCAAATTGTCTTAAGTTTTCCACAAGGGATTTCTCTGCAGCTAAATAGAAATCCTCTGCTGTGAAACAGTAATTCAGTCCCTTGTGTCAGCTCCATCATGTTTTAATCTTTCCCTCTCATTTAAAGCAATGAGGCTTGATTCTCTCTTCGGCGACAGTATATCTTTCAGCCATCTCCTCCTTTTTTTCTCTTTGTTGGAAGATACTGTGGGAGATGAAAATATATGCTTGCTATGTTCCAAATTATTAGAAAAATAATCCTCTGAATCTTAAAGTGTTCTGAACCAGCCAACTACCGGCCTTGTAATAAGGCAAACCCCTGTTCAAGTAGTAGAGACTGGAGAGCGTCTGAGGCTGCAAAGCGTCTGCCAAGTTTAATTCACAAGCAAAACAACAGAACAAGAAACACAAGAACTTGAATCCTCAAGCGGAAGGGTTGCTTTCAGCAACCAGCCCCTCCCCAAACACTCCTTTTATTCAGAGTTCAGGGCGTGGTCTCCCTGTGCCTCCTCCCGAGGAGACCCGCAGCCTTTTTCTGCTTAGTCCTGCTCGACTGCCTCCTGCGTCGGGCGTCCTTGAACAGGGCCAGCTGTGGGTCATCATCCTCCGCACTATCGGGCTCACGCAGCTGAGAAGAGGGCCCCGGCTGAGAGCTCTGCCAAGCCTGCAAGCCATCATCAGCCGGTTCGTCTTCCACACCCTCCTCCTCCCCCTCATCTGAGTCATCCGATACATCCGAGCCGGCTGCCGGGCCCACAGGCTGGCCCTGAGTCACAACACTATCCCGCACCGCAGGGCCCTTCCCCCGGGTCTGCCGATCCGGATGCGGTCGGGATGGGAACTGTTCGTGAAAAGCAGTCACCAACGCAGGGGCATGAACGGCGGTCGCGTCTTCCCATGTGAAGTCCTCCGGCCCGTACCCTTTCCACTCGATCAGGTACTGGAAGCGACCTTTCAGCCAGCGGGAATCCCTGATGCTGGCGACCTCGTACTCGGGGGTGCTGCCGCCATCGCGAGGTCCTGATGGGGGAGGTTCCGCTTGGCGAAGTGGACAAGCCGGTTGTTCGGGGACCAACAAGGACCGATGGAAGACGGGGTGCACGCGCAGGGAACGTGGCAGAGTTAAACGATAGGCGACCGGGTTGATGACGGCCTCGACTGGGAACGGTCCAAGGTAACGGTGGTCCAGCTTCCTCGCCGGCCGAGTGGATGGTAGGTTCCTGGTGGACAGCCAGACCCGATCCCCCACCGATAGTGGAGGCGTATCCCTTCTCGACCGATCGGCGAACCTCTTGTAGTCGGCCTTGGCCTTCTCCAGCTGCCGTCGCACCAACCGATGGATCGCCTGTAACTCCGCCATGAATTCGTTCGCTGCCGGCTCCGGTGAGTCCACGGGAGAAAGGGGGAAAAACCGGGGGTGATAACCCACGTTGGCCAAGAACGGTGTCATCTGCGTGGAGGTGTGCTGCGAGTTGTTAAAGGCAAACTCGGCTATGGCCAAATAGTCCACCCAATTGTCCTGCTGCAGGTTAACGTAGCAGCGCAGATACTGCTCTAAGATGCCGATGACCTTCTCGGTACCCCCGTCGGTCTGAGGATGATGCGCGGACGAGAGGCAAACCTTAATGTCCAACGCCCGCATCAACTCCTGCCAGAAGCGGGCTGTAAACTGGGCCCCCCTATCGGAGACGACTCTATCGGGGAGGCCGTGCAGCCGGAACACCTGTTGGATGAACATGCGACTAGTGGCGCGAGCTGACGGTAAGCCGCGACAGGGGATGAAGTGCGCCATCTTGGTCAACATGTCCACCACCACAAACACTGTCGTGAAGCCGGAGGATGGGGGTAGATCCGTCAGAAAGTCCATGGACACAGCCCCCCAGGGTCTCTTGGGTGTTGGCAAAGGCTGCAGTAAACCAGGCGGGGCCCCTGTCGCTGACTTGGCCTGCCTGCATGGGATGCAGGAGGTGACATAAGACTGGACGTCGTGTCGGACTCGGGGCCACCAGAAGGTACGGGAGACCAGGTTCAGAGTCTTGAACAGGCCAAAATGCCCCGCAGCCGGGTTATCATGACACTGGCTGAGGACGAGTCCCCTGAGTGGCCCTCCTGGAACATAGAGCCGGTCACGATAATACAGGAGTCCATCCGTGACCGACCAAGGCGAATCTGGCCCCACCTCTTCCTTCCGCTGAGCCACCCACGCCTCCTGCTGCTGCGCCTCCCGGATCCGAGCCCGTATATCCACCGGTTCCCGCACCGCAGCAAAAGACTCGACGGGGATCACGGTCCTGGGCGGAAGCTTGTCTTCCACTCGGGTGTACTCGGGCTTCCTGGACAGAGCATCCGCTCTCTGGTTGTGCCCGCTTGGTATGTACCGCACCCGGAAGTCAAACCTCGCAAACAAGAGGGACCACCGGATCTGGCGTTGGTTCAAATTCCGAGCGGTCCGCAGGCTTTCCAGATTCTTGTGGTCCGTCCGGACCTCGATTTGATGCCGCGCCCCCTCCAGATGATGCCTCCAAGCCTCGAACGCCGCCTTGATGGCCAGCAGCTCCTTCTCCCAGATGGTATAGTTGCGCTCCGAGGGATTCAATTTCCGAGAGTGATACGCGCAAGGGAAAAGGGTACCGTTGGGCGTCGCTGCCTGGAGTAACACGGCCCCAATGGCAATGTCGGAGGCGTCCGCCTCCACGACAAACGGCCGTTGCGGGTCAGGATGCTTCAAGATGGGCTCCTTCATGAAGGCGTCCTTCAAAGCTTGGAACGCCTGTTGTTCTGGGGCGTTCCACTGGAACCGAGTCTTCTTCTGCAGGAGCCGGGTGAGGGGGGCTGTCAAGGCAGCAAAGCCAGGGATGAATGTTCGATAGTAGTTGGCAAATCCAAGAAGTCGCTGAACATCCTTCACGCGACGCGGGGGTTGCCAACTCTGCAACGACTCAACTTTACTCGGTTCCATGGCGATGCCCTCAGGAGAAATGCGGTGACCCAGGAAATCGATGGTCACCTGGTAGAACTGGCACTTCTCCAACTTGGCAAACAGCCGATGTTTCCGGAGGCGCTGCAGGACCTGACGGAGATGCTGATGATGCGCTTCACGCGACGGGGAGTAAATCAGGATGTCGTCCAGGTAAATCACGACAAACTGGTCCAACAGATCTCGAAAGATGTCGTTCATAAAATGCTGAAACACAGCGGGGGCGTTGGTCAGGCCAAACGGCATCACCGTGTACTCGAAATGTCCATAGCGAGTACCAAACGCCGTCTTCCACTCATCACCCGGCCGAACCCTGACGAGGTTGTAAGCTCCACGCAGGTCCAGTTTCGTGAAGATCTTAGCCTCCCGGAGTCGGTCCAAGAGCTCGGGGATGAGGGGCAGCGGGTAGCGGTTACGCACCGTGATGGCGTTGAGTTTCCGGTAGTCACAGCAAAGCCGTAGCTCGCCCGACTTCTTTTTGACGAAGAGCACGGGCGCAGACACTGGCGAGGACGAGGGCCGGATGAAACCACGAGCCAAATTCTTTGTCAGGAAGTCCCGCAATGCAGCCAACTCGGGCTCCGACATGGAGTACAAACGCCCCACTGGGAGAGGCGCATCAGGGACTAGATCAATGGAACAGTCGTAGGGCCTGTGCGGGGGTAATTGGTCCGCCTCTGACTCGCTGAACACATCAGCAAAGTCGGACAGTTCGGGAGGCAAGGAAACCCCTGAGGAACCCTCCACCTGGCCGGCACAGATATGGCGGGTGTGGTCCACGCACTGCAAACTTGGGAAGGTGACCAAGTTCTGAGACCAATAGATCTGTGGATCATGCGCCCGGAGCCACGCCAGTCCCAAGACCACGGGGAAGTGCAGATCCGAAGTGATGTAGAACTGGATGGCCTCCACATGGGAACTGATGGCCATACACACTGGTTGCGTGGCGGCCGTAATAGGCCCGGACAGGAGCACTCGACCATCGATAGTCTCCACTAGCATGGGCGGATCCACCGGACACTGGGGAACAGCCCATTTGGCCACAAAGGCCGAGTCCATAAAGTTAGTGGTAGCCCCAGAGTCAATTAAGGCATGGACCGGAATCCCCTCTGGCTTGCCAGGAAGGATCAGACGTGCCTCCAAAATCAAATGCCGTGGAGGTTCACAGGCACCGTCGGAACGGCGTCGCTCGGCGTGGTCGTTGTGAGTCGCCCGATCTATCACACCTTCTAGATCGGGCTCGGGCCGTTTCCCGACAGCAAAGTAGGGGACTTTCTCGGGGCAGGCTTGGTCACTGATGCCCGCTGACGCTTCTTTGGGCAAGAAGCGGCCAAATGTCCAGGGTCCCCACAGTAAAAACACAACCCCCCCGATCGTCGTCTGTCCATTTCCGTCACCGAGAGACGGGACCTGGCGGCACCCAGCTCCATTGGCTCCTCCCTCTGGACTGGGGGCTCACACTCAACAGGAGCGGCAGGGGTCTGTGGGGTGGCACGGCGACTCTTTCGCTGCTGCAGCCGGGCATCGATCCGCAGACAAAGATGGATCAGCCCATTCAGGTCTGAGGGAATGTCCACGCGGGCCAGCTCATCCAACATCTCCTCCGACAAGCCATCCTGGAAGGCATCCACGAGCGCAGCCTCATTCCAGGCGGAATCCTGGCTAAGCAGCCGGAAATCGCTGATGTAGGCCTGTAGGGGGCGCTGACCCTGCCTCAAAGCTTTCAGGCGTCGGGTGGCGGTCTGCGCCTTAATTGGGTCCTCGTACATGAGGCGCATATGGTCACAAAACCCCCCAAAGTTATCCAACAAAGGGCTAGGCTGTGCCAGCAGAGGCGTGCCCCAACGAGCTGCATCCCCCGACAGAAGGCTCAACACGAATCCCACCTTATCTCGGTCAGTGGGGAAATCAGCTGCTCTCACGCTGATAAAAAGCTGGCATTGTCCCAGGAAGGCAGGAAACAGTTCTGGATTGCCAGCAAATTTATCCGGCATAGCTATCTGACATTTCCTCCTGGGTGGGGGTGCAGCATGTACCTGAGCTTGCAGTTGAGCCACCTGAGCTGCCAGCAAAGTGAGTTGCTGGGTGAGCTGAGCATTCTCGGCAAGAAGCTGCTCCATCGTAGTAGTAAGGGGTGGGAGGCTGAAAGCAAACTGTTCTGAACCAGCCAACTACCGGCCTTGTAATAAGGCAAACCCCTGTTCAAGTAGTAGAGACTGGAGAGCGTCTGAGGCTGCAAAGCGTCTGCCAAGTTTAATTCACAAGCAAAACAACAGAACAAGAAACACAAGAACTTGAATCCTCAAGCGGAAGGGTTGTTTTCAGCAACCAGCCCCTCCCCAAACACTCCTTTTATTCAGAGTTCAGGGCGTGGTCTCCCTGTGCCTCCTCCCGAGGAGACCCGCAGCCTTTTTCTGCTTAGTCCTGCTCGACTGCCTCCTGCGTCGGGCGTCCTTGAACAGGGCCAGCTGTGGGTCATCATCCTCCGCACTATCGGGCTCACGCAGCTGAGAAGAGGGCCCCGGCTGAGAGCTCTGCCAAGCCTGCAAGCCATCATCAGCCGGTTCGTCTTCCACACCCTCCTCCTCCCCCTCATCTGAGTCATCCGATACATCCGAGCCGGCTGCCGGGCCCACAGGCTGGCCCTGAGTCACAACATAAAGTAAGAATTATTGGTTTGTGTTGCTGTCTCGTCTTTTCCATTGGGTTTTTTCCACGACAGTTTTTTGGTGCGTTGGCTGGGAAGAGACAGTTGCTGGAAGAGACCTGCTGTCCAGCTAGGATTTCTGACCGCTTCCTGGCTTTGGGCCCCAGGTAACCAGCCTGCTCTCTCCGAGCACTCACAATTTACTTTGGATCAGAGGTAAGATAAAGGCCCTCTCCTTGGGACCTTAGGGTAGATAGGGAAGTTGTTGTGATTTAGTTAGTTAGTTAAGCCTGTCCTCCTAATCTGGCAGTAAGGGAACGGTCGTGCCTGGACTTACTTTAAGGACAGACTAAGTGTGTGGTGAAGGGCCGTCCTCACTGGCACAACAGTCAGACTTGCGGTCGTGGCTGGGACCCAGTGAGAGTCTGGCAGGTCCTGGGGCTTGGCCAGCTCCTTGTATTGTGGAAGGGTTGCAACCTTGGTGAGGTCACGCCTCTTGTGTGTTAACTCTTGCAGCCTCATTTATGTGGGGTTTTGCTCCCTCATCAATGACGCTTGGCAGGAAATATGGTTATGTTATTTTTTCGGTTGCTGGTGATTTTCAGTTTGTGCTCTGAGATTGCCATTTCAAAGTTTGTACTTTGGGTTTTTGTTTGAGCTGTGTGAAGATGAAGGTATGTTGCTTTCATGTTCACCCCAGCTGATATTGTGCATTGGATTTTGTGTGTATGAAACAAGAGATAGTGTTTTAATCTGCTAAATTTGGCAGTTGTGTTATTTTATTCAAGACTAGAAATTAAGGCAGAGCTGTTATGGGCACTTAAATAACACTTTTGGTTTTGTGCATTATTATGGGTATTTTGGGAAGTTCTGAAACGGTTTTTTTAGAATTGTATTCCAGTGGTTTGTGGTTTTTTCCTTATCTTACACCTGTCATTGAATTTTTTCCTGTATTAAATTTGCTTCCTGATTTTTTTAATGCCTTTGGGTGTAAAGACACCCCCTGTTGCTTAAAGGTTTTTTTTCTATTGTACGTGTACATTCTTTTATGCATTTTTTGTGTTTTGTGGTTGTGTTTGCCCTTTAGTTAATGGTGACCACTGCCTTTTTCATGGGTAGCCAGCTTCTTTGTTGGGACAGTGTTGTGTGTTAGTAACTAACATTGGTGCTACCTTCCCTGTAGATCAGGGGTGTCAAACTCAATTTCATTGAGGGCCACATCAGCATTGCGGTTACCCTCAGGGGGCTGGGTGGGTGTGGCCAGAGTGGGCGTGGTCTACTGGGTGGGCATAGCTGGAGTCCATGTGGCCTACTGGGTGGGCATGGCCAGCTCTACATTGTTCGCGTCAATAATAAGCAGGCATATACATAGAATGAAGGCTACTGCTAAGCTTGTAAGCCGCCCTGAGTCTTCGGAGAAGGGCGGGATATAAATGGAATTAAAATTTTAAAAAAAAGGGTGCCTATAGGGGCCTGGGCAGGAGTGGGACAGATCTGAGGATCTCTGGCAGAAGGAGATGGGACCGGGGCAAATGCCAAGGCATGGTCCACTGGAGGAGCCTCACTGTTCCTCTCAGACCATGCGGGGGGGCGGGGCTGGATGGTGGTGCAGAGGTCAAATACCCGGCCCAGCCCTCAAGCACTCGTGGCACTAAGCCCAGCCCCACTTCCCCAAGGGGGCGCCCAGCTGCACTTATGTCCTCCTCAAGGCTGCTGCTGCTGTGCTTGCTCTCCTTAGCCAGGTTGCTCATGATGGGTATGAGGGCAAAGTCAAGAGAGAGACCCACTCCCTCTCCATGTGAGGAGACCTGGCTTTGTATCCAAAGGTTCCTTAGCAATAGGATGGGAAAACCCCCAGGACAGGCCAGGAGGAGGGGGCAAGGGGATGGTGAAAGGGCAGCAGGGAAGGTCTAAGGCAGGACTTCCCTCAGACCCTCCCTCTCCTTCCTTCCTTCCTTCCTTCTTTCCTTCCTTCCTTCCTTCCTTCCTTCCTTCCTTCCTTCCTTCCTTCCTTCCTTCCTTCCTTCCTAAGAGTGGTGGGAAAATATTTGAGATGAGGGAGGGAGAAAAACAGGCAAGAAATGCAGCTGGGGAAGTGTCATCCTTTGTGAGGAATGAAGAAATGTACCATCGCCTGGAAGTGGCCAGCACATGGCCCTTGCCTACTTCACATATCCGGCTTGGTAGGCTCTGGGGGAGCAGATGCCATGAGCAGCATGAGAGTCAATGTTACCTGTGCAATGCTGCCCAGCCCCCAGCCCGCCTGGTTTGGGCAGGCAGCGGGGCATTCTCCTCACAGTGCCGAGAGGCTGAGCCGGGTGGCATGAATCTGAAGAAAAGTGCAATGCTGCCCAGCCCCTAGCCTGCCCGAAGTAGGCAGGGCCATGTGCTGGCCACTTCCAGGTGATGGTGCATTTCTTCATTCCTCACAAAGAGTGATACCTCCCCAGCACGCGCCCAGGGAGCAGGGCCAATGCGGCAGGGGCTGGTCCCTCGCTGTTTCCAGATGGCCTTGTGGAGCTAAGACTGAATGTGTTACAGCATAGATGGCCACCATGAAATTGTACATTGGCTCCTGCCCGGCCTGGGCCAGGGCCAAGGCAGCGGGGGCCATTCCCTCACTGTTTCCAGAATGGCTTTGTGGGCCACATGAAACCACTTCATGGGCCGGATCCGGCCCCCGGGCCTTGTGTTTGACATGTCTGCTGTAGATAAAGGGTCAGCTTGTTTGCTGGGATGATATGTTCCATTGTTGATTGCCATCATTTTTTGTGCCTGCTACAAAAGATAAGAGTTAGCCTTTTTTTGCTGAGGTAGCATGTTATTTCTCTATTGCTGCTGTCAGATTTACTGACAAGGTGGAGATGGACCTTTTCCATACATGAGGACTGCCTGTTTTGGCAGGGTTCAACTCCCTTCTATTGCCCCTGGATGGTTGGGTTCCTGGACTGTCTTAGAGGAGCAAATAGAGATTTTGAAGAACAAAACAATGTAAAAGAAAAGAACAGAGGGAAAAAGAAACAAAGAAACAAAAATGAGGTTTGCTTTCGCTCTCTTCTACGGCTTTTTGCTAAGCAATGGGAAGTTCCCAGTTTGGTAGGGGACCCTGCTTTCATGCCTTTCAGCCCTGCATAAATGTCTCAGAAGCTTTAGTAGCAAAACGCACTGTAATCTTTTAAACATTTTTACAACATTTCCATCTCCTTTGCTAGTTGCTAATTCTTTCTTTTCACTTGGGGACTTTCTGCCTTAAAAGACTGAGTGAGGGCAGAAAGGAAAAGGGGGTGCGGTTTCTGTTCAATTTAATTTTTGCTTGGTTACAATATTGAACTGCTTTTCTTAAAAAAAAGAGAGGAAATGTGCTATTTGAACTTGCAGTATGAGTTGGGACATTGAAGATCAGTGTGCTAAATTTATTACATTGCAAACTAAAGTACGATATTAAGGAAACACACTTAATAGAACATGGATTTTTTTGTTGTTTTAAAGTAACAGCTTAAAATATGCTAAATGGAAAATGTCAAGCTACTTTAATATTACAGGTGAAACTCGAAAAATTAGAATATCATGCAAAAGTTCATTTATTTCAGTAATGCAACTTAAAAGGGGAAACTAATATATGAGATAGACTCATTACATGCAAAGCAAGATAGTTCAAGCCGTGATTTGTCATAATTGTGATGATTATGGCTTACAGCTCATGAAAACCCCAAATCCACAATCTCAGAAAATTAGAATATTGTGAAAAGGTGCAATATTCTAGGCTCAAAGTGTCCCACTCTAATCAGCTAATTAAGCCATAACACCTGCAAAGGGTTCCTGAGCCTTTAAATGGTCTCTCAGTCTGGTTCAGTAGGAATCACAATCATGGGGAAGACTGCTGACCTGACAGTTGTGCAGAAAACCATCATTGACACCCTCCATAAGGAGGGAAAGCCTCAAAAGGTAATTGCAAAAGTCGTTGGATGTTCCCAAAGTGCTGTATCAAAGCACATTAATAGAAAGTTATGTGGAAGGGAAAAGTGTGGAAGAAAAAGGTGCACAAGCAGCAGGGATGACCGCAGCCTGGAGAGGATTGTCAGCAAAAGGCCATTCAAAAGTGTTGGGGACTTTCACAAGGAGTGGACTGAGGCTGGAGTCAGTGCATCAAGAGCCACCACACTCCTGGTGGCTTCTGGTGGCTACGCCGCACCGAATGGCGGCTTTCCCCTGGCCGCCCGCCCTGAGGCTTCGTTGGAGCCACGGAGACAGTGACAATCAGCTGTTCCGCGGCTTGTAAACTTCCCCTTCGGGAGAAGAGGGGAAGGTGAGTTTTCTCAGATAGTGGTAGAGCTCCCCAAGACCTCTCAGAATTATCTGGGGGTCGGAGGGTGAGCGCCCCCACGGAGTCCGAGGCTTTCTCCGAGTCCAGGACGCCTTTGCTCCGCGTAGGAGCGAAGCCAGACGCTGCATCCACATCTGCGGATTATAGTGATTTATGTGTGCTTTTAAAGCAGACAGAGCTGACCAGAAGGAGTAAAGTTGCAAGTATTCAGAATTTTAACTCGAGGTGCTTTAATCTTCTCCACTCATAAATCAGACTTTGAAAAAAGGGGGAAAAAATGGCGCCGAAATGTTTTTTCTTTTTAAAAGAATAAATTACGAAGACTTTGTTAAAATTTAAATAATATACTGGAATTTTTTCTCTTTTATTATTATTATTGCTATTAAGAGTTTATTTCCCTTTCTTTTTTGGATTTTATTTTTATTTTTTTCCCTCTGGAGTGCAGAGGGAAAGTGAAAGTGATAAGAGAAAGTGATTTGTAGCAAGTGAAAATGGCTTCAAGACGGCAGGCAGTTCCTGCTATTTCTAAAACCTCAATCTCTTCTCCTGTCATTCAGCCTACTGTAAAACCCAGATCCCCTCCATCCTCTCCTCCACCACCAGCACTTACACTTAAAGACCTGCAGGATGCTTTGAAGTTGCAGGCACAAGAAATGACTTTACAAATAAAGGAAGAGGTAGCTGATCTTCTTGAACTTAAAAATAGAGAGATAAGAGAAGACATTTTGTTTGCATTTCAAGGTCTGGCTGCACATATTGAACGTTTAGATGACCGCGTGGATGAGGTTGTGGAAAATAGTGACAGACTTGAAAATAGAATTGCTAAAGCAGAAAATAAAATTGATAAAACTTAGGATGAGCTGATGATTTCACAATTTAAAGAAATGGAATTTGCTCTGAGAATAAGAGGGTTGAGAGAAAACCCCCGTGAGGATTTACTGGAAGAGGTGATTAAGGTCACTGCTCCCATCTTGGGATGGGATCCTAAGGAGTTATCAAGGGAGGTGGAAAAAATTTTCAGGGTCACTTCCTGGATTGCGAGGCAGAAGAATTTACCTAGAGATGTGGTGATCTATTTCTCTAAGAGATCACTTTGAAATGAGATTATCCAGGCCTTTTATCAACAGAAATTTCAAATTGCAGGTCAAGATATTATAATTTTGAAAGAAATACCTCCTAAGATGTTGAGAAAAAGGAAGGATTTTGGTTTTTTGTCTGATGAACTTAAAAATCGACAAATTCAGTTCAGATGGGAGATCCCTATTGGAATAGTGGTGAGTCATGCAGGGACACGATACAGGCTTAATACGATTGCTAAGGCTAAAGAATTTTATACTTATGTCCTGAAAGCAGGTTCACCACCATCTCCATTGCCTAAGAGAGTGGAAGAAGATAAACAACAAGTTGAAGGTGCATCAGCACAGTTTGTTGGAGAGGCACAATTGGCTGAACCCACTGAACAGACTTTGATGCTAAAGGCTGACCCAAAAGACCAGAGAATGACACGTGCGGCACATAAGCGGAGAGAAAAGGAACAACAGAAACAGAAGATGGATTCTGGGCCTATGATACAAGGCCCTGTTATTACGGAGCCGGTGGGAGGGGCGCGACCAAAGAGACCAACTGCGGATCTCCAGGTAGCGTTCCAGAGGTTCCAGGTCACTGAGGATGGCGATAAAGCTTTTGACATGGAATGTTAATGGCTTAAATTCACCACAAAAAAGAAAGAAAGTGTTTCATTATTTGAAGCAACATAAAAATGATATTGTTTGCCTACAAGAAACTCATATTTGTGCAAAAGATCAAAAATACTTGATTAATTCTCAGTTGGGACTTCATTTTATAGCATCTGCTCCAGATAAAAAGAGTGGAGTGGTTATCTATTTTAGAAGAGACTTATCTGCTACGTTAATTGAATCTGATCCACAGGGAAGATATGTTATTATTGAAATATTGTTACAAGGCAAGAAGATTCTCATTATTGGATTATATGCTCCTAATCAACAGCAAGGAAAGTTTTACAAGTTTTTACATGATAGGCTAACTCAATTGGATTATAAATCTGTTATCTTGATGGGTGATTGGAATGGTGTTTTGGACTCAAATAAGGACAAGAAGAGGTCATCTAAAGATTCTCCTATCTATTCTAGATTGCCTAAAAGTTTTTTGATTTGAAAGAAGACTTGGAACTAAGAGATATCTGGCGGGAGCGGAACTTGGAGGATAGAGATTTTACTTTCTTTTCGGATAGGCATCAATCGTTTTCTAGAATTGACTTTTTTTTAGTTACTGGTGATCATATTTCCAGGGTCAAGAATGTCAAGATTTTTCCTAGAACGTTATCGGACCATAGTCCTGTATGGATGGAATTATTTAGGGAAGATGGAATAAGAAGATCTTGGAGATTGAATGAAAATTTATTTAGATATGATGTACTTTCAGAAAAATGTAAAGATTATTTGAAAGAGTTTTTTGTTCTGAATATGCATAAAGGAACACCGATTGAAATGGTTTGGGATGCCAGTAAAGCTTATATGAGGGGGATTTTGATTCATATGAACAATGGTTATAGGCGTAAGCAGATGCAAAAACGTAAAGAATTGGAAGAAGAGATTAAATTGAAGGAGAAAGTTTTTATTTTGAATCCATTAGATAAGAGATTAAGGACTTCAATAAATTTGTTGAAAGAGCAATTTAATATGTTAATGGCGGATCAGGTTGCAACTAATTTGATAGGTGGTTAGCTTATCAATTAAGGAAAAAACAGAGGTTACGTACAATAGAGAAAATAGAATATAAGGGTAAAGAAACATATCAACAAAATTTGATCAAAAAGGGTTTTTTGGATTTTTATCAAAAGTTATATGCTAGCGAGAATGTACAAACTTTAGATATAAATATTTACAGGAAGCGCATATTCCTATGCTCTCACATGAACAAAGGGAAGGGAAGGGATGAATTGTTTAATTACTTCTGAAGAAATTATTTCAGCAATTAAACAGTTAAAAGTGGGTAAGGCTCCGGGTACAGATGGCTTAACAGCAATTTATTATAAAACTTTACTTACAGAGATGGTAGAACCTTTAAAGGAACTATTTAATAATATCCAGGTTGGAGGAGAGGTGCCTCCATCTTGGACAAGGGCTTTTATATCGTTGATCCCAAAGGAGGATCAAGATCTTACTCAGCCTAAGAATTATAGACCTATATCGCTTTTAAATACAGATTATAAGATTTTTGCAAAAATATTGGCAAATAGATTAATGTCAGTTTTGAAACAGATGGTTCATACAGATCAGTCTGGATTTATAACTGGAAGATATATGAAATATAATGTAAGACAATTAGTTAACTTAATTGAGTATTTGGATAAGAATAACCAAGTCCCTGCGGCATTGATATTCTTGGATGCTGAAAAAGCCTTTGATCAATTGAATTGGCAATTTTTATTGAAAGTTGTGGAAAAGATGAACTTTGGGGATGAATTTTTGCAATCTATTAAGGCCATATATCAACAACAATCAGCGCAAATTATAATTAATGGGGGATTAACAGATGCTTTTAAAATTGAAAAAGGTACAAGACAAGGGTGTCCTCTGTCACCATTATTGTTTGTTTTAACATTGGAGATTTTTTTGATTAAAATTCGGGAATCAACTAAAATTCAGGGAATAAAAGTAAAACAGAATGATTATAGATTAAGAGCGTTTGCAGATAACTTGGTTGTTACATTATCTCAACCGATTCAATCGGTTATAGATTTGATGGAAATTATAAAACAATATGGGAAAGTTTCGGGCTTTAAGGTGAATAATAATAAGACTAAAATATTATCTAAAAATATGACTATGAATGAGAAGGATACATTAGTAAAACTGACAGGTTATGAAATTGTGAAAAAGGTTAAATATTTGGGGGTTTATATTACAGCTTCTAATGTGAAATTATATAAGAATAATTATGAGACGTTATGGTTAAAAGTACAAAAGGATTTAAATAATTGGAAAAAACTACAATTATCTTTGTTGGGAAAAATTGTAGCTGTTAAAATGAATGTTTTACCAAAGTTTCTTTTTCTGTTTCAAATGATACCTATTTTGAAAAAAGATGCTAATTTGGATGAGTGGCAGAAGGGTATTAATAAATTTATCTGGGCGGGGGAAAAACCGAGAGTTAAACTTAAGATTTTACAAGACGCTCAGGAAAGAGGAGGACTTAAGGTGCCTAATTTGAAATTATATTATGATGCATTGGTTTTAACATTGGTTAGTGATTGGCTTAATTTAACTAATAAAAGTATACTTTATCTTGAGGGATGGGATTTATTATATGGGTGGCATGCATATTTGATTTATGACAAAAAAGTTGATAAGACTTTTAAATCTCACATCTTAAGAAGTGCTTTGTTGCGTGTTTGGAAAAAGTATTATTATAAGTTAAATTATAAAATACCAATTTGGGGGATACCTGGACACGCAATAGAGGGGGTATCTATGGGTGTGAATTTGGATATGATTTCTTATAAGCAATTACTTAGATTGGAAGGGAGTGACTGGCAATTAAGGTCGCTAGTCGAGTTAAAACAAGAAAATATTGTACAATCTTGGTTTCAGTATACTCAATTGCAAGCCAGGTGGAAGTTAGACCAGAAGGTTGGTTTGACGCTGATGGATGAAAATTTGGTAAAACAGATTAAAGATCAAACTCGAGCGCACATAAAGAGAATTTATAATGCTTTAATAGAATTGGACTCGGAAACGGAATTGGTCAAAGATTGCATGGTAAAGTGGGCTCAAAATATTCAAGAACCGATTCCATTGGATGTGTGGGAGGTAATTTGGGTTAGAAATGTAAAATTTACTCAAGCCCAAAATTTAAGAGAAAATTTTTATAAAATGTTTTATAGATGGCATTTGGACCCTAAAAAGCTGTCTTGTATGTATTCTAATTTACAGCCCAAATGTTGGAGATGTGGTAGTTTGGATGCTACCTACTTTCATATTTGGTGGACTTGTAGAAATATAAAAGCTTTTTGGATTAAAATTTGGTGGAACATTCAAAAGATTTTTAAGAGAAAGATAAAGTTTACCCCACAATTATTTTCATTGGGTGTTATTACAGATGATGATACTAAAGAAATTAACTTGATGTTGAATTTGATAACAGCAGCGAGGTTATTGGTAGGGCAATATTGGAAGAAGGATTGCCTGCCTACTATAGAGGAATGGACGCTTAAAGTGTCAAATTTAGCAGAAATGGCTAAGATTTCTGCTTACTTGAAGGATCATTCACAAGAAAGATACATTTCGGTTTGGAGAAGATGGATAGATTATATTCAGAAAAAAATGGGACCAAAAAGTTCCATTTAGCTTATGAGTAAATTCTAGATTGTTATAACTTAAGCCTTTTTTATTATCACTAGTTATAATAATAATATATATATTATACGGTATTATTATTGTATTAGTATAAGTTGGATACTTTTAGATTGTAATTATGTTATAGACGGGTTAAAGTGCATTATGTATTTGGTTATTTATATAGTTGGTTAATGTTAGATTATGATTATTTTATATTTGTAACCCTGTAATCAGCTTTGGGAAGTGGGGGAGGGGGAGGTGGGTTTAGGGGTGGGTTGGGGATGGGATAATATTGTAACTTTTATAAAACTTTTCAATAAAAAAAAGAGCCACCACACGCAGACGGATCCTGGACATGGGCTTCAAATGTCGTATTCCTCTTGTCAAGCTGCTCCTGAACAACAAACAACGTCAGAAGCGTCTTACCTGGGCTAAAAAAAAACAGACCTGGTCTGTTGTTCAGTGGTCCAAAGTCCTCTTTTCTGATGAGAGCAACTTTTGTATCTCATTTGGAAACCAAGGACCCAGAGTCTGGAGGAAGAATGGAGAGGCACACACTGCAAGATGCTTGAAGTCCAGTGTGAAGTTTCCACAGTCTGTGTTGATTTGGGGAGCCATGTCATCTGCTGGTGTTGGTCCACTGTGCTTCATTAGGTCCAGGGTCAACGCAGCCGTCTATCAGGAGATTTTGGAGCACTTCATGCTTCCTTCCGCAGACGAGCTTTATGGGGATGCTGACTTCATTTTCCAGCAAGACCTGGCACCTGCCCACACTGCCAAAAGCACCAAAACCTGGTTCAATGACCGTGGGATTACTGTGCCTAATTGGCCAGCAAACTCGCCTGACCTGAACCCCATAGAGAATCTATGGGGCATTGCCAAGAGAAAGATGAGAGACATGAAACCGAACAATGCAGAAGAGCTGAAGGCCGCTATTGAAGCATCCTGGTCTTCCATAACACCTCAGCAGTGCCACAGGCTGATAGCTTCCATGCCACGCCACATTGAGGCAGTAATTGCTGCAAAAGGGGCCCAAACCAAGTACTGAGTACATATGCATGCTTATACTTTTCAGAGGTCCGATATTGTTCTATGTACACTCCTTGTTTTATTGATTGCATGTAATATTCTAATTTTCTGAGATTGTGGATTTGGGGTTTTCATGAGCTGTACGCCATAATCATCACAATTATGACAAATCACGGCTTGAACTATCTTGCTTTGCATGTAATGAGTCTATCTCATATATTAGTTTCCCCTTTTAAGTTGCATTACTGAAATAAATGAACTTTTGCACGATATTCTAATTTTTCGAGTTTCACCTGTAGGTAGGCAGTTAGCAGTTGAATATCAGCCAAAACTGCAAGGAGGGGAAGTGCAGAAATACAGTTAAAATGCTTGTCCTATGCTACCAGGAACTGGGTCATGGTTCACATATGGCAGGAGAAACTTAGAAAAAGGGAAAGTAAACTTGTAAAGTGAAGGGGAAAAAATCAGTTATTCTGGGTCTCTTTTGTGTGTGTCTTGTGAGGTTTATGAGACTGTCAGCTTCTCTACAAGAAATCCACATGTTGAAGGATGCAATGTTGGACTTCTGCAAAGTTTTCATCAATGCTTTCATGGACTGTCATTCACGGGAGACCATTGCAAGTCATTCCATTGGCAAGCAGCCCTGCTCCTGTCACAATATCCTCCCCTCCCTCTCCTCCTACCTTCTTCCCCTTTCCCTGTTCCCACCTATAAAGATTTTGTTTGAGATATTTCAGCTTCCCTGAGGACTGCTCCACCCAAGGAACCACTACATCTTTGTTAAGCCTTGAAGATTGGTGATCAGGTTCTGACTAAAGTATTTCAGCAAGAATTGTTTAGCTCCTCGTTGAAAAGTACCGTTCCAGATTCTATTGACCACCAACATTGCTGTGAAGTATCAAGGTCTGGCTTCCTGAATGCATGTTTTGCACTGCATGAAAGTACCAGCCCCAGATGAGGAAGATATCAAGCCCCAATCACCTGACTGCACCTAGGCAAAGATTGAAGCTTTGCCCAACAGGAGAGCAAGTGCTAGTAACCTCTGCTCCCCACCAGCATGCAATCTCCAGCCCAGACAGCACCAACACGAAGTGAACTCTGATTTGCCGTCCTCAGACGATTGAAAAACTTCATACCACCTTTTCCAACACAATGGAAGTCCAGAGGCACATGAAGGAAATGATCTGCATCAGGAAATACCTCATGCCTGCTGTATGGGCTGTAGTTGTGTTGTTGTTTATTGGCATTTGTATGAGTTTTCAACCTACTGAGGTTGTATGTATTTCCCAATGAAATACTTCCTTTACATACCCCTCTGGAACTATTGTAGACCCTTTACCCCAGAATCCCTCTAATCTTATCTTTTTGCTTATGTTTTGTGTTGTCCTTACGGACAAGAAGTGGGGACTGTGGGAGATGAAAATATAGCCTTTTCCATTGGGTTTTTTCCACGACAATACTTTTCTTATTTTGTAGCTAACCAAAAAACCATTTCAAGAAAGGTCTAACTCAGTTTTGTCATTTCTGGTCTGGAACCTCTGCCGCCTTCTTTCTCTGTTATAGTCTTTGAACCCATGATTACTCTTCCAATTAATCTCATATCCTTGAAAATCACGTTTTTGTTTCCTGTGACATTGGCTTATCAAGAATAGAATTGTATGTTTTACAATAAATTTTCCCATTCTTGCTTTTCATAAGGGCAAAGTAACACTTTACCCATTATTTTTCTTTCCTTTCAAAGTCAGCCTCGGTGTTCCACTTGACTCAATGTATTTTATTGCCTGGCTTTTTTTCCCCCTAGCTTCTAAATACCACTAGAAATACTGCTTTATTCTGTGGATGTCCATTATACTTATACTTTTTACCTAACAGAATAAAAGAGTTGGAAGGGACCTTGGAGGTCTTCTAGTCCAACCCCCTGCTCAAGCAGGAGACCCTATACCATTCCAGACAAGTGGCGGTCCAGTCTCTCTTTAAAAGCCTCCAGTGATGGAGCAACCACAACTTCTGAAGGCAAGCCATTCCAGTGGTTAATTGTTCTCAGGAAATTTCTCCTTAGTTCTAGGATGCTTCTCTCCTTGATTAGTTTCCATTGTTTCTTGTCTTGCCTTCTGGTGCTTTGGAAAATAGGTTGACCCCCTTTTCTTTGTGGCAGCCCCTCAATATTGGAACAGTGCTATCATGTCACCCCTAGTCCATCTTTTCACTAGAGTAGACACACCCAATTCCTGTAACCATTCTTCATATGTTTTAGCCTCCAGTCCCCAATCATCTTTGTTGCTCTTCTCTGCACTCTTTCCAGAGTCTCTGCATCTTTTTTATAATATGGTGACCAAAACTGGATTCAGTATTCTAAGTGTGGTCTTACTAAGGCTTTATAAATTGGTACTAATACTTCACATGATCTTGATTCTATCCCTCTGTTAATGCAACCTAGGATTGCATTGGCTTTTTTTGGCTGGTACCGCACACTGCTGGCTCGTATTTAAGTAAAAAAATTTTAATCCCATTTATATCCCGCCCTTCTCCGAAGACTCAGGGCGGCTTACAATTTAAAGCACAAATCAATGTGCTTAGCAATAATTCTGTCCACTAGGACTCCAAGATCCCTCTGATAGTTACTGCTACTGAGCCAGGTTTCACCTCATCTGTACCTGCACATTTGCCTTTTCTTGCCTAAGTGTAACACTTTACTTTTCTCTACATTGAACTGTGTTTCACCAGGTAAGAAAGTTTATTCCTGGCCTTCCAATGCCTATTTAAAAGGGAAGGCCTTTCCCCACAGTATTATCCCAATAGATAGTAGCAGGCATGAAGGCTTGTTGTGAACTGGCCAAACAGCTTTGCTCCTTGCAGTCTGCACTCACTTATCAAGAGTGACAATAGCATTGGCAACATTTCTCTAGAGCACTCCCCTACTGAAGCTATGTGGGCAGCCACTTGACCTCAGCCCTCCACCTTCATTCAACATAAAGATGGACTTGAACTTCCAGTGAAATGCAGTCTTTGGAAGGGCTGTCCTTGCTTTGGTAACCTTATGTCATCCAGATCCTCTTCCAAGTAAGAAGCTTTTACATGCCCAAATGTGAATGACAGAGACCATAATAATGAAGCACTGGTTACTTACTTGTAACTGCAGTTCTTACAGTGGCAATCTGCAAATTTACACAATGCACCATCTTACCTTGCTTCAACTCAAGTGTCTTTAATGTCGCTTCACGTTTATTGTGTCAGTCATAGGATCTGAGCGGGTTCAGTGCGAACTCTGCATAGTCATATGGTACATGTGAGGATGGGGCTCCTTTCAAAAAAAATGTGTAAGCTCTGGAAGGTTCTGAATGGGGTTATGTGGAGGCACACAATCTATGTGTGTGAAATCACAGATCAAACAACTACAGTTACAGGTAAGTAACAACTTCTTTGTGCAAAGAACCCCGTAGTAGCATGTAAGCATGTTATAAGAATGTATCCCATATGTTTGAGGGAAAAGCATAAAAAATCACTGCATAGAGTTTCTTTATACTGTTATGAAGTGTCCACCTGCCTTCCTAAAGCTAGCCTATTCAGAAACAACAATATGACTCTTCTGTAATGAAAACCATCTTGAATGCGTTTGGGTCAATATAAAAGGGGGGGGGGGAAATGACATTGCTATAGGTGTATACTACAGGCCACCCAACGAAACAGAGGAAATAGATGAACTTTTTGCTAATCATTTAACTAAGGTATGCCGGAACCACATCACAACGGTATTGGGGGACTTTAACTACCCTGACATCAACTGGGAGACAAACTCTGCACCAAGTGGAAGATCAAACAGATTCCTGACCAACCTAGCAGACAACTTTATCTCCCAAAAGGTAGAGAAGGGAACTAGAGGGACAGCCATGCTGGACTTATTTCTCACTAACAGAGATGAAATGATAGAGGGGGTTGAAGTTACAGGAACTTTGAGGGGGGGAGTGACCATGTAATATTGGAATTCAACATAATGCAAGCACAAGGAATAGAAAAAAGTCAAACTAAAGTCTTAGACTTTAAGAGAGCTGATTTCAACGAATTTAGGGAGTGCTTGGGAAGGATTCCATGCATGGAAATCCTCAGGGAGAAAACAACTGTCAATTGTCCCATTAGCATATGCAGAAAAAGAAACTCCTGGGACATAATGTTACCAAGAGTACAATTTTACTGATAGATCCATATAGGTACAGATGAAGTAAAGCCAATTCTAAAGGTTCCCACAGACAGCAGCATAGGTACATTTCCCCTTTTTCCCTTTAGGCCACCCACTGTCCATTGTCTGCCAATCCAATGCTTTCTTTGTGTTTTGGAGAACAGTCTGTGTCCTTTGAAAAGTTCTCATAACATTACCTTGAAGTGAAGGAACTTTCACAGGACCCAGCTGGCTGGCTTGATTCCTCAGCCCCTCCCAACTCCCCCCAAGGATTCCACCCCCTCCTTTCCATAACTGTTGTTAAGCTGCGAGGAAATTACAAATAGGGATAGAATCTGAATCAGTGTTCACATGCTGACCCTCCAGAAGAATGATAAGCCTAAGAGACAGGAAACAATTATACACAATAATACAGATCACTCCGGCTTCCACGCCGGGGCCGTATTTGGGCTGGTTTGGATATTTGGCATGGAACTTGCGAATGAGTCTAGCTGCCCTAATATCCTTTGCTGCCACCCATTCAGCTTCAGCTGAGGGGTAGCCTTTCCATAATACAAGGTATTACAGCTTCCCTTTATTATGCCTGGAATCAAGGACCTCCTTGATTTCACAGTGCTCTTCTCTTCTCACTAGGATCGGAGGGGGAAGTGACTCTGTAGCAGGTCTCAATGACAAGCTATGGAAGGGCTTCAACACACTACCATGGAATACTGGATGAACGTGCCTGAGGCTTTTTGGCAACTGCAACTCTACAGTCACCGGATTTATGATCCAAATAATTTGGAAAGGTCCTATGTACTTGGGTCAGAGCTCCTTACAGGGTTGCCTCATTCAGAAACTTAGTTGACAGATACACTTTATCACCCACTCTGAATTCCTTCTGGGGCACCCTCTTCCTGTCTGCCTGTCTTTTTTGAGCCTCCGTACCTTCTCTAACACCCTGTGCATTGTCACCTACATACCCCTTAACGCCTCCATCCACTCAGCTAAGGATGCTGAGGATGATTTCTCCTGAGGGATTTATGGCATTGGCACAAACTCTACCCCAGTAGCCACCTGAAATGGGGTAAAACCTGTACTACTACAGTATGTACAGAGTTATATGCCACTTCTGTGAAAGGCAGAAGCTCAGCCCAATTGGTCTGCTGGTAATTTACATAACATCGCAGGTATTGCTCCAGGACAGAATTTACGTGTTCACAAGCTCCGTTAGTACAAGGATGATGGGTGCAGCTAAGCCCTTGGGAGGAGCCTATTAGCTTCAGGAATTCACACCAAAGTGTTAACGTGAACTGCACCCCTTGGTCTGATATGATGCGTTTTGGGACCCTGTGAAGTCAATAGATATGCTGCACGAATAACGCAGCCAAGGACCGGGCTGAAGGAATCCTGGGGCACGCCACAAAATGTGCCTGTTTAGAAAACACATCAAGGAAGCCCTCAGAACATGTGGATATGCTAAGTGGGCCTTCATCAAATCCCCAAAAAGATCCAGCAGGACCTCCTCCATAACAGACAAAGAGGAAAACAATAAATGAAGCAATGTTGTCATTCCATACGTTGCAGGAATATCGGAAAAGCACAGGAGGATCTTCAGCCAACACAACATATGTGCGCACTTGAAACCCACGAATACACTAAGGCAGAAGCTTGTCTACCCCAAGGATAAAACATCCAGACACAAACTGAGCAACGTGGTATATGGAGTACAATGCAGTGAGCCATGTGCAGAGCTGTACATTGGGGAAACAAAACAACTTCATAAATGCATTGCACAACATAGGAGAACAAACCCATCAGGACAAGATTCAGCAGTCCATCTGCATTTAAAAGACAAAGGCCACATTTTGGACAGAGAGGACTTCTGGTTTGAAAGAGGGGTCAAAGAGGCCATCTATGTCAAAATTGAACAGCCCTCTCAACAGAGGGGGAGGGATATGACATCATCTATCTCCAGTCTACAACACAGTCCTTTCAGCAGTTCCAAGAAGGCTCCACACCCATTTACACTACTCAGGTGACCCTGACGACACAGATAAACCTCCAGGTGGCCTCAATGACTCTCTAAAAGAATGCAAATGACCAGCTGTCTGCAAGGAGTATAAATCCTTCCATTCCCCACCATCCAGTCAGAGCTCAAGAAGCTTCTTGGATGAGAAGTGAAACGTCTTCAAATAAAAACAAGAAAGTCCAGTTGCCTCGTGAAAAAGCATCTTTGGGATAACTATGACCTGGATGACTCAGAATCTCCATAGACATCCTTCTTTTAGGGACAAATTGCCTTTGTACTGCTGGAACCACTTGTCCCCTGCCAGGGCATTCCTCAAGGGCTGTGCTACAACCTTGACTGATTCCAGCTGAGACACTTTCTGCTGCCTTGTAAGAGCTGGAGCCGTGAACTGCTTGGATGGAATGATAGAATTAACCACCTCCTCTTGGGCACTGTTATATTGTGGCATGCAGGAAAACGCATCAACCAGGAAGTTTTTCCCTCCTGGTATATACCGGAGGGTGAAGTTGAAGCAGTTGAAATACTGAGGCCATCGGACTTGCTTGAGGGATAGTTTTTAGGGGTTTTTCAACACTTCCAGGTTTTTGTGATCGGTCCACACTTTGAAAGGTACCTTGCTGCCCTCTAAAAACTGCCTCCAGGTTAGGAGAGCCCAGTGGACAGCATAAGCCTCCTTCTCCCATATAGCCCAGCGCCTTTCAGTATCAGACAGTTTGTGGGATGTATAGGTGCAGGGTTATAGTTCTCCCTTGGCATTTTTCTGAAGTAGGACTGCGCCTACCACCACATCGCTAACATCTGCCTGTATCACAAAATGGTTGTCTAGGTCAGGGTACTTTAGGACTGGCTCCATAGCAAAGACACACTTTAGCTTCTTGAAAGTGGCTTGGCATTCAAGAAACCAATTCAGCAGCTGGCCAGGTTTGGGCTTGGCCCTCCCCCTGTTTTCGGCAAGGCTATCTGGGTGAACATAGGGAAGAACTGGCAGTAAAAGTTCACAAAACCAAGGAAACTTTGCAGCTGTTTCTGGGTGCAAGGGGGTTCCCACTCTAATATTGCCTTCACCTTGTTGTGATCCATCTCTGAGCCCTCCTTGGAAATACGGCACCCCAGGTAGTCTAGGCAAGTCTTATGGAATTGACACTTAAGACAGCTCTGAGTAAAGGTGAGCTTTCTGTAACTTTTTAAGAAACACTCTGACCAATTTCACATGCTCTTTGGGGCTCTCTGTGTATATTAATATATCATCCAGGTCCACCAAGACCCCTTTGTACAAATGCTCATGCAGAACCTTGTTTATCAACTGCATGAACACAGCTGGTGCCCCTTGCAGCCCAAATGGCATCACTTGAAACTGGCAACAACCCAGGGGACAATTAAACACTATTTTCCATTTATCTCCCTCTTTATTCCTCACCCAGTAGTATGCCTCCCTCAAGTCTAGTTTGGTGAAAATCTTCCCCTTGGCCAGATAGCCTATGTCCCTCATCAGGGGGAGTGGGTACATATTTTCCATGCAAATGCTGTTCAGCCCTTTATAGTCTATGCACAGCCTCAGGTTTCCATCCTTCTCCTGAAAGAGTACAGGGGCTGCTATCTTCGACTTTGGTGGCTGGATGAACCCCTTAGCCAGGTTCTTGTCTATAAACACCCAGAGCTCCTCCATTTCCTTGGGCGTCATCAAATACATCTTGGGTTTGGGCAACTTGGCACTGGCATGATTTCGATTGTGCAGTGGGTTGGTGAGGCGGAAGCACATCGGACTCCTTTTCACTAAAAACGTCTGCCAGGTCATGGTATTCCATTTCGGTTTACTGGTTTGGTTAGGCAGGTAGCTGGCACACCGCCCAATATTGACCCATCCAACTGGGAAAACGGCATAGGCTGTCTTAACTTCCTCAGTTTCATCCCCAGTTTCTCCACCACTTGGGGGCTAATGAAGCACCCGGTGCACCCTGAGTCCAATAGCGCCATGAAGGCTCCCCTTACTCCCGAGGCCACCAAAATCTCTCATAGTTATAATGGTGCCACTTACCATCGGGTCTTCTTCCCCTTCATTGTCACTTTCATAAAAAAACTGGAACTGCTCGGTGTTCCCCCCTCCTCGCTAGATGGAGAAGAGAACTCAACAACCTGTTGCCCCACATGTGTCTTCTCTTTTGGCTTTGCTTGTGGCTTCTTCCTCGGCTGGCTTGGAGGTAGAAGGGTGGATGCAGATTGCAATGTGAGGCAGTCTGCCTCTTGGTGACCTTTTCCAGAATGGAAGCAGACTCCTGGGCTCTGGTGAGACCTCCCTCCTCTGGGACCGCGTACCCCCTTCTTCCTCTAGAGACTGGACACCTCTCTGGCACATAATAATAATAATAATAATAATAATAATAATAATAATAATAATAATAATAATAATAATAATAATAATAATAATAATAATAATAATAATAATAATAATAATAATAATAATTTTATTTGTATACCGCCCTTCTCCCGAAGGACTCAGGGCGGTGAACAGGGCAATAAATACTAATACAAGAATACAAAAATGGGGCCGGTTCTCTTGCACTGTGTTCACTTGGAGTTCTATTAGCTCAATCTCTACTTCGGTGGCCACTTGGAACAATGCCTGTAGGTTGCACAGTACCCCTCAGGGCAAGCAGTTTTGGTACAACTCTTTATTCAGTCCTTCTCGGAAGGAGACCAGCATGCGTTCAGGCCAATCCCTCAGGTTACTAACCAGGCTGTGGAAGTCTTGAATATACTTTGTCACCGGCTGCTTGCCTGGCTTCAAGGTGCGGATGTGGGCCTCTGCCCATCGGGCCACCATGGGATCTTTAAACCGCTCCCACAGGGCCTTCATGAAGGCATCCAGGTTGTCCAGCTCTGGAGACTCATCTTCGTGTAGGGACACCAACCACCCCGAAGCACTCCCTTCCAGGTTAGATGCAACAATGTAGACCTGGGCTGCATCATCTTGGTACATTCCTCCATAACATTCCATGTGGTTCCACACCTGGGCTAAGAAGTGAGCCATGTTGTCGGGACATCCATAAAACAAACCACCAAGGGGGTGAAGTGACCACTCTTCTCTCACCAGGACATATCCAGGTGGCAGCCCCACCACTGCCACTGGTGCTGGCACAGGGGCTTCAGCCACTGCTGGAGCCCTCAGGTCCGCCTACTGCCACACTGGTGACGGGGTGGCAGAGTTGGCTGCTGCCACTCCTTGCACTAGTGCTCCAGCCGCGTCGGTGAATGCTGGCTCAGCTGGTTACAGGAGAGGGAGAGACGGAGTACTCAGTGATTTCACTCCTCCCATCCCAATCACCGCCGCTGTGGTCCCCAGTGATGCAGCCCCCTTGATCTCCCAGCCACCAAACTTGTCTCTCAGCTGCTCCATTAAGGGGCTGCAGGTGGCAATTGGGAGCTTCCATTCAGCTGGCTCATCCCACTCGACTGGCTGCCTTGCCTTCCACTTACTCCCTTGGACCACATTGAACCCCAAAGAAATTAGGAGGTCTTCTGCTTCCGCTCCCTTGCCCACGTTCATCACCCAGCTGGTTCTTGGTCCCTGGTACGGGGTATCACACAGGCATTCCCTTGTGCTAGCAGGCTGCTGCTCAGGTTTCTCAGCTCTTTGTTTAGGACACGGACCAGCTGGCTGTGTTCCCACTCCAGTTTGCTGAGCCACCGGAGCCTCCCGGGCCGGGATTTCTCCCAGCGTCTTCTTTTCCTCCAATTCTTTGTCAACCGTCGACATCTCAAGGTTATTGACCTCCTGGTGGGGTCCAGGTAGGTTACATTATGAGAATTGGCTTTATGTCAACTGTCCCAGTAGCATATGCAGAAAAAGAAACTCCTGGGACATAACATTAACAAGAGTATTATTTTACTGATAGATCCATATAGGTACAGATGAAGTAAAGCCAATTCTAAAGGTTCCCACAGACAGCAGCATAGGTAAATTCCCCCTTTTTCCCTTTAGGCCACCCACTGTCCATTGTCCGCCAATCCAACCCTTTGAGTTTTGGAAAACAGTTTGTGCCATTCGAAGAGTTCTTATAACATGACCTTGAAATGAAGGAACTTTCACAGGACCCAGCTGGCTCGCTTGATTCCTCCACCCCTCCCAATTCCCCCCAAGGATTCCACCCCTTCCCTTCCATTTCTGTTGTCAAGCTGCTAGGAAAATTGGAAGTAGGGATAGAATCTGAATCAACTTTGACAACAACCCAAGAAGCTTGGGAAATTTGGAAAAGTGAAATTATAAAAGCCCAGTCTAGCACAATACCAATGAAGAAGAAAAATAAGAGATCTCAAAAGAAACCATCATGGCTTCACAAAGACCTCTCTGATAAACTGAAAGACAAAAAGGACAAGTATAAAAAATATAACTAAGGCAGAATATCAGTAAATAGCCGGAACCTGCAAAGATGAAGTTAGGAAATCTAAAGCTCAGAATGAACTAAGGCTTGCAACAAATGTCAAAAGTAACGAAACAAAACTTATTTCAACATGTAAAACAGAAGAAAAAAGTCAAGCGAACAGTTGGTCCATTAATGGGAGAAAATGGTAAGATGACAAGCAGCAGGGAGAAAGCAGAACTGCTTAATTAATTTTTTGCATCTGTCTTCACACAAAAGGGAAAAAAGTCCAACCTATAAAAAAATACTGTAAAATGCAGATTAGGAATGCAAGTCAAAATAAGCAAGAAAATGATAAGAGAACACTTATCCACACTACACAAGTTCAAATCACCAAGAACAGATAGATTACATCCCAATGTTCTGAAGGAACAGGCAGACATGATCTCAGAACCACTGAACTATAGCTTTCAAAGTTCCTGGACCACCACGAAACTACCAGATGACTAGTAAAGGGCTGGTGTAGTTTCCATCTTCAAAAAAGGGGGGAAAAATGGATCCAGGAAACCCTAGTCCTATCAGCCTGACATCAATACTTGGGAAGATTCTGGAAAAGATAAGAAAGCAATGAATCTGTGAACACCTAGAGGCAAGCAAAGTCATAACCAGAAGCCAACATGGGTTTGTCAAAAACAGATCATGCCAGACAAATCTTATTGCATTCTTTAACAATGTGACAAAATTAGTGGACTAGCGAAATGCTGTGGACATAATTTACTTGAACTTCAGTAAGGCATTTGATAAAGTAGATCACAACCTACTTCTTGGTAAGCTAAAAAATGTGGGTTACAGCATCACCACCAGATGGATTCGTAATTGGCTGACCAACACTGCACTCAACATGTAGTCCTTAATGGAACTGCATCTACATGGAGGGAAAGTATGCAGTGGGGTACCCCAAGGCTCTGGGTTAGGCCCAGTACTCTTCATAAATGATTTAGACAAGGGGATAGAAGAAGAACTTGTCTAAGACACCAAGTTGGTAGAAATAGCCAACACTCCAGAAGATAGGCTTAAGATCCAGAAGGATTTTCAGAGACTTGAACACTCAGCCTTACCTAACAAAACGAAATTTAATGGTGAGAAAAAAGGTTCTACATTTAGGCAAGAAAAACCAAATGCACAGGTATAGAATAGGTGGTACCTGGCTCAATATTAGTAACCGTGAGAGGGATCTTCGAGTCCTAGTGGACAATCACTTAAATATGAGCCAGCAGTGTGCTGCAGCTGCCAAATAAGCCAACACAGTCCTAGGCTGCATTAACAGGTATAGAATCAAGATCATGTGAAGTATTAATAGCACTTTATAATGCCTTGGTAACACCCAACGTGGAATACTGCATCCAGTTTTGGTCTCCACGATATAAAAAAGATGTTGAGACTCTAGAAAGAATGCAGAGAAGAGCAACAAAGATGATTAGGGGACTGGAGGCTAAAACATATGAAGAACGGTTGCAGGAATTGGGTATGGCCAGTCTAGTGAAAAGAAGGACTAGGGGTGGCATGATAGCAGTATTCCAGTATTTGAGGGGCAGCCACAAAGAAGAGGGTCAGCTTATTTTCCAAAGCACCAGAAAGCAAGACAAGAAACAATGGATGAAATCTAATCAAGGAGAGAAGCAACCTGGAATTAAGGAGAAACTTCTTAAAGTGAGGACAATTAACCAGTGGAACAGCTTGCCTTCAGAAGTTGTAGGGGCTTCATCACTGGAGGTTTTTAAGAAAACACTGGACAGCAACCTATCTGAAATGGTATAGGGTCTCCTACCGGAACAGGGGGTTGTACTAGAACACCTCCAAGGTCCCTTCCAACTCTGTTGTTCTGTTATTTTTTTTTAAAAAAGAAAACAGTCGCAGTTCACTTTGACTAACATATATGTTTCAATTCTGAGACATATTCTTTCAGATTTCTTCTAAATTATTTTTGTTAACTTTAAGAAATAATAAATATTATGGAAGACTTCCGGTTTGCAGTCCTAGCACATGGCCGTGTGACAGCAGACCTCCACACACACGGCTAATTTTACCCTGCCAGGGGGACCCTAGATGGGTCTGACGTCACCCTGTAGAGGTGACCACGAAGGAGGGGTGCCCCATTGATCATGAAGCGATGGCAATCACTTCGTTTGATCGGGAGAAAGCCCTCCGAACCTGACAAGAGAAAGGCTAGCTACATGCCAGCATCTAGCCCAAGCTACTGCAGCCGAAGTCCAAGAGCACTACCAAGAACAACAGTGAACAGCGTGCTTGGAATTGGTGAGAGTATTTGATCTTCTATCCCTTATTTTACAACAAGTCCCTGGAAAAGATCCCCAAAGCAAACAACCTCCGAAAGTGATGGAGGGGACTACATTCCCATTCCCCCATAGATGGAACCAGCGAATTAACCTTTAAGGAGGAAAGAACCTTATTGAAATTAAATTCAAAATACTACTGTCAAGTTTCTGACGTATGGGTTTTCCAAGTGACTCTGAGGCATTGTTTACCTTAAAAGTCCTTTATTAGCCTAATACACCGGCAAATGCTTGCTCAAAAGAAGCTGGAATCTGAAATCTCTGCCCCTTGCACAATATATTAAAACACAATTCTCCACCTTTCTAATTTTGTCATTAATCATATTCTCCAATTAAAGAATCAGTTTCCCTTCTGTTAGAAGAACCGCCAAACCTTATCTTCTTTAGAGAGACAAATGGCCTTGAAAATGCAATACTACTCATTCCCCCTTCCTAACCTTAAACTAAAACAATACACGTCTTAAAGAAATACACAAGTTTAACATATGAAATAGCTACTTCTTCATCTCATGTCAAGCAATAACATTCGATGTTAGCAGCGTTGACATCCGGCCCCCCTTAGAAAAAGGACAGATCCTGTAATGTAAACAAAACACAAGTTAGGAACTGGCTTTTGGTTTGTTGGGGTGTTTCTCATAAAACCTTTTGATAAGTCTGTCAGCTTTCACATCAGTAGATTTCACCCAACTGGCTTCAGACAATAGGTATCCCTTCCACTGTACTAGGTATTGCAATTTTCCGTTAAAAATTCTAGAGTCCAGAATACGTTTCACTTCATAATGGGTTTGACCTGCTACCACGAGGGGTCCAGGTGCTTTCTTAGGGGGAGGTCTTAAAGTGGAGGTTCGAAAAGGTTTCAGCAAGCTACAGTGGAACACTGGGTGAATTTTCCCCCAAAGTCTGGGTAGTTTCAATTTTACTGTGACCGGGTTGATGATTTTCACAATGGGGAAAGGCCCCAAGAATTTCGGTCCCAATTTCTTATTGGGTAGTTTGAGGCGTAGGTATTTGGTCGACAAATAGACCTTTTTCCCAACTTGGAATGTTCTTTGGGGAGCTCTCTTTTTGTCAGCTTGCTTTTTGTAAGTCTCAAAAGTCTTTTGGAAGGCCACCTTTATATTTTTCCAAACTTCTTCCCCACCCCTCACCCAATGATCTGGGAAGCAGAGGGTAACTGAGGGTATTCCGGTATGGGGTTGAATTCTTTCCCTGTGGCTACACGGAAAGGAGTGTAGCCAGTGCTGCTATGTACTGAATTATTGTAAGCCACTTCTGCAAAAGGGAGGAGGTTGGTCCAGTTTGTTTGGTGGTAAGAGACGTAGCATCTAAGGTATTGTTCCACCATTTTGTTGGCGGACTCTGCGGCTCCATTAGTAGCCAGGTGAAAAGCAGGCCTTGAGATGATCCAATTAATTTAAGAAAGTTTCTCCAGAAGGTGGATAATGTGTTTAAGATACATATTTTAAGGTATGCTCTGTTGCAAGTTTGGAAAAAGTATAGACATAAGTTAAATTATAAGATACCCATTTGGGCAATACCTAAACACGCAATAGAAAATATAAATGTGGGATTTAAACATGATGAGACTACATATAAGGAAATCTTAAGTTTAGAGAGGAATGTATGGCAATTAAAGCCATATAATATTTTAAAAGAAGAAAAGATTGTACAAACTTGGTTTCAGTATGGGCAATTACAGGCTAGATGGAAAGAGGACCAGAAAGTTGGTTTTTCGATGACTGATGAAAATTTGGTAAAACAAATTAGAGATCAAGGTCAAGCACATATAAAAAGGATATATAACGCATTGATAGAAATTGATTCAGAAACGGAACTTGTTAAAGACTGTATGATAAAGTGGGCTCAGAATTTTCAAGAAGTTATAACAATGAACACTTGGGAAAAGATCTGGGTTAGAAATGTAAAATTTATGCAGGCCCAAAATTTAAGAGAGAATTTTTATAAAATGTTTTATAGGTGGCACTTAGATCCTAAAAAATTAGCAAGTATTTATCCGAACTGTCAGCCCAAATGTTGGAGGTGTGGTTGTGAGGATGCAACGTATTTTCATATATGGTGGACTTGTAAAAAGGTCAAAGCTTTTTGGATTAAAATTTGGTGGAATATGCAAAAGATATTTAAGAAAAGGATAAAGTTTTCTCCGCAATTGTTTTTATTGGGTATTATTACAGATACTACTGTTATAGATACTAAGTTGATGTTGAATTTAATTACGGCAGCGAGACTTTTAGTAGCGCAATATTGGAAGAAGGAAGAACTGCCGACTATAGAAGAGTGGACTTTAAAAGTTTCTAACTTGGCGGAAGTGGCAAAGATTTCAGCGTATTTGAAAGACCAATCGCAACAGAGATACATTGTGGAATGGAGGAGCTGGATTGAATATATTCAGAATAAATATGGGACTAAAAAGTTTCATTTAGCATTTGAATAAGTACTGGATCTATATGATGTATAACTAGTTAGTAGGTATTTTATTAATATTTTGACGATGGAGAGTTAAAGTGCGACAGAATTTAATGTCTTATTGTTGTTAGCATATTTTAGATTATGCTTGTTTGCATTTTTATACCCTGTATTCAGCTCTGGGAAGTCGGGGAGGGGGGAGGGGAGGGGAGGGAGGGGTTGGGGAGAGGGGAGGGGGAAGAGGGGGGGTTGTATTTAAAAATGTATTGTAAAACCTTTCAATAAAAAAAAAGAAATTTTCTCCAAAATTTCACTGTGAACTGCACCCCTCTGGTCCTGCTGTACATTCAGGGGTTGCACATCTGGGTCCTGCTGCTGCCACCCTTGCTGTTGTCCTCCCACCAGCTCCTGATCTCCAGGCTTCTGCACCACCCCCAGCTGTTGCAAGGCTTCTATTAGCTGGGGCAAGCTCAGAGGTTGTTGGCCTTTCACTTGTGGGGGCTCACCAAACTCCCATTTCTGCAGAGGCCCCAGGCTGGGGTCCTCTGTCTCTATGGATCTGGAGGGCTTGGCAGGGGACTCCTGGGGCTGGCAAGCAGTCTGATCTGCAGACAGGATTTTCCACTCACCCAAGTATTCAATCTCAGCTGGCCTGGCTGCTCCGAGGCTCCTGGAGTCTCTGCTGGGCTTAATCCACTCTCCTGGTTGTTTGGGTCTAGCTCCCAGCTGGGAGGATTGCTGAAACTCTTTCCTTGCCGGCTTCTTTGCTGGCCCTTCCCCCACTGGGGTGGCTGCTGGTGCCGGGTAAAATTCAGGCAATTTTACTCCCTCCATTATGGGATCTTCCCCAACTCTTTGCCAGACTGCCTCCGAAGCTTGGAGACAGCGACGGGAGGTCGGGACTCTGTAATTAGTTTAAAAAGTAGTGTGGATTCCAGCTTGATGTCAAGTTTCCAACGTATGGGCTTTTCAAGTGACTCTGAGGCATTGCTTACCTTAAAAGTTCTTTATTAGCCTAATACACCGGCAAATGCTTGCTCGAAAGAAGCTGGAATCTGAAATCTCCGCCCCTTGCACAATATATTAAAACACAATTCTCCACCTTTCTAATTTTGTCATTAATCATATTCTCCAATTAATTTAAAGAATCAGTTTCCCTTCCGTTAGAAGAACCGCCAAACCTTATCTTCTTTAGAGAGACAAATGGCCTTGAAAGTGCAATCCTACTCATTCCCCCCTCCTAACCTTAAACTAAAACAATACACGTCTTAAAGCAATACACAAGTTTAACATATGAAATAGCTACTTCATCTCATGTCAAGCAATAACATTCGATGTTAGCAGCATTGACAACTACAATCTGATCAAACTTAGAAACTAAAACAAACTGCTAAGATTATATTCTAAAGGATTTTGATTGAATTACATAAAAAAAGAAAAAATAATAAGAACTTTTTGTCTGAAAGAGCTGGAAAATAAATATTTGCTTACATCTAGTGGACAATGAGAATATAGCACATTAAAGACAATGCCCAGAAACAAAGACGCGGTGGCTCAGTGGGTTAGGACGCTGAGCTTGTCGATCAGAAGGTCGGCAGTTTGGTGGGTCGAATCCCGAGTGCCGCGTAACAGAGTGAGCGCCTGTTACTCGTCCCAGCTTCTGCCAACCTAGCAGCTTGAAAGCACATAAAAATGCAAGTAGAAAAATAGGGACCAATACGGTGAGAAGGTAACAGCGTTCTGTGCGCCTTTGGCATCTAGTCATGCTGGCCACATGACCACGGAGATGTCCTTGAACAAACGCTGGCTCTTGGGCTTTGAAACGGAGATGAGCACTGGCCCCTAGAGTTGGAAACGACTAGCACGCATGTGCGGGGGAACTTTTACCTTTACCTAGAAACAAAGAAAAAAAATCTGTTCCCATGAACTCTAATAACCTTTAAGATTTAGCCTGAAAGATCAAAGATCTTTAGAAACACTTCAAGACAAGACAAATACTTTCCAAGATGAAATTTATGCAATGCTACGACAGATACAAACTACAATAGACTTAAACCATGAGGAGATTAAACGTAACTTTGATACTATAAGTGAATATACTTCTAACTTAAATCTACAATCAAAAAACATCCAAAGAATGATGGTAAAGAATGAACAAAAAACCGAGACAACAGAATGTGAACTAGAAAAAAAATGACTTAATTGGTGAAGTTACAAATGAAGGGAATTATAACTTAATACAAACAAGAAAAAACAAGACTTGGATACAACAATAAATATGGAAAAGATACCTTATGCATTAGAACGTCAAAATAAACCTGAGAAGAAACAACAATTAACAAAAAGGACACTGCTAGGAGAATCATTGTTTGGGAGACAAAAAGCATACATCCTATCTACTATATATCCTCTACTCCTAACAATAACTACAAAAATACAAAAAAATTAAAATAGGAAAAAAGCAAACAAAAAAACACCACAAAAGCAAGACATTTAAGAAGTGCATTGAAAAATAAAAAAGAAAAACTAACACCTATACACATATTATCCCCCCAGTTGAATACTGATTAATACATTACTACAAAATTAATGTCATGGTTCCAACAGATGAAACTCTTCAAGAGAACTTCGAGGCAGTTTACCTTAAAGCAGACATGTCAAACCCACAACGTCACGTGATGTCGCAAGACGTATCAGGACTGTTTTGACATTGCTGGCAATGGGGTGGGTGTGGCTTCCGGATAATGCATCTGGCCCACAGGCCGGCAGTTTGACACCCCTGCCTTAAAGGATCTTTTATTCAAGTAGCATAATATCGGCACTTACATAAACGAAGCCAAAAACTGAATTCCCCTCCCCTGGGCACATAGTTTCAAAGCACAATTCCCTCCTCCAATTAACAGTCATAAATCACATTCACCAATTAGCTTGAAGCGCGGCTTTCCTCTCCAGCTCTCCAGCCCAATTCTTTATCAGCTCTGAGTCCAATAACCTTGATTCTCACACTACGTTTTTGTGTTGTTATGTCTATCTGGACTCTCATTAACATCCCCCACTCCCAGCATCATCTAATTCTAAAAGTAAAAGGGAAAAATGGCTACATTTCCCTCTGTTGTCAATGCAAAAACATTCAATGTTAGCAGAGCTGACATCCGGGCCCCCCTTACAAAAAGGTAAAATCCTGTAAACAAAAGCACAGGTTAGGGATTGCCTTTCGGTTTATTAGGGTGTTTCTTATAGAACCTATTAATGACTCTGTCAGCTTTCACATCGCTAGACTTCACCCAAGTGGCCTCAGACAACGAATATCCCTTCCATTGTACTAAATACTGCAATTTCTTTTTAAAAATTCTAGAATCAAGAATATGCTTTACTTCATAGTGAATCTGTCCTGCCACTACGAAAGGTCTGGGTGCCTTCTTAGAGGGAAGTCTTAAAGTGGAACCCCGATAAGGTTTCAACAGGCTGCAATGGAAAATAGGATGAACTTTTCCTAAGAGCTTAGGGAGTTTTAATTCCACTGTGACCGGGTTAAAGATGTTTAGAATGGGGAAAGGTCCCGAGAACTTTGGTCCTAACTTCTTACTAGGTAATATGAGCCGTAAATATTTAGTCGACAGATAAACCTTTTCCCCAACTTGGAATGTTCTCTGAGGAGCCCTTTTTTTATCTGCCTGCTTTTTATGTCTTGGAAACCTTTTTTAAAGCTGTTTTCATCGTCTTCCAAACTTCTTCCCACCCCCTCACCCACTGATCAAATGTCTGAGAAGCGGAGGGCGCCTGGGGGTATTCGGGTATTGGGCTGAACTCTTTTCCTGTGGCTACTTTAAAAGGTGTGAAGCCGGTGCTGCTGTGAAGAGTTATTGTAAGCCACCTCTGCGAAAGGGAAGAGGTCAGTCCAGTTTGTTTGTTGGTAGCTAACATAGCATCTGAGATATTGCTCCACCATTGAGTTTGCGGATTCAGCAGCCCCATTAGTAGATGGATGAAAAGATGATAGACCTTGAGATGATCCAATTAGTTTAAGAAAACGTCCCCAAAACTTTGCTGTGAACTGCACCCCCCTGTCCGAAATTATTCATTTAGTTGCGCCATGCAGCTGGTAGATGTGTTTCAAGAACATTTTGGTCAGTCGTTGGGTGGACAGGAGCCCTTTGCAGGTGATGAAGTGAGCCTGCTTTGAAAACAGATCTATCACAGACCAGATGACTTTATTTCCTCTACTTTCAGGTAGATCTACTATAAAATCCATAGCAATTTCTTCCCATGGTTGAGAAGGGTCTGCCACCGACTGCAATAACCCAGGGGGTTTCCCTGGAATTCTTTTCAAGGTGGCACATACAGCACAACTCCGGACATAGTTTTCCACGTACTGTTTCAATCCCGGCCACCAGAATTGCCGGCGGATGAGGTGTAGAGTTTTTAAATACCCAAAGTGCCCAGCCTCTTTTATGTCATGGCCATGTTGGAGAGCATTAAGGCGGAGGGTCTCTGGCAAGTATAGCTTCCCCCCCTTGCAAGCCAAACCATCCCTGCATGTTAGGGAGGTTTGACTGTCCTTGAACCATTGGTCGGTGAGGAGCTCGTTTTATTTTCTTTGCCCCAGGGTCATCAGGATTAGGGGCTCTTGGAGGTGGGACTCTGCACGGTGTAAGTTGAGAAGCAGTTTGTGGATTGGAGATAGTTGCCTCATTAACCTCTTCACGCTGGCTTTTGCACTGGGGCAGTCTGGATAGAGCATCAGCTAAGAGGTTTTCCCCTCCCGGTATGTAATAATAATAATAAATAATAAATAATAAATAATAATAAATAATAATAATAATAATAATAATAATAATAATAATAATAATAATAATAATAATAATAAGAAGAAGAAGAAGAAGAAGAAGAAGAAGAAGAAGAAGAAGAAGAAGAAGAAGAAGAAGAAGAAGAAGAAGAAGAAGAAGTAGTAGTAGTAGTAGTTGGAAGGGACCTTGGAGGTCATCTAGTCCAACCCCCTGCTCAGGCAGGAAACCTTATACCATTTCAGGCAAATGGCTGTCCAGTCTCTTCTTAAAAACCTCCAGTGTTGGAGCATTCACCACCTCTGGAGGCAGGTTGTTCCACTGATTAATTGTTCTAACTGTCAGGAAGTTTCTCCTTAGTTCTAGGTTGCTTCTCTCCTTGACTAGTTTCCATCCGTTGCTTCTTGTCCTGCTTTCAGGTGCTTTGGAGAATGGCTTGACTCCCTCTTCTTTGTGGCAGCTCCTGAGATATTGGAACACTGCTATCATGTCACCCCTCACTCTTCTCTTCATTAAACTACACATACCCAATTCCAGCAACCGTTCCCTATATGTTTTAGCCTCCAGCCCCCCAATCATCTTTGTTGCTCTTCTCTGTACCCTTTCTAGAGTCTCGACATCTTTTTTACATCGTGGTGGCCAAAACTGGATGCAGTATTCCAGGTGTGGCCTTACCAAAGCATTGTAAAGTGGTATTAGTACTTCACTTGATCTTGATTCTATCCCTCTGTTAATGCAGCCTAGCACTGTGTTGGCTTTTTTGGCAGCTGCAGCACACTGCTGGCTCATATTGAAGTGATTGTCTACTAGGACTCCGAGATACCTCTCACAGTTACTACTATTGAGCAAGGTACCACCTATACTATACCTGTGCATTTGATTTTTCCTGCCTAAATGTAGAACCTTACTTTTTCACCATTGAATTTCATTTTGTTAGATAGCGCCCAGTGTTCGAGTCTGTCCAGATCCTCCTGTATCTTAAGCCTATCTTCTGGAGTATTGGCTATTCCTGCCAGCTTGGTGTCATCTGCAAATTTGATGAGTTCCCCATCTATCCCCTCATCCAAATCGTTAATGAAGATATTGAAGAGCACTGGGCCCAGAACAGAGCCCTGGGGCACCCCACTACACACTTCCTTCCATGTAGATGCAGTTCCATTGAGGACCACACGCTGAGTACGGCCTGTCAGCCAGCTACGAATCCATTTGGTGGTGATGCTATCTAACCCACATTTTTCTATCTTATCAAGTAATAGGTTGTGATCTACTTTATCAAATGCCTTACTGAAGTCCAAGTAAATTATATCTACAGCATTCCTCTGGTCCACTAATTTTGTCACTTGGTCAAAGAATGTAATAAGATTTGTCTGGCATGATCTGTTTTTGACATACCCATGTTGGCTTTTAGTGATAACTTTGTTCGCATCAAGGTGTTCGCTGATTTGTTGTTTGATTATCTTTTCCAGAATCTTGCCAGGTATTGAGGTCAGGCTGATAGGTCTGTAGTTTCCGGGATCTATTTTTTTCCCTTTTTTGAAGATGGGAACTACATCAGCTCTCTTCCAGTCCTCTGGTAGTTCCCCAGTGCTTTTAACGTGAGTGAAGTTAATACGGTTAAAGTACTCCGCCCATTGCACTTTCTTCGGGGACAATTTGCAGGGATTTTTCAGTGCTTCTAGATTTTAGTGATCGGTCCATACCTCGAAAGGCACCTTGCTCCCTTTTAGATAGTGTCTCCAGTTTAATAGAGCCCAGCGCATTGCAAAAGCCTCCTTTTCCCACACAGCCCACCTCCTCTCACACTCAGTGAATTTTTTCGAGGTCTAGGCACAGGGTTGTAGGGTCCCACTCTGGTTCTTTTGAAGTAGTACAGCTCCGACAGCCATGTCACTGGCATCGGCTTGAATTACAAAGGGCTTCCCTGGGCAGGCATGCTTTAAGACTGGTTCAACAGCAAATAGTCTTTTTAAGTTCTCAAAAGCGGTCTGACAGCTCATAGTCCATGCTAGTGGTTGGCCTGGTTGCGGCTTCCCTCCCCCTTTGCCTGTTTTTAGTAATTTTGTAAGGGGTAGGGCAATTCTGGCAAAGGAGAGGATGAATTGATGGTAGAAGTTGGCAAAACCTAAGAAGCTCTGGAGCTGCTTGCGACTCTTTGGGGGTTGCCATTCAATTACAGCTTTTACTTTAATTGGGTCCATTTCAATGCCCTCAGAAATTCTGTAGCCAAGATAATCTAATCGGGTCTGGTGAAACTCACACTTTGATAGTTTGACATAAATGTTGGCATTCAACAGTTTCTTTAACACTTCTCTCACTAGTTTTACGTGGTCAGTCATATTCATGCTGTATATCAGGATGACATCAAGATACACCAGAACCCCTTTGTATAAATCGTCATGTAGGACCTGATTAATCAGCTGCATGAAGACAGCCGGGGGGCCCTGTAGTCCAAATGGCATGACTTTAAATTGATAGCTCCCCATGGGACAGTTAAAAGCAGTCTTCCACTCATCTTCCTCCTTTATCCTCACCCGGTAACATGCCTCTCTCAGTTCTAACTTAGTGAAGACACTCCCCTTGCCAGGTGGGTTAGTAAGTCCTTCAGGAGGGGGCGGGGTATTTATTTTCCACACTCACTGTGTTCAGAACCTTATAATCTATGCAGAGACTAAGCAACCTGTCTTTTTTCTCTTTAAACAACACTGGGGCTCCCACAGCAGACTTGGCCCATTCAATGAATCCCCTCGCTAGGTTTTTATCCACATATCGCTGCATCTCCTCCATTTCAAGGTGGGACATAACGTACATTTTCGGTCGTGGGAGTTTGGCTCCCAGTAACAGTTCAATGGAGCAATCATTGGGTCGGAGGGGAGGCAGGGCGTCGCATTCTTTCTCACTAAATGCCTCCGCTAGGTCCTGGTACTCACTGGGGATGAGTGGCTCACCTGGTTGCGATAAGGCAGCCATGTGCGCTAGCTCATTGGGTGGGGTAAAGTCTCCTGTAACGTCTGTTGAATTAAGGGGGGGCTTGGGTCCTATAGGTAACCTCACAGTCCTCATTCCCTTCTCCCACCAGATAAACGGCTTCCATTTGTCCAACCAGGCTAATCCTAGGATTACAGCCTCAGTCATTTTTGGAGCCACCAGGAAACAAATGAACAACCAGTGCTCTTCTATTTCTAAATGTAGGGGTTCAATCAATTGTATGACTAAAGTTCCTCCCATCAGGGAGCCATCGGCTTGCTCAAATCTGAAAGGTTTCGAGAGCAGCCTTGCTCGTATGCCCATTTTCATGGCAAATGGCAAGCTAATAATGCACCGGGAGCATCCAGAGTCGACTAGCACTTTTAAATCTATCTGTGCCCCCGTTTTAGGGATTATGAGTTTGGCAGGTAGTGAGAAAGGTGGGACGTGTCGACTCACCATCGGGTCATTCTCTCCTTTGTCATCGCTGTCGTAGGAGGGTAGAGTGGCGGCGGGTCCAGCTTGGGTCTCAGCACTCTCCTGCGTGGGGGACATGACTTGAGCAACAGGTTCCTGTGTGATCCAGTTGGACTTCTCTTTCGTTAGCTGCTGGGCGGGTTTCTTTCTCGCTGCTGGTCCTGTATGTATCTTCATTAAGTTCTTGGCAATTATGCAGGTTAACATATGCCAAAAGGAGTCTTTCTTTAGCAGTGCATTTGAAGTGTTACTGAAGACTGCTACTGTTTTTCATAGTTGCTTGCTGGCTTCTCAGGTTGGCTGGAAGAAAGCCAAGACAATCTCTTGGTTTTTAAGAAATCTCCATCTGCTGCAAGGAAAAAACTAGATCCTACTTCTGGTCAATACTATCAGGCATTATAGCAATAGCACTTAAGAGTTATATACCACTTCACAGTGCTTACAGCACTCTCTAAGTGGTTTACAGAGTCAGCATATTGCCCCCAACAATCTGGGTCCTCATTTTATCGACCTCAGAAGGATGGAAGGCTGAGTCAACCTTGAGCCAGTCAGCATCGTGCTCCTACTGTGGGCAGAGTCACCCTGTAATACTGCATTCTAACCACTGCACCATTATGTCTGGTATATGAGGTACACAATTCACAATTTTATCTTCTCTTATCCCTTTCTCCCTTAATTCTAGTGTCAACGCTGCTAACATCAAATGTTCTTGCTTGACAAAAGATGAAGAAGCAGCTATTTCATATGTTAAACTTGTGTATTGCTTTAAGAAATAGTATAAAGGCTGGGAGGAGGGAGAAGGATTGCACCTCAAGGCCATGAAATTAAAGAAGATAAGAACTTGGCAGGTTTTCTAACAGAAGGGAAACTGATTCTTTAAATTAATTGGAGAATATGATTAATGACAAAATTAGAAAGGTAGAGAATTGTGTTTAATATATTGTGCAAGGGTGCGGAGATTTCAGATTCCAGCTTCCTTTGAGCAAGCATTTGCCGGTGTATTAGGCTAAATAAAGGACTTTTAAGGTAAACAATGCCTCAGTGTCACTTGAAAGGCCCATACGTCGGAAACTTGACATCTAGCCTTAAAGAAATACTATAAATAAAATGTGAGACATTTTACTACAGCCTATCTACTGACTTTAGCTTCAGTCAGTCCAGTTATGCATCACAATTTATATTAGCAAAGTTAACTTTCACTGTCAAAGTAAAACTCCATTTTCCACCAATTAACACAATCTCCAACATATCTACACACAGGATCTGTTATTTTTATTAGAAACTAGAGAGCCCAAGTCCTGTTTGGGTCATTGTTTCAGAGATATTTTGTTACCTAAACAAAGAAACAGAATGACCAAGGGAGCAGGAGTGCCTTCTGACTTCCTGCTGGCTTCCCCATTAATTTTCCTTTGGGGAATTTGGGAGGCAGCATCAGAAAACTCCCTTCCCAGCAGGCAGGTAAGTGGCTGCTGCTGGGTGGGGGTGTTAAGGAATTTGTTGTGCAGAGGTCTCCTTGTGCTACCAAAGAGTTGCACAGACAAGGAAGGGTACTGAGAGCAGCAAGAGTCACACAAGAGTACACTGAGTTGTAAAAACAAAAAGTAGTTTACTTTAAGGTGGTGTAAGAACAAAAATGCACAGTCAAAAATAAACAGTCCAGGTCATAAACAATAGCAACAGTCCAAGGAGTAATCCAAACTACAAAGTCTTCTTACCGGTCCAGAGGTCAATACACAGTTCAGGTTTACAACAGTAGTAAACCAACAGCAGAGCAAAAACAGTAATAGTAGAGAGCAGTGAATTCAGAGAGAGAGAGAGAAGTTACGTTCCTAGCTTCCTCTTATGGCCATGAGAACACTTACACACCCATTGGCCAATTAACTTCTTAAAGTCATAACATTATGGTTAATATATTTTCAACCCAACATTGTAGGCTAACACCATATGCCTAACATTCTCCCCTTTGGGTAGAATAATATATAACCCTTACAATCTTATGCACATTCTTTCACAATTAGCATTGTGTTTCACAGCACTTCGTAAAATGGTCTGCAATATTTACATCAGATGAACAATACTCTAGCTGTATTAAATTATCTTTGACACATTGTCTGACATTTAAATAACGAAGATCAGTATGTTTGGATCTTGTTCTTACTGCAGCATTATTAGCCATCTTTATCGCAGCTTGATTGTCCTCATATACAATGAATGGATCATTTACATTTAAACCCATATCTAACAATAATTGTTTGTACACTAGCAGTTCTGTACATAACACTGATAGACATGAAAATTCAGCCTCCATTGTAGACAGGCTTATGTGTTTTTGCCTAATGGACTTCCATCCAATTAAAGAATCTCCCAACATTACAGCCAACCCTGAAGTAGATTTACGAGTGCTTGCCTCAGAGGCAAAACTCGCATCTGCATATGCAGTGAGGATTAACTCATGATTTGGCTCTAAATATAATGAGTAGTGAATAGTCTGCTTCAAATACCTTAATACTCGTTTAGCTGATTGCCAGTGTCTAACAGTTGGTTCATTGTTGTACCTAGCTAATTGGTTTACACAGTAAGAGATATCAGGTCTAGTCCAATTACTCAGATACATAAGACTTCCTATCAAAGATTGGTACATAGTCTTACCAAATACAGGACTCTCAACATTAGTGTCCTTAAAATTCATAGCCATCGGAGTTTTTGCTGGTTTACACATTTCCATATTGTATCTCTTTAATAACTGAGAAATTTTACTTGCTTGCGACACCTTAAAACCCCTATTTGTTTTCACAATATCTAACCCCAAATAGTGGCTTATTTTCCCAAGATTCCTAATTGTGAATTTATTCTGCAATCTTGAAATGATAGTTCGTGCTTCTAACTCAGTTTTTGTTATGATTGCAATATCTGTGAATAATAAAAGAAAAGATAATGCTCCGTTGTGTTCTCTTCTAAACAAACAAGGATCAGCATTACTGGCTACAAAACCTATTGCACTCAACTCATTAACTATACATTTATTCCACTCATAGCCTGATTGTTTCAATCCATAGAGGCTTTTCTTTAATTCCCAACAATCATGGTCTCTATCATTGGTCAATCCTGGTGGTATTCTTAAATAAATAGTATGTTGCAGTGGAGCATGTAGGTATGCAGTTTCCACATCTACATGGTTAACCATATATTGGTTTTTAGCCGCCCATACTAAAGCTGCTCTTAAAGTAGTTGCCCTCAGACTGGGTGCAAACACCTCGTCATAATCCTCAGTAGTTTGGGCAAAACCTTGTGCAACCAAACGTGCCTTATGGGTAACAGTCCCATCTACACCCTTCTTTATTTTATATATCCATTTGCAACTCAGCCTTCCATCCTTCTGAGGTAGGTAAAATGAGGACCCAGATTGTTGGGGGCAATAAGCTGACTTTGTAATAATGCCGCTTGGGGGGGGGGCGGGCGAAAGCCCTAATAAGCAGGCATATACATAGAATGAAGGCTATTGCTAAGCACATTGGTTTGTGCTTAAATTGTAAGCCACCCTGAGTCTTCGGAGAAGGGCGGGATATAAATGGGATAAAAAAAAACAACCTATAGCTTGCTCACCAGGTGGCAGTTTTGCTTTCTCATAGACCTTAAGATCCTGCAAAGACTTCAACTCCCTGTTCATTGCAGCTTTCCATGGTGCCTGTTCCTTTTCAGGATACATCCTGATCTCATCATAGTTAGAAGGTACTGAACTAACTTGACATATTATACTAGCTTCATAGCGATCAGGTGGACGTCTGATGCGCGTTGAACGGCAAGGAATTACAGGGCTTTGAATTTCTGACTCCTTTCCTTCCTCTGATTCATCTATTATCTCCCCTATCTCCTCTTCATCTTTTATATTTACAGGAGATGTATTATCATTACTAGTTATGTTATCATGGGAGTCCTCAAACACTAGAGGATCAGTATTAACAGTTTCTTGCTCTAACCTATCCCAACCAACGTGCTCAAGGAATTTGGCACTTGCACTATTATATACATTAGTTGTACCTTGTTCCCAGAAACGATAGGATCTATGATTAGATTCATAACCCACAAAGTATAATCGCCTAGCCCTATGTTGGCCTTTACTCCTGAGTTGTGCAGGAATGTGGACCCAAGCTGGGGTGCCAAACGTGTGCAGGTAATCAAGGTTTGGTTTTCTACCATGCCATATTGCAGTGTTTTTCAACCTTTTTTGGGCAAAGGCACACTTGTTTCATGAAAAAAATCACGAGGCACTCCACCATTAGAAAATGTTAAAAAATTTAACTCTGTGCCTATATTGACTATATATAAAGTAATTCTCTTGAATAGGAATCAAATAAACACAAAGAAAGTATTTTATAATTACTTTATTATGAAATAGTAAGTAAACAGAAATATGAAAAATTATAAAATACTTTATTCAGTGTGCAACCTGGGCCTGTTTGGCTGAACACAAAGCTGATATTCTGGCTGGAATCGAAGAAAGACACACACGTAGCTCTTCGTCAACAGCTCTCAGTCTCTCTCTGTATTTAGTTTTTATAGCAATCATGCTTGAAAAGCTCATCTCACACAGATATGTAGTGGAAAATGGGAGCAATGTCAAAATAGCTTTGTTTGCCAGAAGGGGGAACTCCTTGGCAGTATACAACCAAAAACTGTCCAAAGGTAGATCAGCAAATCTTAGCTTGAAACCACGATTTTGTCTCAGTTCAGTTAGTTCCTCCTGCTCCTGTAAAGTCATGTCCTTTCCACCAACTGATGCTGAGCTATAAGGGTCCCTAACCCAGTCAAGGCATTCAGTGGAGACTGAAGAGAAATAAAATGACAACTTCTCCTCGAGAGTTTTTAAATGTTTAACTATTATCTCACACAGTGCAGCAGTGTGAACACCTTGCCATTGCTTGGTGAGTGTGAACATTTCAAGATTGCCACTTTCCACGTGTTGATGCCAGAGTTGCACCTTTGAACGGAATCCATTTATTTTATCTGTACTTGTAAGCAGGTTTTCATTTCGGCCTTGCATTCGTGTGTTCAGTTCATTCAGATGATGAAATATATCTGCCAGGTATGCCAGCCTTGCACACCACTCATCACTTGCAAGCAGCTTTGCGTAATCTGACCTCTCATTTGTCAGAAACACTTTAAGTTCCTCCCGCAGCTCATACACACGAACCAAGACCTTGCCATGCGACAACCACCGGACCTCCGTATGAAACAGCAAGGTTTTATTCTTCGCTCCCATCTCCTCACACAAAGCTGCAAATATGCGACTTTTCACGGGTCGTGACTTTACAAAGTTTACCATGCGCACAACATCATCCAACACATGAACTAGGTCTGCTGGTAAAGTCTTGGCTACGAGGGCCTCCTCACCTCACGCTGCACCTGCGGCCTGGTCTGGATCCGGATGCGGTCTCTCTGCAGTGCCGACTCCCGCCGAGTCCTAGTCTCCGTCCGTCTCCTCCTGCTCCGGTCCTCCTGGTGACTCGAGTCGCGACGTCTTCTTCTCTCCGCTTCTGCGCACACTGTGCTCGGGCGGGAAGGAAGTCGGAAGATGATGTCCTACTGTGATAGGTCCAGGCTGGAGTCTGGACCAATCACAGCCCGGACATCAGAAAAGTGGAGGGTGTCCCCCTGAGGAGCGCCAATCGGCGCCCCTGCTGGCCGAGGGCGGAGTCAAAACCCCACCCCCCCATACCCAGGACACAGTCCGGCGCCCGCCTAGTGGGCGAAAATTTGACATTTTTTTAAAAAAATCTTTCGAATTTTTCAATTTTTCCCACGGCACACCAGGCAACATCTCGCAGCACACTAGTGTGCCGCGGAACAGTGGTTGAAAAACACTGCCATATTGTATATGGTATTTTACCGGTAGAAGTATTAACAACTATATTCAGAACATGGTTTGCACATTTTGCTGCCTCCCCCCACAGTCTATCTGTTAAGCCAGAATCTTTTAACATGGTTCTCATCATGGCTTGTAACGTTTGCCCACGTCTCTCAACAAATGCATTATGTTGAGGCCTATAAGGGGCTGAACGTTTATGCTCAATGCCAGCTGATTCTAGCATATCAATAAAGCGTTTGTTTGTAAATTCAGTGCCATTATCAGTAATTATGCACTGAACCTTTCTCTTTTTCTCTCCACGAATTTCAGCCAGTTTGCAAATTGTTGGAAAGTGTCTGCCTTTGACTTAAGCAGATAACAAAAACCATATCTAGAGTAGTGGTCAAGGATACTTAAAATATAACAAGATCCTCCTAAACTTGGTTTCATGGGTCCAATTAAATCTGCAAACACAACTTCCAAAGGTACAGTTGTTTTGAAGCCGTTTAACCTGTTTGCAGGAGTTGCCTTACTCTTTTCCTGATTACAGGCATTGCAATTCAAATACTTACTACATGGCTTCAGTTTAATTCCTTCTACTAACTCAACTGTTTTACGCAGTGAGTTAAAGTTTACATGCCCTAACCGCCTATGCAATAAATGTATACATTCATCATGTGGCCTCTTGTTCTCACATATTGAGTTAGCTTTAACTGTACTAACCTGGTTACTTGTGAGAACGAATAAACCATTTTTCAAATTAGCAGTTACACAGGTTCCATTCCTCGAATTCCACGAATTTCAGCCAGTTTGCAAATTGTTGGAAAGTGTCTGCCTTTGACTTAAGCAGATAACAAAAACCATATCTAGAGTAGTGGTCAAGGATACTTAAAATATAACAAGATCCTCCTAAACTTGGTTTCATGGGTCCAATTAAATCTGCAAACACAACTTCCAAAGGTACAGTTGTTTTGAAGCCGTTTAACCTGTTTGCAGGAGTTGCCTTACTCTTTTCCTGATTACAGGCATTGCAATTCAAATACATGGCTTCAGTTTAATTCCTTCTACTAACTCAACTGTTTTACGCAGTGAGTTAAAGTTTACATGCCCTAACCGCCTATGCAATAAATGTATACATTCATCATGTGGCTTCTTGTTCTCACATATTGAGTTAGCTTTAACTGTACTAACCTGGTTACTTGTGAGAACGAATAAACCATTTTTCAAATTAGCAGTTACACAGGTTCCATTCCTCTCAATAGTGCATTGCTCCCCTCTGAATGTTATCACAAACCCAACTTTAACCAATTCCCTTACAGATAACAGGTTGAATCTTAGTTTAGGTATATACAACATAGGTAACTGTTCATCAATGCATGGACAATAGGAATTACCTTCACCAGAGGCCTTCATCCTCCAACCGTTGGCTAGTGAAACATATTGGTTGCTGTTTTTCATATTAACAAACCTTTTTTTCACTTTAGTAATGCATTGTGATCAAAATTTAGTAAAACAAATTAGAGATTTAAATTGTGCACATATAAAGAGGATATATAATGCTTTAATTGAATTGGATTCGGAAACGGAATTGGTTAAAGACTGTATGATAAAGTGGGCACAAAATATTCAGGAACCAATCTCGTTGGACACCTGGGAGATAATTTGGGTCAGAAATGTTAAATTTACTCAGGCTCAAAATTTAAGAGAAAATTTTTATAAAATGTTTTATAGATGGCATCTGGATCCCAAGAAGTTGTCCAACATGTATCCTAATTTACAGTCTAAATGTTGGAGGTGTGGTAGTTTAGAAGCTACCTATTTTCACATGTGGTGGACTTGTAGAAATATAAAAGCTTTTTGGATCAAAATTTGGTGGAACATTCAAAAGATTTTTAAGAGAAAGATAAAGTTTTCTCCGCAATTATTTTTATTGGGTATTGTTGTAGATTGTGATGTTAAAGAAACTAATTTGATGTTGAATATGATAACAGCAGCACGGTTACTGGTGGGACAATATTGGAAGAAGGATAGTTTGCCCACTATAGAAGAATGGGTGCTTAAAGTTTCGAATCTTGCAGAAATGTCTAAGATTTCTGCTTATTTGAAAGATCATTCACAGGAAAGATATATTTCAGTTTGGAGGAGATGGATAAATTATATTCAGAACAAATATGGGACTAAAAAGTTCCATTTAGCTTATGAGTAGATTTTAGTGGGATATTGTTATTGGTACTTTGTTTGTAGTTATGTTAAAGGGGAGTTAAAGCACATTATGAATTTGGTTAGTTGTATATTATGCATAATTTTTATTTAGAATATGATTATTGTAACTATAATCCTGTATTTAGCTCTGGGAAGTGGGGGGGGGGGAAGTGGGTGGGTTTGGGGTGGGAGGGATTTGGGGATATATTGTAAAATTTTGTTTTTGTAAAACTCTTTAATAAAAAAAAATTTAAAAAAAGTAATGCATTGTGAAGCCCCACTATCAACAACCCACAATTCATTATTTCTGGATGTTGGTTCACCAGAAACAGCCAAACCAATGCTCTTCTTAGCCTTCCCACTGCTATTAACATTCTGTTTTTTACCCTTTCTACAGAATTTGGCTATATGCCCTCTAGCCCCACAAGAATAACATTTCTTGACATTGTAAGCAGTGGTGAATGGCTGCTCCTCTTGTAGCTGTGTCTCTCTCAGCTGGTCTCTGTCACGCCTTCTCCTGGACTCTTCAAGCAGTCTCCCAGTAATGTTAGTCAATGTCAGTTCCTCTCTGGTCAGGACTTCCAAAGAAGAAACATACCCATCATAACTCTCATCCAAAGATGACAGAATAAAGTAGACCTGATGCAACTCTGAAAAAATCAGCTCCTTTTCATGAAGCTCTTGGAAAGTTGCCTTCATGTAGTTTAAATGGGTCAGCATATCTCCATTCTTCTGCAGACGAGCCCTAAACTACGTGTAAGGTGTATATGTGCACCCACACTGTCTCGAACATAAAGCCTTCGGAAAATGCCCCAACACCTAGCAGCAGACTCCTCACCACGAATATGGACAAGCTGCTGGTCATTCAGTGTTAGTCCAATAATGCAAAGAGCTTTCTCATTGTTTCGTTTAAAGTCGTCTATCTTCTTTGCATCCTCTTCGTCATTTGCATCCCAAGCAGTAGTATCTGGTGGGTTATTTACAACAGTCCATAGTCCTTCCTTGCGCAAAAGCAAGCAGCATTTCGTGGACCAGGAAACATAGTTTGTCCCATCCAACCGGGTTATCCAGGAGATGCCTGACAACAGTTCTTGTGCCATTTTACACCAAAATAGCACAAACTCAGCTAGGAATACTGTGTGTACTAACTCTCAGTACAGGCCTGGGCCCATAACCAGTGTTAAGGAATTTGTTGTGCAGAGGTCTCCTTGTGCTACCAAAGAGTTGCACAGACAAGGAAGGGTACTGAGAGCAGCAAGAGTCACACAAGAGTACACTGAGTTGTAAAAACAAAAAGTAGTTTACTTTAAGGTGGTGTAAGAACAAAAATGCACAGTCAAAAATAAACAGTCCAGGTCATAAACAATAGCAACAGTCCAAGGAGTAATCCAAACTACAAAGTCTTCTTACCAGTCCAGAGGTCAATACACAGTTCAGGTTTACAACAGTAGTAAACCAACAGCAGAGCAAAAACAGTAATAGTAGAGAGCAGTGAATTCAGAGAGAGAGAGAGAGAAGTTACGTTCCTAGCTTCCTCTTATGGCCATGAGAACACTTACACACCCATTGGCCAATTAACTTCTTAAAGTCATAACATTATGGTTAATATATTTCCAACCCAACATTGTAGGCTAACACCATATGCCTAACAGGGGAGTGAGGAAGGGACTGCAGGACTAGCTGGGAAACTGTCATGGAATGTTGAAAATGAAGATCATGTGACCGCAGTAGCAGCCAGTAGTGCTTGAAGCAGCCACAACTCCCCCAAATTTCATTCCCTCAGGAGTCATGGGTCCCTGATTTTGGACACAATCTGTAAATTAGCCCATTTGAGGTGCCTTGGTTCAAAACATGTTGCCTTATGATGCACTGGTTTGCCCAGTTAACGGTCATGACAATAAGAGTTTTAGTAATATATAGATTACCATATTGCCAAAGTATAATCCATAAATTATATCCAATTTGCAAGAGACTATTATGGATGACATTGATTTGTGAAACTATTTAGGAAGCAAAATGTTTTTGATTAAGAAACCAAAGTCATTAAGATATTTAAAAATCTGTGATTTTGAAAGATTCAACCATGAAAGTAAAGTATAATTCAGTAATCAGGTAAGGATCTGGAAGAAAGTATGCATCAGATTATGCTTCTTTCTAATGAGATTTTGTATGCCTCAGAGGAAAAAGAAATTGCAATTAATCTTATAGGGAAACCATGTGCAGAATCTATTTTTTTCTATTTGAAACTCACGATCTACCAACAGATCCTAGTGCAAAAGATACATATTTGAAGAATTCTGAGCAAAAATATGTATTTGAATAAATCAGACCTCAACAAAGCTGAGATAGAAATCTACAAAAAATAGAGGACTACAGCAATGCCTTCAACAACTGCTGTGTGGTTTATTGAACAGTACATTAATCAGAGATTAAAACTACCAATTTAGATGTACTGTGCCTAAGGATCGCCTTACTTCTCCCCTTGAATTTTAATCTCATCCTCCAAAAACTAAAAAGCTGGCAAACCAGCTTTAGTGCATGTGGGTTAATAAAACTAATTTGTGGTTTGAGACTATTTTCTTTTTTTAAAAGACACATACAGAACAAGTAGAATAGACTAGAGGAAAATTGGATGTAATTTTTCTAACTATGAATACATATAGATGCTCAGTTAGCAAGTGATAAACGCTGTGGCAGTCCCTTTATTATGGCAGGAATCCTAGTTCACATTTATTTCTTGCAGAGGTGCATACTTCAAAAACAACTCAAAGTAAACTAAAAATTTTAAAAAATCGAAACACTGAAGCCAAGACAACTGTATTGTAATGGATTACATTTTTTTAAAATTTTTTAAATTCCATTTATATCCCGCCCTTCTCCGAAGACTCAGGGCGGCTTACAAGCTTAGCAGTAGCCTTCATTCTATGTATATGCCTGCTTATTAGGGCTTTCACACACACACCCCAAGCGGCATTATTACAAAGTCAGCTTAACTGCCCCCAACAATCTGGGTCCTCATTTTACCTACCTCGGAAGGATGGAAGGCTGAGTCAACCTTGAGCCTGGTGGGATGCGAACCTGCACTAATTGCAGGCAGCTGGTGTTACTTAAGGAGGCATTAGCCCACTGCTCCACCAAGGCTCCACATTTCTGCCTGGTGAAAAAAAAATTAAAATCTATGTAACCGCCATAATAATTGTGTCTACATGTTTTTACTTTATACAGCTTGGAAAGCTTCTGTCAGGACCCACCCCAAACCACGTCTTAGGAAGACAAAAACTCTTGGAGTCAGGTTTTTAGTCCAAAAGAAATCTTTACTATGACATGCTTGGTTGTAGGAAATGAGACAGGGCTTAATGGTTCCACGATGTAAATCCTTATAAAGAGTTCCCGGTTTAACCCCCCTTAATCCCCATTTGGTCAGTCCCCCCCATCCTTCCTCTCGTATCATCCATCTCGTGGGAAAGAGGAAGTTAGGACCCTTTTGTTTATTGCTGTCTTCCGTGACAAAAGCCAGATGCTAGCCCCCCCTTTTGTTTCCCCAGTTCAAAAGGCTTCTCCTTTCCTTTGAAATGCCTATTGCCGGTTCAATACACATCTATCCTCTTCTCTTCGGGAGATGGCAGAATCCATAGGATATGTTTGAAACATTCCATTTATGAATATGATATAAATGGATTCTGACAGTCCGCTCTCCTTAGAAGAAAGATGTGTCCATCTGTAGGGGGAGAAAAGAAAAGAGAAGAAAAAAAAACATGTGTAAATGTTAACTCGGTTTGTTTGGATATTCTGTATGAAATCTCTTAAGCAGCTTTGGTGCTTTAACGTGGTGTTTGCTGACCCATTCATTTTCTGAGGAGGGGAGGTGTTTCCAAGCCACTAGATATTGAGTTGTTCCATGATGTCTCCTGGAATCCAGAATTTCCTTCACCTCGAAATGTTGTTCTCCTTCCACCATGATGGGAGGTGGTGGTGGTGGAATTTTTGTTCGTAGGGGAGATTGTTGTTCTCTCTTTATTAGACTGCAGTGAAAGATTGGGTGTATTCGTCTAAGATTTTTAGGTAGTTCTAATTCAACTGTTACTGGGTTTATGATTCTTTTAATTGGAAAAGGTCCAATGTATTTTGGTCCTAGTTTTTTACAGGGTTGGAGAGACTTAAGGTATTTTGTAGACAGATATACCATCTCTCCCACCTTGAACGGTGTGGGATCAGATCTTTTCTTGTCTGCCTGTCTCTTGTGTGCTAATCTAGCCTCTGTTAATGCTTTTCTGACAATAGGCCAGGTGTATTGTAACTGAGCAATCCATTCCTTTAGTTCTGGAATTACCGGTTCTTTTGGAGTTAGATCAGGTATGGGGTTGAAGCTCTGGCCTGTGGCTCCTTGAAAAGGAGTGTAACCTGTGCTGGAGTGAATTGCGTTGTTATATGCCACTTCTGCGAAGGGCAGCAGGTCTGTCCAATTGTTCTGCTGAAAATGTACATAACATCTTAAATATTGTTCAAGTACAGAGTTAGCCCTTTCTGATTGCCCATTACCCTGAGGGTGATGACTAGATGTCAGTCCTTGGGTGGTTCCTAACAGAGATAAAAATTCCTTCCAGAATGCTGAGGTAAATTGCACCCCCCTGTCAGATATGATGCGTTGTGGTGCCCCATGCAATCTGTAAATATGTTGTACAAAAAGTTTTGCTAATGTTTTTGCAGTAGGAATTTTTGGGCAAGGTATGAAATGGACTTGCTTAGAGAACAGATCAGTAACAGTCCAGATAACGGCTATTTCCATGGCTATTTCTTTCCATGGGGCTGAGGGATTCGCCACTGGTTGTAACAGTCCTGGCGATTTCCCTTGTAACCTCTTGGCCATTGCGCAAATTTGACAGCTACCCACATAGCTTTCTATGTCCTTTTTCATAGATGGCCACCAAAATTGCCTTTTAGTTAAGTGTAAGGTTTTTACAAAGCCAAAGTGTCCTGCTGATTTTGTATCATGGCACAGTTGCATGAAATTGATTCTCTGTGTGGCAGGTATATATAGCTTCTCCCCCACCCACGGCAGTCCATCTTTAATTGTGCACACATGTTTATTTTTCTGGAACCATTCATCACTTTCCAAAGATTTCCTGAATTCTATTCCAGTTTGGCTATCTACCTTCGGCTTCATTTTTTCTTGTGCCCTGGTGGTGACTGGTGCTGCCAGTTGTTGTTCCGGTACAAGTGGTTTAAAGTCAGTAACTCTTGTGCTGTTATATTGGGGCATGCGGGATAATGCATCTGCCAGGAAGTTCTTCCCCCCCGGTAAGTGTTTGAGTGTGAAATTGAATCGGTGAAAGTGTTGGGACCAGCGGGCTTGCTTAGGAGTGAGCTTCCTGGGCGTTTTTAGTGCTTCTAAATTTTTGTGGTCAGTCCAGACTTGGAAAGGTATTTTATTTCCTTCCAAAAATTGACGCCAAGTTAATAATGACCACCTTAATGAGAATGCTTCCTTCTCCCATATTGGCCATCGTTGTTCAGTTTCTGTAAGTTTCCTGGATGTATATGCGCAAGGTTGCAACGCCCCCTCATCATTTTCTTGTAGTAATACGGCTCCGACTGCTACGTCGCTCGCATCTGCCTGTATTACAAAAGGTTTGTTGGGATCTGGGTGTTTAAGTACAGGTTCCGCAGAAAAGAGTCTCTTTAGCCTCTCAAATGCTGCTTGACATTCCATTGACCATTTCAGAGGCTGGCTGGGTTTCACGGGTGACCCCCCCCCTTCGTTTTCAACAAATTTGTGAGGGGCATGGCTATTTGGCCAAATGCAGGGATGAATTGGCGGTAGAAATTTGCAAACCCCAGGAAACTTTGCAATTGCTTCCGTGTGCGGGGGGGTGCCCACTCTAGTACTGCCCTGACCTTCTCTGGGTCCATTTCGATGCCCTCTGGGGATATGCGATATCCCAGGTAGTCGATTTTTTCCTGATGAAATTCACACTTCGATAATTTAGCATATAAATGGGCAGCTCGCAATTTCTTCAGGACTGCTCTGACTAGTTTGATATGTTCCTCTTTGGTTTCTGTGAAGATAAGGATGTCATCGAGGTAAACCAGGACCCCCTTATATAGGTGCTCTCTCAGTACATCATTAATTAATTGCATAAAGACTGCGGGGGCCCCTTGCAGTCCAAATGGCAATACTTTGAATTGATAGCACCCCATTGGGCAGTTGAATGCAGTTTTCCATTCGTCTCCTTCCTTAATCCTAATACGGTAGTATGCTTCCCTCAGGTCTAGTTTGGTAAAAATCTTTCCTTTCGATAGGTGGGATAGCATATCCTTCATTAGGGGAAGGGGGTATAGATTACATTCACTAATTGTATTTAGGTTCCGGTAATCCACAACCAAACGAAAGGAACCATCCTTCTTCTCCCTGAACAGAACCGGGGCGGCTACTTTGGGTTTGGCGGGCTCAATAAATCCTCTTTCTAAGTTTTTCTTTATGAATCTTTCCATTTCTGCCATTTCCCTTGGGCTCATGGCATACATCCTGGGTTTTGGGAGTTTTGCCCCAGGTTTGAATTCTATGGTGCAGTCTGTGGGGCGGTGGGGGGGGAGCTCATCTGCTCTTTCCTCACTGAAAACCTCAGCCAGGTCCCTGTATTCCTCCGGTATCTCTGTTAGCCCCTTCTCTTCCCCCACTGCTGCTTTTTCCTCCCTCTGGGTTGGGGGGGTGTTTGGGGGTTTTACGTTTTCCTGTTCCCCTTTTGGGAAGTTGAGTTCTGCAGTCCTCCAGTTTATCCCGGGGTTCCATTTCTTCAGCCATTCCAGTCCTAAAATCATTGGGCATGCCATGCCTGGGGCCACTATAAATGTTATGTCTTCCTCATGGGACCCCAGGGACATGTGGAGTGGTAGAGTGGCTAGGGTAGCTGGTCCCCCCCCTGCTATAGACCCGTCTAATTGACTGAAGGAGATTGGTTGTTTTAGCCTCCTCACTGGGATGCTCAGTTCCTCCACCAGCGTTGGGCTGATGAGGCAGCGGATGCAGCCAGAGTCTATCAAAGCTTTTATTTCATTGGCTTTTGGTGCAGACGAAGCTAATATAGTTACTGTCTTAAGTATGGGTGGAAGAGGTCCACTTACCAAAGGTTCTCCCTCTGAGCTGTCTTCCGAGGTGTCCACCGCCCCTGCAGTGTAGGCCGGAGTCCAATCCCAGGTTTTGGCAGAAATTGTGGACTCTACAGCCTCTGTCCCCTTCATGGAAGATTCTTTTGGGTTGCCTTGAGACTTCCCCAGCTTTTTGGAAGATGGTGCCTCTGTTTTGCGTGGAGGGGCTTTCGAACGACATTCTGCAGCACGGTGGCCCTCTCTCCCGCAATTGAAACATCCCTTTGATTTTTTAGCCGTGGCCGGTGGGTTTTCCCCCTCACGTGTTTGCTCGAGTGGCGGGCGGCCCCATGGTTTTCCTCTGCGTTGTCTTTTCAATAGGTCTATTTCCACTTCCTCTGCCAGGACATACCAGTCATCGAGATGGTAGGGGTCTCCCCGAGGCAGGCAAGCGTCATACAGGTCGTAGTTTAGACCGTCTTTGAAATGGCTGAGGAGGATGTCTTCTGGCCAGTTCAGCTTGCTGGCGATGGCTCGGAATTCTTGGGTATATTCGGCCACTGTTCTCCTGCCCTGCCTCACCGTCTTGATTCTCTCCCGGGCCTTCCGGTCAGCCAAAGGGTCCTCAAATCGTCGCCTCAAGGATGACATGAATCGGTTGAAGTCGTTGAGTTCTGGGGCGTTGGAGTCATGCAGGTTCACCACCCAGTCTGCGGCCGTCCCGTCCAGGGCAGATTGCACAATTCGGATGCGTGTTTTGTCACTGGGGATGTCCCGTCCGTACTCTTCCATGTAGCTGAGGACTTGGGTTAGGAAAAATCCCAGTCGTGATGGCTCCCCCTTGAATTTTGCTTCCAGGGGTGGGAATCTTTGGCTGGATCGTTGTCTGCGCCGCAGAGTGTATCGCTCCTCATCTCGATCCCCATCTGTGGGTCTGGGGGGGGTGGGTATCGCTGAGTCAGCGGCTCCTGTTCCATTGGACAGCCCTGGGGTTTCAGGTGTTGGATTCCTTCCGTTACCCCTCCAGTTGCGACCCCAGGTGTTGTGGTTTCCAGCTCTCTCCTCCCTTAGTGAGCTCAGGGTTGTTTTCATCAAGTCAATAGCTTTTTCCAGAATCCGCTCTTCCTCACTGGCGTGCAGGGAGTTCTCCATCTCTTGTTTCCATTCCGGTTGGTGGTCGCTCCGTCTCAGGGTCACTTCTCTCGAAGCCTTTTCCCACTCACTTTTCCTTCCAACGCCCATCGACCACCGGGGTTTTTGTTCGTGCTGCTCCGCTGTTTCCTCCCAGGAGGAATATGATGCCTCAGCTTCCCAATGTTTCTGGGAGTTCGGCTGGGGGGAAGGCTCCTTCTCCGTGGGGCTTTCTTCCCTTCTTGCTTCATCGTCAGACATCATAATTATTTGCAAAGTCCCCCGGTAAGGTTCTTCTTCCCGGGTTGACTTTCGTTGCAAGCCCTGTCTAATGTCAGGACCCACCCCAAACCACGTCTTAGGAAGACAAAAACTCTTGGAGTCAGGTTTTTAGTCCAAAAGAAATCTTTACTATGACATGCTCGGTTGTAGGAAATGAGACAGGGCTTAATGGTTCCACGATGTAAATCCTTATAAAGAGTTCCCGGTTTAACCCCCCTTAATCCCCATTTGGTCAGTCCCCCCCATCCTTCCTCTCGTATCATCCATCTCGTGGGAAAGAGGAAGTTAGGACCCTTTTGTTTATTGCTGTCTTCCGTGACAAAAGCCAGATGCTAGCCCCCCCTTTTGTTTCCCCAGTTCAAAAGGCTTCTCCTTTCCTTTGAAATGCCTATTGCCGGTTCAATACACATCTATCCTCTTCTCTTCGGGAGATGGCAGAATCCATAGGATATGTTTGAAACATTCCATTTATGAATATGATATAAATGGATTCTGACAGCTTCACAGTTTGGAAAGAATCTTTCAAAACCAAAGTGAATATATTAGGGGTTGATCTGCATATAAATGAAAAAGTGTGGGGGGAGGGGGTTGTGTACCATATGAATATATCCACTGTGGTTTGTAAATGTGTAGCTTTACATATTATATAAACCCAAGCAATTGTGTTTAATTAACAACTATAGTCAGGGCCTTTTTGTCATAGAATGCTCAGAACGGAGTTCTGGCAGCTTTTCTGGATGGAACATTGTAGGGTAGGCAAGGCGGGTTGTATGACATGTGTGAGTTCCAGCACCTTTTTCTTTTACAAAAAAAGCACTGACTATAGTTAAACAAGCCACCTTTCCCTATTTATGTTATATAACATGTAATATGTGAATTCTGTCTGTGTCATTTAGAACAGTATGGAATTATTCATAGCCCTGGCTAGATATTGATTAGCTCACAAACTGAAATAGTTCAGTTGGGAAAGAATCTGAGTCTCTTCCTTCTTTCTTAAGCTTACAGGTGAAACTCAAAAAATTAGAATATCGTGCAAAAGTTCATTTATTTCAGTAATGCAACTTAAAAGGGGAAACTAATATATGAGATAGACTCATTACATGCAAAGCAAGATAGTTCAAGCCGTGATTTGTCATAATTGTGATGATTATGGCGTACAGCTCATGAAAACCCCAAATCCACAATCTCAGAAAATTAGAATATTACATGCAATCAATAAAACAAGGAGTGTACATAGAACAATATCGGACCTCTGAAAAGTATAAGCATGCATATGTACTCAGTACTTGGTTTGGGCCCCTTTTGTAGCAATTACTGCCTCAATGCGGCGTGGCATGGAAGCTATCAGCCTGTGGCACTGCTGAGGTGTTATGGAAGACCAGGATGCTTCAATAGCGGCCTTCAGCTCTTCTGCATTGTTCAGTCTCATGTCTCTCATCTTTCTCTTGGCAGGTTCAGGTCAGGCGAGTTTGCTGGCCAATCAAGCACAGTAATCCCACGGTCATTGAACCAGGTTTTGGTGCTTTTGGCAGTGTGGGCAGGTGCCAAGTCCTGCTGGAAAATGAAATCAGCATCCCCATAAAGCTCATCTGCGGAAGGAAGCATGAAGTGCTCCAAAATCTCCTGGTAGACGGCTGCGTTGACCCTGAACCTAATGAAGCACAGTGGACCAACACCAGCAGATGACATGGCTCCCCAAATCAACACAGACTGTGGAAAATTCACACTGGACTTCAAGCATCTTGCAGTGTGCGACTCTCCATTCTTCCTCCAGACTCTGGGTCCTTGGTTTCCAAATGAGATGCAAAAGTTGCTCTCATCAGAAAAGAGGACTTTGGACCACTGAGCAACAGACCAGGTCTGTTTTTCTTTAGCCCAGGTAAGACGCTTCTGACGTTGTTTGTTGTTCAGGAGCGGCTTGACAAGAGGAATACAACATTTGAAGCCCATGTCCAGGATCCGTCTATGTGTGGTGGCTCTTGATGCACTGACTCCAGCCTCAGTCCACTCCTTGTGAAAGTCCCCAACACTTTTGAATGGCCTTTTCCTGACAATCCTCTTCAGGCTGCAGTCATCTCTGCTGCTTGTGCACCTTTTTCTTCCACACTTTTCCCTTCCACATAACTTTCTATTAATGTGCTTTGATACAGCACTTTGGGAACATCCAACATCTTTTGCAATTACTTTTTGAGGCTTTTCCTCCTCATGGAGGGTGTCAATGATGGTTTTCTGCACAACTATCAGGTCAGCAGTCTTCCCCATGATTGTGATTCCTACTGAACCAGACTGACATAGGTACAGTCAGCACCAAAATTCATGAACAACAGAAACTGAAACTCTAAAGTTGTATAAGATGGGCTTCCGGTTTGATGTTGTAGTGATACAGACGTGAGGAGAGCGGAGTTCCGCTTCCCACAGCTGATTTCCTTCTGTCAGGGGGCCCGAAAGTGCTGAAAGTCACCTCGGAAAGGCGACAACAAAGGAGGGGACCCTTGTCAATCACGGGCAGACAGCGGTCAGTCTGTTTGATCTGAGGAAATCCCTCCAAACTGACAGAAGACTGACCTGTCCACGAGCTACTGACAGCCGGGAAGGGGGAAGATTAGCCCTACGAGCAAATCAATAACAGCATGTCGTGGAACTGGGTGAGAACAGCCTCTTTCTCTTTACCATTTTTGAACACTATTCCCTGGAATAGATAAATTCCCCCAAAGCAAGAACTGCCCAGGCGAGACCTGGAGGAAGGGGATTTTCCCCCCGCCCTACCAGAAAAACAAAAGCAGCAGTAAGAAAACTTTAAGAGGGATGGAAATAGAGAATACAGAATGATAAATTTGCTAAATTTGATCAACTGTCAAAATTATTAATTTGTGTTTGGAAATAACAGAATGAGACTAATTTTATGAATAACTTTTGATATAAACTTCTATTACTTGGAAGAGAGTGACATCTACTGGCGAAATAGAGATAAAATTCTTCAGTATATTATCCCTGGGATAGACTTGGCACAAAGCTCAGACACACATAAGGAGCCAGCTGGATGACCTTGAAAGCTCTTAGAATGATAACAAACAGCTGAAGATAGAAGGACTTTATGTAATATTTTATCACTGCTCACTGTGGATTACAAATGTTGGTTGACCTGGGATTTCAAGAAACATCTAGAGACAGAGAACAACATGGCTTTTTACTACTCCTGGCTTGGTGGGTCTTACTGATTGGTTTAAGTCCGGCTGACCATTTTGGATTACAAACATCAATTGATTTGCAAATCTTGGACTCTGGACACGAGGTTACAGTAGACTTTATAACCACTCCTCAAGACCTGAGACTGACAAAACTGTACTACAAATTTTGTTTTTTTGTGGCACACTAGATAAGAACTATAAGAACTACGTAACATGATGTTAAATTTAAATTGGGTAATGATATATTGAATATGAGATCTGTTTTTCTTTGCAGATAGACTTTTCAGGAGGCACAACAGATTGAGGATAGAGTAGGTGGGGATAAAAAACAGAATGAGATTTTTTACCAAAAATTACACAGGAAAATATTGGAAATGGAACATTAAAACATTTGCTTAATAGGAGATTTTAATGCAATTGTAGATAATTAGATTATAGAAGCAGCAAAGAAGGGAAAAAGGGAAGACAGACACTCCCTAAGGCATTTTTTAGAATGACAGAATAAATTTCCATACAGGATACTTGGAGAGAAAGAAACTCAAAAAAGACCCAGTACACATTTTATTCAAATAGACATAAATCTTGGTCTAGAATTGATATGATATGGATGTCCCCTGAGCTAAGTACTAATATATACGAGATTGAGGTAGAACCTAACATTTGGGTGGATCACAATCTGATAAAGCTGACCTGGAAATAGGTAAAGAAGAAATCAAGATGGACTTTGAATCAATCTTTGTTAAAAGAGAAACAATTTGTAGAACTAGCAATAAAGGAAATGGAGTTTCCTTCTCCCCCCAACCTGTGGCAACTCAGAACAACAAAGATGGATTCAGTCAGGTTCATTTCAGAAGTTGACAGTCAGACTTCCCTAAAGAGAAAGCAGTTCCTGAAAATAACAAGCACAGATACACATTAGTATTTCGCTAATTCTCTGTTCTATCGTCCGGGGGTTCGCTAGGTTTTTGGGGATGTTTATTATGAAACTTCCATATTAATCTATCTGCCTTTACATCTTTACACTTCACCCATGTAGCCTCGGACAAAGGATAGCCCTTCCACTGAACTAACTACTGTAATTTCCCCTTATACCAGAGGCCCCCAACCTTTTGGGCACCAGGGGCTGGTTCCGTGGAGAGAGGTTTTTCCGCGGACCAAAGGAGGCATGGTTTTGTGTGCTGCCTGCATCCTGTGGATGGGGCTTTGCTTGTTTACGCAGCCCAGTTTCTGGCATGCTGCGGCCCAGTGCCAGTCCACGGACCAGGGGTTGAGGACCACTGCCTTATACCATCTAGAATCAAGAATTCATTTTATTTCATAATGGGTGTCACCCTCTACCATAATGGGATCTGGGGCGGTTCAAGGTACTGGTCTCAGTGTTGATTGTACAACTGGTTTCAACAAACTGCAATGGAAAACTGGATGTATTTTCCCCAAGAGTCGTAGAAGCTTTAGCTCTACTGTGACAGGGTTTATGATTCTTACGATAGGGAAGGGACCAATATATTTAGGTCCTACAGTAGCTTTTTACAGGGTAGTTTTAATCTTAGGTATTTGCTTGAGAGATAAACCTTCTCCCCTATATGAAACAGTTTCTGGGGAAATCGCTTCTTATCTGCTTGCTCCTTTTGAATCTTTGTGGCTTTGGCTAAGGCATGTTTAACGTTTGCCCAAGCGGTCTGCAGTGAGTTTACCCACTCGGTCAGTGTTTGTGAGGAGGGGGGCTCTTGAGGGTATTCAGGCATGGGAACAAACTCCCTGCCTGTAGCCACTTTGAACGGAGTAAGTCCGGTACTACTGTGCACAATATTGTTCTATGCCACTTCAGCAAAAGGCAGGAGTTCTGCCCAATTAGTTTGCTGATAGTTAACATAGCTGTTGTGATTCTGTGCCAGCCTGTGCTCCCGACAGCTGAGTCCGAGGAATCTGAGGAGGAGGAGGGGTTTGGAGAGCCATCAGAGTTGGAGGGAGGCTCTGATGCATTACAACACTCACAATCAGAGGAAGAGCCTGACCCCTCCATTCGTGTTCCAGATGAGGCTCAGCTGTGTGAGGAAGATGGGTCAGACTCTGAGGACTCACAGATGGACGTCATTATAGACGCTCGTAATAGAAGGCAGTTAACTAGAGCAGGTCAGAGGAAGACTAGATGACAACTCAGCAAAAAAGGAGAAGGCACTGAGAAGCCACGCCTTGGGGCTGCTTAATAAAAAGGGAAGGTGTGGGCGGTGCTTGTTACTGAAGGCAACCATTTGTAAAGAACTTCAAGGGAATTGTGGTCTGTTTTGCTGGTGAAGTTCTTGTTTAACTCCTGCTCTGTTTTGCTGTTTGAACCAATTATTTGTTGGAAAGTGTAGTGTATGCCTGTAAAGCATACACGGAAATGTCAGCACAGCAAGGGGCTGGACAGCTCCAGGCTATAACCGCTTTGGCGGGAAAGCCTGAATAGGGCGAGTCATTGACAGCCCCAGGGCATGGTCAGCTCTGGCGGGAAGCCAGGGTTTAAATCCATTGGCCACCTGCACTGGCGGGAAGCCCAGGTTTAAATCTATTGGTCACCATTCACCTGGGCAGGTATAAAGAGACGCCAGGTAACCCCTTTGCTCCAGCTTCATTTCTGACTCAATAAAGAAATACTACCCAGCTCAAGTGTCCGTCTCTCCGTTCAACCACACAACATTGCACTGGCGACGAAGGTGGGATCCTGCACCGGACAACGCTAGCCGTGGACGGAATCCAATCGGCAGCCCCGGACCAAGACGCAGGACGGCCGAGACAGCGGAATGGCACAACTGGGTCAGTATCCCCTTTTCCATAGCAACCGCCCAGAGGAGTGGGAAGCCTTTGTGGGGCAGCTCGAGTGCTACCTACGGGCAAACGGGATGAAAGATGACCGGCAGAGAGTGGCGGCGCTACTGTGCAGCTGCGGCATGGAAACGTACCAGCTGGCGGTCAGTCTCTGCGCTCCCGACGACATCCACTCCGTCAGGTACAACGAGTTGCTGGCAAAACTGACCGAGCACTTCAAGCCCGAGACGTCCAAGATCGCCTGGCGGTATCGTTTTGAGAAGCGGGACCAGCGGCCGGGTGAGTCTGCCAAGCAATACATGGCAGCCCTGAGGCAGGCAGCTCGCCTCTGTAATTTTGAGAATTTAGAGATCGGATCTGGACTATATATGAAATAAAAAGGATTGGCTTTTCCAGCCTACTGATAAAAAAGGGGTTGTTCTTGTGACGCAACAAGGACGGTCGTAGGCTGGGATAGAACAGTAGCATCTCAGGTATTGTTCCACCATTGCGTTCATATGTTCAGCAGCTCCATTGGTATTCGGATGAAAATCCGAGCTGAGCCCCTGGGTGGATCCAATCAACTTCAGGAACTCCCTCCATAATTTTGCTATGAACTGGACCCCTCGGTCTGATATAATTCTTCTTGGTACTCCGTGGAGTTGGTAGATATGCTTTAAAAACAGTTTTGCCAGTTTCTGGGTGGAGGGAAGTCCAGGGCATGCTATAAAATGAGCCTGCTTTGAGAAAAGGTCAATAACAGTCCATATTACGGTATTTCTGCTATTTTCTGGGAGTTCTAGGATGAAGTCCATTGCGATTTCCTCCCAGGGCTGGGATGATTCTGCAACCTACTGTAATAGTCCAGGGGGCTTTCCTGGTATATTCTTCATGGCAGCACAAATTGCACAGCTTTTTACATAGCTTTCAATATCTTTTTTCATTCCTGGCCAGCAGAACTGCCATCTTACTAAGTGTAAAGTCTTTAGAAATCCAAAGTGACCAGCTTGCTTGGCATCATGGCTTCATTGTAGGGCTTGAACCCTGAGGGTACTAGGAAGGTACAATTTGGAACCTTTCCATGCTAATCCATCTCTAAGGGTCAACACTTGCTTATTGTCTCTAAACCAAGGGATCACATTTCAGTTCGGTTCTGAGTTTATGGGTCAAGTTGCTGTCAGGGTCGAGGGATTGTTTTTGTGCTCGATGTCTAGTGGTGACTTGAGAGGCTCTTTGTTGAGAGGGGATGATAGCATTGACCACTTCCTCACAATGGCTTTTATACTGTGGCATTCTAGACAAGTCATCAGCTAGGAAGTTCTTCCCTCCAGGAATGTACCTCAGAGAGAAGTTAAAACGATCAAAAAATTGCACCCATCAAACCTGTTTGGGGGATAACTTCCGCAGGGTTCTAAGTGCCTCAAGGTTCTTATGGTCAGTCCACACTTCAATGGTAGCTTACTGCCCTCTAGGAAATGGTGCCAGGTTAGCAATGCCCATCATACAACAAATGTCTCCTTCTCCCATACAGCCCATTGCCACTCTGTGTCGATGAGTTTCCTAGAGGTGTAAGCACACAGTTGCAGATCCCCCTTGTTGTTTTTCTGAAGAACTGCTACCACTGCAACATCACTGGCATCCGCTTGGATGACGAGCTGCTCCTCGGGGTTAGGATGTTTGAGGACTGGTTCTCCTGCGAACAACCTTTTAAGCTGTTCAAAAGCAGCTTGGCATTCCATAGTCCATTTTAAAGGTTGGCTGGGACAGGGTTTTGCCCCCTCCCCTTTGTTGTTGTTGTTGTTGTTAGCTGCGAAGTCGTGTCCGACCCATCGCGACCCTATGGACAACGTTCCTCCAGGCCTTCCTGTCCTCTACCATCTTCTGGAGTCCATTTAAGCTCACACCTACTGCTTCAGTGACTCCATCCAGCCACCTCATTCTCTGTCGTCCCATTCTTCTATTGCCCTCAATCTTTCCCAGCATTAGGCTCTTCTCCAGTGAGTCCTTCCTTCTCATTAGGTGGCCAAAGTATTTAAGTTTCAACTTCAGGATCTGGCCTTCTAAAGAGCAGTCAGGGTTGATCTCCTCTAGGACTGACCGGTTTGATCGCCTTGCAGTCCAAGGGACTCGCAGGAGTCTTCTCCAGCACCATAGTTCAAAGGCCTCAATTCTTTGGCACTCAGCCTTTTTTATGGTCCAGCTTTCACTGCCATACATTGCAACTGGGAAGACCATAGCCTTGACTATACACACTTTTGTTGACAGGGTGATGTCTCTGCTTTTTAGTTGTGCCTTTCCCTTCTTAATCACCTTCAAAGACTATTATTCCTTTCAAGCCAAGTTAAAAAGAAGCTCTTTTTAGTTACAGTCTGCTGTGCTGTTTTGAAGACTCATGCCATTGTAGGGATTCTTTGTCTTAAATAACAAGGGGCTGTTAAGGCAAACCAAATAAGGAAGTGTGGTGAAGAAAAAAAAAGCTGATGGAGACATATAAAGAACGAAGACTGTGATTTTAGTTTAATATTGTAATAACTTGTAGCTTGGGTTTCTCTGCTATGGGTGGCAAAAAAATTCTGATCTTGACTAAAAGTGGAAGCCAAGATGGATGAACAGAGTATTAGAGATATTCTTGAAAGGTCTTTAAACAAAATTCACCAATTTGTTGACCAGCTGTGTTCTAAGGATGACTAAAAAATCCTCTCAAATTACTGAGATGCAAACATGTGGAGTATGCTATGATACTACCAAGGCAATTTCACAAATAGTTGTAATTTCACAAGTAGTTGAAAAGGCAGAGAATGTAGAGCAGCGCATTAGTTTTGGAAGAACCTGATACTAATTTTACTATTATGGTGTTAATATAAAACTCTCAACACAACTGAAAGAAAAGTGCAGAGAAAAAAGACAAATTTGGGACCTTCTCTTTAAGGACATTAACAAGGCTGAGGATTATGGTGTAAATATAAAGCTTGCAACGCAACTGAAAGAAGAGTGCAGAGAAAAAAGACAAACTTGGGACCTTCTCTTTAAGGACATTAACAAGGCTGAGGATTATGGTGTAAATATAAAGCTTGTAACGCAACTGAAAGAAGAGTGCCGAGAAAAAAGACAAATTTGGGACTTTCTCTTTAAGGACATTAACAAGGCTGAGGATTCCATGATAAAAAGAAACTCTTGGGTAAAACTTCTAGACAAGAAAAAGATTTTATTCAATGAAGACAAGCAGGAAGGAGTGACTTAAACTTAATGAGACAACTGGAAGCAGGATGGGCTTTTCTTTGTTCAATATGTGTAATTGAAAGAAAGTGTCAATGCTGCTAACTGTCGAGCCCCTTGGGCTCGACAACACAAAGGGACTCGGGGGAGCACCACAAGCGGCATCCGCGCGAGGCGGGCGGAGGCTCAATCACGCCCGCACCATCAGCCGCGAAGCGGCCGGAAGCAGCCACGGGCGGCCGCGCAGGACCCACGCCCGCACCACCGGCTGCGAAGCGGCCCGAGGCAGCCACGGGCAGCCGCGCAAGACACACGACCACGGCTTCACGAGGCGGGTGGTCGCACGGCGGCCGTGCCAATGGAGCCGCCAGAGGCGTGCGTGGGCGTGCGGAAGGGCGGCTGCCTCATTCCCCCAAACGTTTCAGCAGCTTGCATGTCGGCGGCAGCGCCGGGCGCTCTACAGCCACGCTTGGACGACGGGGGCTGCCAGGGGGCTGCGGTTGTGGCGCGGGGTGTTGGGATGGTGGAGGGGAGCACGTCTAGGTCCTTGGGGCACGGGAATAGGGGGTGCTGGGCGTACACCTACCTCCACGCTGTATGGACCTCGGCGCCAGGGGAAGAAGCAGGGTGTGGGAAGACGGGTAAGGGGGGGTGGGGTTTTACGCAGCTCGGGCGGATGCTGGTCTGCGCAGGGGAAGGGTGGGGCTAATGGGTGGGGCTGATGCCCAATTTCAGGCAAAGGTTAAAAGGCGCGTTGGGGGTGAGTAACTCCCAACGCTGACTTTGTATTTGCATGGAACTCTCTCAGTAAAGAACTTCTTGCAGTCAACCGTGCCACGTCGTCGTTCTTCTGGCTGCGTTTTCTGGCGTGGACGTTTGTTGACAGTAAGTCAACGTTCCCTCATCACAACGCCCCTCGTTGCTGTGCTCTTGACTTTTACGTGCTGGCATGGCCGAGGGAACCCAAGGGGGTGTACCCGTGGCAGGGGAATTGGGAGAGGCCCCACTGGTGGTTCGGCCCAAGGTCCGGGACCCGTGTCCAGCATCGAAGGGCGTTGAGGCTCAGGAGACAGCCGTTCAGGAGAAGCCTGGGGAGTGGTGGCTCAGCCCAGTATTGAGCCAGACAGTGGCTGGACAGGAACAACCACCCCGGCAGAGGGGGTCCCTGTGGGAATGGAGGGAGCGCCGCACCACCGATGAAGGAGGAGAGGAGTGGAGCTACACCACGGCTCCCGGAAGCTACACCATGGATGTCCTGAGAGACCAGTTCGGAGAGCCCCAGCCGTGGTCCCCCATCGACTTCAACCTGGAGACAGGTCGTTGGACCCAGGCCAGGCCCGACCCTGAGCGAAGGAGTCAGACCCGGTTCCGTTTAGCGAGTCCCCGCTTCCGGGTCCCTCAGGGCCCTGGTACCCCGCAGGGGCCTGTTCCTCCTCCACCGGGACTGGCAGCTGCTCCCAGCCAGGGGCTCACAGGGCCAGGTGGTGCACGGCCTGGAGGCGCTGCGCTACGCCCAGAGCTTCCGGTAGGAGCACTGGGGTGGCCGCAACCAGGATTTGCACAGGGACCGGGCGCTCCGGCGGGGCCTTGGGGAGGGCCTGCAGCCTGGGGACCACCGCCGTTGCCCGTGACATTCGATGGCCATCCTGATCGTTTGGCCCTTTTCCTTGGACATGTCATCCACCACCTGGACAGGTACGGGCCTATGTACGCATCCCAGAGGGCGATGGTGATAGCCGTCACCACGGCGCTACAAGGGGGGGCAGCGGCATGGGTGGCGAACCTATATGGCGACCGCGCCAGAGAACTGAGTGACGTCGGCCTTTTCCTTGAGGCTTTACGCGTATGTTTCGAAGATGTGACTCGCATACAACGGGCCGAGGCCGAGATAATAGGACTGCGGCAAAACGGCCGACCGGCTACGGCATACATGCAGGACTTCAGGGGGGTGGCGGGTAGGCTCAGCTCGTGGCCGGAGAGGATGTTAATTCAACATTTCCGGGCCGGATTGGACGAATACCTCCTGAGGGCCTGTATTGTTCACGGGATCCCTCCCAGGCTCCAAGAGTGGCTGCGGGTTGCGATCAAACTGGACGTCGGCCTGCAGGTTTGCCAGCACCGCGTGCGGGCCACAGGGGACCCCCAACAGGCCCTGCCGAGACCGCAAGGCCAGGTACAGAAGCCATTGCCACCGTCGCCGGGGCCCACAGGCCAACTGCCCCGGTCCGCTCCCCGTTGCTTCCGGTGCGACCAGCCAGGGCACCGTGTGGCCGCCTGCCCTATACCCACGTCCCGGGTGGTGGCAGCAGCAACCCCAGCACGGGGCGCAACTCCCGGGCGCTTTGCAGAGCGTTCCTGGGCCTCTTGCCAGGCTGTGGACGCAACACCAGGGGGAAGTGTCCAGACGGAGGGTGACAGCCCAACAGACGTGGACGTGGAGGTCTACGGGCGCAGCGACAGGCCAGAGGAAGATCCTATGGTAAGTGCTCCGGTTAGCCCATTCACAGTCCCGATTACGTTGACAAACCCCAACACGGGTGAGGTACTAGGGTTCAAGGCTTTGATCGACTCTGGCAGCACGCGGTGTCTCATCAGCCAGAAGGTGGTGGCCAAGCTGGGTGTTGGGGTGGTGCAGCTGGAGCAACCGATACGCTTCCAGCAGGTGGATGGGTCTCTTCTGGGGGGAGTGCCCATCACACACGTCATAAAATTCACACGGTTGGACATGGGGGAGCACTGGGAACAGTTGCGGTTCATCGTGGTGCCCTCCATGACGGAGGAGGTGATCCTGGGGCTTGCATGGTTGGACAGGTGGGGGGCGACCATCTGGTGGGAGGGGGGTTGTCGGCACCTGCGCCTCGGGGTCAGGCCCCAGCCCCCTGATCATGAACACTCGGGGATGCCCGGTTCGCCGGGGAGGGCAGAAGAGAGCTGCAGAGCCAGTTTAGAGGTACAGGTGCCGCCGGAATATGCCGAGTTTCTGGAAGTCTTCAGTGAACAGGAATGTGACCTCCTGCCTCCTCATCGGGCCACGGACTGCGCGATCGAGTTGGAGCCAGGGGTCAAGCTGCCTAAGCCACGGATGTATGCTATGGCACCGCGGGAGATGTTGGAGCTCCGGCGCTACATAGATAAAAACCTCGCACGGGGGTTCATTCAGCCTGCTCGGTCGCGGATGGCAGCACCTGTTCTCTTCAGGGAGAAGAAGGACGGTGGCCTGCGCCTTTGTGTAGACTACCGGGGGGGTCAACGCAGTGTGCGTTGAGCACTTGTATCCACTGCCCTTAATGAAGGACATGCTGTCCCACCTGGCCAAAGGAAAGGTGTTCACTCGTTTGGATTTACGTGAAGCCTATTATCGGGTGCGTATAAAAAGGGGTGATGAGTGGAAAACAGCGTTCAACTGCCCTCTCGGCAGTTATCAGTTCCGTGTGATGCCATTCGGGCTCCAAGGGGCCCCCGCTGTGTTCATGCAGTTGATAAACCAGGTTCTGCATGAGCACCTGTACAGGGGGGTTCTCGTGTACCTTGATGACATCTTGATCTACACGGAAACAATGGACCAACACGTCGCCCTCGTACGGCAAGTCTTCCCCTGCCAGGGCCTCCAGCCCTACACAGAGAGAGAACCCCAGTCTGAGGCCCTTGCAGCAATGGGGAGTTTGACAGCCCCCGCAGGTGGACAGTCAGCAGCCACTGAGCTTGCCACAGCTAATAGAGGCCTTGCGACAGCTTTGGGTGGTGAAGAAGCCAGGAGATCAGGAGCTGGTGGGAGGACGACCACAGCAAGGAGATTGGTCACCGCATCCGAATGTACAGCAACCACTGAGGGGCCCGCAAATGAGGGAGATCCAGCAGCAACCCCCACCCAGACAGCAACCTTTGGGAGACCTCCGGCAACCCGAGAGGCCAGTACTGCAACCACAACACAGGGGATGGTCACAGCCCCCAAACGTGCAACCACTAGGAATATGGCAGAAGCCAGGGTGGGGCCAGCAGCAACTGGGGGTGCAACGGTCACAGTGGGGAGCCCAGCAGCCAGTGATTGCTCAACCTTTCAGAGAAACCTTCGATGGGGACCCAGAGAAGCTGATTTTTTTATCAACCAAGTGCACTCTCATTTGAATTGCTGTGCCTACCTCTACCCGGACCCAGCCGCTATGGTCAATGTGATTGTGTCCAGTCTAGCGGGAGAGGCATCTGAATGGCTGAATAATTTATACAATGAGCAAGCCCCTAAATTGGAAGACCCCCGCCTCTTCCTCCTAGGACTGAGAGAAAGATTCGAGGACCCATCCATTGCCCTCAAAGTAGAAGAACAAATTCATAAGATAAAACAAGCCGGCAGATCTGCTCTGGAGTATGTACCACAGTTTTGCAAGATACCTGGTCACATAAAGAGGTGGCCTGAACATTCCCTAGTCCATCAGTTCAAAGAGAGGTTAGACGATCACCTCTCTCAGGCCTGCATCTATCGAGCAGTACCTGATCAGCTGCAAGCATGGTACCAGGCAGCGATAAGACTAGATGTTCAGGTTGCCTGCTATAAGAAGCCTCTCCCACCTGAAGCCGAGCCAGAGCCAGAGCAACCTGAACGGCAACCACCACCCCCCGAAAACCTCCAACTGCTGTGACTGCTGGAAGACCCAGGCCACCTGTAGGCCCGCCAATCAAGTGCTTCCGATGCAGACAGCAGGGACATCGAGCAGCGAACTGCCCAGTCCCCTACCCCCAACAGTAGAGCAGACCAGGACCAGCAGCGAGAAAGAAACCTGCACAGCAGCCAATGAGAGAGAAATCCAACCGGATCACACAGGAACCTGTTGCCCAAGTCACATCCCCCCCACAGGAGGATGCAGGGACTCAGGCTGGACCAGCCCCCGCTCTACCCTCTTTTGACAGCAACGACGGAATGACCCGATGGTGAGCCAACACGTCCCACCTTTCTCACTACCTGCCAAGCTCATAATCCCTAAGTTGGGTACACAGGTAGATTTAAAATTGCCAGTTGATTCTGGATGCTCCCGATGTGTCATTAGCTTGCCATTTGCCATGAAAATGGGCATATGAGCAAAACTGCTCTCCAAACCTGTAAGGTTTGAGCAAGCCAATGGCTCCAATGGGAGGGACTTTAGTGACACAATTAATGGAGCCCCTACAACTAGAAATAGGCTAGCACTGGGAGTTTATTCGCTTCCTGGTGGCTCCAAAAATGATCGAGGCTGTGATCCTAGGATTAGCCTGGTTGGACAAATGGAAGCCATTTATCTGGTGGGAGAAAGGAATGAGAACTGTGAGACTACCTATAGGGCCCAAGCCCGCAGTGATTCAAGAGATGTTACAGGAAATTTTAGCCCACCCAATGAGCGAGCGCACATGGCTGCCTCACAGCCACCTGGCAAGCCACTCATCCCCAGCGAGTACCGGGACCTAGCGGAGGCATTCAGTGAGAAAGAATGCGATACCTTGCCTCCTCACCAGCCCAATGATTGTTCCATCAAACTGTTGCCGGGTGCCAAACTTCCATGACCAAGAATGTACGCTATGTCCCCCCTTGAAATGGAGGAGATGCAACGATACGTGGATAAAAGCCTAGCGAGGGGATTCATTGAACGGGCCAAGTCTACTGTGGGAGCCCCTGTGTTGTTCAAAGAAAAAAAAAGATGGGTCTCTCCGTCTCTGTGTTGATTATAAATGTCTGAATGCAGTGAGTGTAGAGAATAAATACCCCCTCCCCTTTCTGAAGGACTTACTAACCCACCTGGCAAAGGGGAGTGTTTTCACTAAACTAGACCTGAGAGAAGCATATTACCGGGTGAGAATAAAGGAGGGAGATGAGTGGAAAACCGCCTTCAACTGCCCCTTGGGTAGCTACCAGTTCAAAGTCATGCCATTTGGGCTGCAGGGGGCCCCAGCCGTATTCATGCAGTTGATTAATGAGGTCCTACATGATCATTTATACAAAGGGTTTCTGGTGTATCTTGATGACATCCTGATATACTGTACGAATATGACTGACCATATAAAGCTGGTGAGAGAAATGTTAAAGAAACTATTGAATGCCAAGCTTTATGTCAAATTGTCAAAATGTGAATTTCACCAAACCCGATTAGATTATCTTGGCTATAGAATTTCCAATGAGGGCATTGAAATGGACCCAGCCAAAGTGAAAGCTATAATTGAATGGCAACCCCCAAAGACTCGCAAACAGCTCCAGAGCTTCCTAGGTTTTATAATAATAATAATAATATATAAAGTTGGAAGGGACCTTGGAGGTCATCTAGTCCAACCCCCTGCTCAGGCAGGAAACCCTATACCATTTCAGGCAAATGGCTGTCCAGTCTCTTCTTAAAAACCTCCAGTGTTGGAGCATTCACCACCTCTGGAGGCAGGTTGTTCCACTGGTTAATTGTTCTAACTGTCAGGAAGTTTCTCCTTAGTTCTAGATTGCTTCTCTCCTTGACTAGTTTCCATCCGTTGCTTCTTGTCCTGCTTTCAGGTGCTTTGGAGAATAGCTTGACTCCCTCTTCTTTGTGGTAGCCCCTGAGATATTGGAACACTGCTATCATGTCACCCCTCACCCTTCTCTTCATTAAACTACACATACCCAATTCCAGCAACCGTTCCCTATATGCTTTAGCCTCCAGCCCCCTAATCATCTTGGTTGCTCTTCTCTGTACCCTTTCTAGAGTCTCGACATCTTTTTTACATCGTGGTGACCAAAACTGGATGCAGTATTCCAGGTGTGGCCTTACCAAAGCATTGTAAAGTGGTATTAGTACTTCACTTGATCTTGATTCTATCCCTCTGTTAATGCAGCCTAGCACTGTGTTGGCTTTTTTGGCAGCTGCAGCACACTGCTGGCTCATATTGAAGTGATTGTCTACTAAGACTCCGAGATCCCTCTCACAGTTACTACTATTGAGCAAGGTATCACCTATACTATACCTATGCATTTGATTTTTCCTGCCTAAATGTAGAACCTTACTTTTTTCACCATTGAATTTCATTTTGTTAGATAGTGCCCAGTGTTCGAGTCTGTCCAGATCCTTCTGTATCTTAAGCCTATCTTCTGGAGTATTGGCTATTCCTGCCAGCTTGGTGTCGTCTGCAAATTTGATGAGTTCCCCATCTATCCCCTCATCCAAATCATTAATGAAGATATTGAAGAGCACTGGGCCCAGAACAGAGCCCTGGGGCACCCCACTACACACTTCCTTCCATGTAGATGCGGTTCCATTGAGGACCACACGCTGAGTACGGCCTGTCAGCCAGCTACGAATCCATCTGGTGGTAATGCTATCTAACCCACATTTTTCTATCTTATCAAGTAGTAGGTTGTGATCTACTTTATCAAATGCCTTACTGAAGTCCAAGTAAATTATATCTACAGCGTTCCTCTGGTCCACTAATTTTGTCACTTGGTCAAAGAATGTAATAAGATTTGTCTGGCATGATCTGTTTTTGACAAACCCATGTTGACTTTTAGTGATGACTTTGTTTGCATCAAGGTGTTCGCTGATTTGTTGTTTGATTATCTTTTCCAGAATCTTCCCAGGTATTGAGGTCAGGCTGATAGGTCTGTAGTTTCCTGGATCTATTTTTTTCCCTTTTTTGAAGATGGGAACTACATCAGCTCTCTTCCAGTCCTCTGGTAGTTCCCCAGTGCTCCAGGATCTTTGAAAAATATAGTTCAGTGGTTCTGAGATCACGTCTGCCAGTTCCTTGAGAACCTTGGGGTGTAATCCATCTGGTCCTGGTGATTTGAACTCGTCTAGGCTGGACAGGTGCTCACTTACCATTTTTTTGCCTATCTTAACTTGCGTTTCTATTCTGTTTTTTATGGCACTGGTTTGGGTAGGTTGGACTGTTTTTTCCCTTTGCCAACTTCTACCGTCAATTCATCGCCTCCTTTGCCATGATTGCCCTACCCCTTATAGAACTACTCAAACCAGGCAAAGGAGGAGGGAAACCACAACCGGGCCAACCACTAGCATGGACTATCACCTGCCAAACAGCTTTTTGAGAATTTAAAAAGACTATTTGCTGCTGAAGCAGTTCTAAAGCACCCCTGCCCAGGGGAGCCCTTTCTAATTCAAGCTGACGCCAGCGACATGGCAATCGTAGCTGTATTACTGCAAAAGAATAAAAGTGGGGTCCTGCAACCCTGTGCCTACACCTATAAGGAAAAAAATAGGATCGGGATTGTGGTTGGGGTTTAGGGTGGGGTTGGGATCGGGGTTGGGATTAGGACAGTGTTGGGGTCAACATTGGGGTTATCCCCCAGTAACATTTTCAACATTTAGCAAACAGAATATTGTCTGGGTACATATATTTAGCTAACAATAATTAATATAGTAATAGATAACAGTAATTAGTATGATTAGTTATCATAGACAGTATTAATTATTCAATGTATAGTTTTCTTCTTACTGGTATGTATTCAAAATAACATATCACATTCCTTTCTCTCTAGTTTGTTTTCCTAACCATTGATAAAAATTATCCCATGTTCTAAAGTAAACTGAATCTTCTCTCTTTAATCTCTAAAGTCAATCTATGCATTTCTGCACATTCTAAAATTTTCTTGATTAGTACTTCTTCAGTTGGTAAGTTTTCATTTTTCAAATATTGGGCAAATACAATTCTCGCTGCTGTTAATACATGTAATATTAAATATTTGCTCTCCTTCTCATAGTTAGCTCCTAATATTCCTAACAAAAAGAGTTCTGGTTTGAATTCTATCTGTTTTTTAGTCATCTTTTCCAACCATACATGTATCTTAACCCAAAACATTTTTGCTTTAGGGCATGTCCACCAGATATGATAGTAAATACCTGGCCTTTGTTTACATTTCCAACAATTACTTCAAGAATTTTTAAACATTTTCGCTAATCTTACTGGTGTCATATGCCATCTATAAAACATTTTGTACAAGTTTTCCTTATATGGCACTGCTTTAGTTAATTTAATATTTCTATCCCATAGTTTTTACCAGTCTGCCTTTTGAAGTATGGACAGATCACAAAAATCTAGAGGTACTGAAAACTCCCCGCAAATTGTCCCCAAAGCAAGTGCGGTGGGCACAGAACTTTAACCGTTTCAAGTTCACTCTAAAAAATGTACCAGGAGGAAAAAACTTCCTAGCTGATGCCCTCTCAAGATTGCCCCAGTACAAAAGCGAACGTGAAGAGGTTAATGAGGCAATTATCTCCAGTCCACAAACTGCTGCTCAACTCACACCTCGCAGGACCACTAATCCTGATGACCCTGGGGCAAAGAAAATAAAACAAGAGCGCCTCACCGATCAATGGTTCAAAGACAATCAAACCTCCCTAACATGTGGGGATGGTTTGGCTTACAAGGGAGGAAACTATATTTGCCTGAAGCCCTCCGTCTTAAGGCTCTAAAACACAGCCATGACATAAAACAGGCTGGACACTTTGGATACCTAAAAACACTGCATCTCATCCGCCGGCAATTTTGGTGGCCGGGGCTAAAACGGGATGTGGAAAACTATGTCAGGAGTTGTGCTGTATGTGCCACCATGAAAAGAATTCCAGGGAAAACCCCTGGGTTACTGCAGCTGGTGGCAGACCCTTCTCAACCATGGGAAGAAATAGCTCTACCTGAGAGTAGAGGAAATATTGTCATCTGGACTGTGATAGACCTGTTTTTGAAACAGGCTCATTTCATCGCCTGCAAAAGACTTCCATCGGCCCGACTGACTAAGTTGTTCCTGAAACATATCTACCAGCTGCATGGCACCCCTAAGCAAATAATTTCGGGCAGGAGGGTGCAGTTCACAGCGAAGTTTTGGAGGAGTTTTCTTAAATTAATTGGATCATCTGAAGGCTTATCGTCTGCTTTTCATCCGGCTACCAATGCAGCTGTGGAATCCGTTAACAAAATGGTGGAGCAATATCTCAGATGCTGTTTCCTACCAACAAACAAACTGGACTGACCTCCTTCCTTTCGCAGAGGTGGCTTACAATAATTCTATTCACAGCAGCACTGGCTACACGCCTTTCAGAGTAGCCACAGGAAAAGAGTTCAGCCCAATACCTGAATACCCTCAGGTGCCCTCTGCTTCCCATACACTTGATCAATGGGTGAGAGGGTGGGAAGAAGTTTGGAGAAACACGAAAGCTGCTTTAAAAAAGACTTCTGAGACTTATAAAAAGCAAGCAGATAAAAAGAGAGCCCCTCAAAGAACATTCCAAGTTGGGGAATATCTGTCGACCAAATATTTACACCTTAAATTACCCAGTAAGAAATTAGGACCAAAATTCTTGGGACCTTTCCCCATCTTAAGGATCATCAACCCAGTCACAGTAGAATTGAAACTCCCTAGGCCCGTGGTGGCGAACCTATGGCGTGTGTGCCACAGGTGGCACGCAGAGCCCTCTCTGTGGGCACACATGCTGTTGCCCCAGTCCTAGGCCTTCAGCTGGGTTTTATAAAACCTTTTTGCTTTAGGCCTCCGCCGCCGTGTGCAAAAAACCCCACAAAAGCCGACAGACTCATCAAAAAGTTTTATAAGAAACACACTAACAAACCAAGAGATAATCCCTAACATGTGCTTTAAATCACGCTACAGGGTCTGTCCTTTTTGTAAGGGGGGGGATATCAATGCTGCTAACATTGGATGTTCTTGCTTGACAACATAGGGAGATGTAGCCTTTTTCTTTAACTTGTATGTTACTTTTAGAGTTAGAATTAGTGGATGCTGGGGAGGAGTAGGGAAAATGTATCTCAAGACTGTTTGTAATAAGAGAAGATAAGAATTGGCGGGTTGAAGGGAGGGAAAGTTCACATTTTAAACTAATTGGATTAAACTAATGTGATTTATGACTGTTAATTAAGGGAGGGAATTGTGCTTGATATGATGTGTTTAGAGGGGGAGAATTCAGATTTTGGCTTTGACCATGTATCTGCTGAAGCTATGCTACTCTATTAAAAGATTCTTTAAGGTAAACAGTGCCTTGAAGTTCTTTGAAGTATTTCATTTGTCGGAACCATGACAGAAAGGTTCAATTTAAAATTTGAAAATGTAATCTTTTACACAAACACACACACACACACACACAATGCTTAAGTAACTTTTAAAGTACACAAATGCTATTAAAAATCTATTTCAGAATACTCATATTAAGAGAATTGGATCTAGGATGGATTTTTTTTGTTTGATACTTGTAACCGAATGAAAGTTTTAATCAGAAATTTGAAAATGATTTTATTTTACAGGTGAAACTCGAAAAATTAGAATATCGTGAAAAAGTTCATTTATTTCAGTAATGCAACTTAAAAGGGGAAACTAATATATGAGATAGACTCATTACATGCAAAGCAAGATAGTTCAAGCCGTGATTTGTCATAATTGTGATGATTATGGCGTACAGCTCATGAAAACCCCAAATCCACAATCTCAGAAAATTAGAATATTACATGCAATCAATAAAACAAGGAGTGTACATAGAACAATATCGGACCTCTGAAAAGTATAAGCATGCATATGTACTCAGTACTTGGTTTGGGCCCCTTTTGCAGCAATTACTGCCTCAATGCGGCATGGCATGGAAGCTGTCAGCCTGTGGCACTGCTGAGGTGTTATGGAAGACCAGGATGCTTCAATAGCGGCCTTCAGCTCTTCTGCATTGTTCGGTCTCATGTCTCATCTTTCTCTTGGCAATGCCCCATAGATTCTCTATGAGGTTCAGGTCAGACGAGTTTGCTGGCCAATCAAGCACAGTAATCCCACGCTCATTGAACCAGGTTTTGGTGCTTTTGGCAGTGTGGGCAGGTGCCAGGTCCTGCTGGAAAATGAAGTCAGCATCCCCATAAAGCTCGTCTGCGGAAGGAAGCATGAAGTGCTCCAAAATCTCCTGGTAGATGGCTGTGTTGACCCTGGACTTAATAAAGCACAGTGGACCAACACCAGCAGATGACATGGCTCCCCAAATCAACACAGACTGTGGAAACTTCACACTGGACTTCAAGCATCTTGCAGTGTGTGCCTCTCCATTCTTCCTCCAGACTCCAGGTCCTTGGTTTTCAAATGAGATGCAAAAGTTGCTCTCATCTGAAAAGAGGACTTTGGACCACTGAGCAACAGACCAGGTCTGTTTTTCTTTAGCCCAGGTAAGACGCTTCTGACGTTGTTTGTTGTTCAGGAGCGGCTTGACAAGAGGAATACGACATTTGAAGCCCATGTCCAGGATCCGTCTGTGTGTGGTGGCTCTTGATCCACTGACTCCAGCCTCAGTCCACTCCTTGTGAAAGTCCCCAACACTTTTGAATGGCCTTTTCCTGACAATCCTCTCCAGGCTGCGGTCATCCCTGCTGCTTGTGCACCTTTTTCTTACCTTTCTTACCTTTTGAGGCTTTCCCTCCTTATGGAGGGTGTCAATGATGGTTTTCTGCACAACTGTCAGGTCAGCAGTCTTCCCCATGATTGTGATTCCTACTGAACCAGACTGAGAGACCATTTAAAGGCTCAGGAACCCTTTGCAGGTGTTATAGCTTAATTAGCTGATTAGAGTGGGACACTTTGAGCCTAGAATATTGCACCTTTTCACAATATTCTAATTTTCTGAGATTGTGGATTTGGGGTTTTCATGAGCTGTACGCCATAATCATCACAATTATTACAAATCACGGCTTGAACTATCTTGCTTTGCATGTAATGAGTCTATCTCATATATTAGTTTCCCCTTTTAAGTTGCATTACTGAAATAAATGAACTTTTGCACGATATTCTAATTTTTCGAGTTTCACCTGTATATATAATGCTTAAGTAACTTTTAAAAGTATGTAGAATATTTTTGCAAATGTATTTGAGGGTACTTGTGTTAAGAGAAAGCTAAAGAAAAAGATATACTAGTTTAAAGAAAACTTTGTGTTCTAAAAAGGATGTTTATAAAAGAAAAAAAAGATATTATTTTATAAGGTTAGTTTGGAGGGTGGGAGCTAAATTCAATATTGAAATTCAAAGCCTGCATATTAAGAAGCTAAAGAAAAAAAAGTATTAGAAAGTTTTCATTTTAGAAAAGTACTTAAAGTTGTAGCATTTTTCTTTTAAAAAAGGGGGTGGAAAAGAAAATACTTTTCCTAGTAAGATCAAAGAATTTGAGAAAGTATACAGTTAACTTTGTTAATAGAAATGGTGATAGTTTACAAAGATTAGTAGGGGCAGATAGAAACATATACTATTTTCACAGCAAGGTAAAGCAAGAATAGTTAAATTGATCATGCCATAGAATATACTTGAGTATGTTCTTCATTTGGATACCACTTTTGGATTTTGTGCTTGTGATAAAAAAAGAAATGTATTTCTGAATTTGGTTTTGTCAACTAGATAGATTTGCTGTTATAGAAATGGCTAGTTATATAACAATGTGTAAAACAAAAAGTTGGGGCTAGAGTGCTTTTACTTTGTAATGTGCTAAAAAGAGTCGGAAATCAACACTTTTTTTTTCTTTTCCCTTCTACCTCACATCTGCAGCCTCCTCCTCTAGATTTGCTACCACTGCATTCACCATCGTCCTCTCATCAGGGTAGGCAAGAGCAGAGTGATCTACTGTAGGTGAGCCCACACCTGTTTCATGAAGAACGTCAGCTTATCCAGATCTCCATCAAAGGTGGCTCTGATTGGCAGTGGGTCTGCAGGGGGTGGAGGATCCCAGTATGCCGGATGCCAGCCCTGCTGCTGGTACTGGAGCCGTGGCTGAGGTTGAGCCTATCTCTGGAACCCTCTTGGTTGCCCTACTGGGCTTGCAGTTCGCTGCTGGGGAGGAAGGGGGCTTCGCCTGGGTGCTGGACTCAATGCTGCTGCCGGCCTGGGAAGCGGAGAAGCCATACGGGCTACAATCACTGGACTCAGGCTCTGACAGCTGGGAAGCAGTTGTGCGATTGGGGCCACCTCTCTGATTTCCATCCGGTCAAATTTTTCCTTCAGCTTCTTGACCAAGTGCCCATGGACTGCCATCAGATACTTCCATTCCCCCAACTTATCCCATCTGCCTACCCTCTTTACCTTCCACTTCGGCATAAGGGATAGACAGCGGTGGGAAGAGACCAAGGGGAACTCAGCCTCAGCAGCCTTGGGGATACTTCTGCACTGGAAATCTTCCTCTGCTTGGTAAAGATCCCCGATGGCTACAGCAGGGATTTTCAACCTTTTCAGAGATTGTACCACTTTTAGGATATGGCAGTATTCAAGTACCACCAGTTGCCTAGCATGTCGGTGTGGCCTGCTTGACACCACTCACTGGACACAGCTGACTCAAGACAGATGGGTCAGAATGGAACAAGTCGCACCGGCTAACTCGATGTGGGGACAACTCGGTGCCCCACAAACTCCTCGCCTCCCCAAACTGCTAGCAGCCAAGCACATACGTGTGTGCGCGCGTGCGCATGCACGTACACGCACACACACACATTTCAGGTTTGGGGAATTTTATCCACAGAGGAAGGAGAGGGCCTTCTCCCCAAGCCCAGGCATGATTGGCAATTTGCTAGCTCAGATGTGGATACAAGTCTCCAAGCTTGGAATGTTTGTGTGTTTGTGTGTGTGTGTGTGTGTGTGTGTGTGTGTGTGCACAGCATGCTAAAGAGATGTTCTTTTCCCAGTCCCAGACATTGTTGGTGTTTCCCTGTCCAGTGGCCCCTCCCGGCAAAGCAGGAGGTGGAGGATGTTTGCAGGAAGCAGTTTCCTCTGAGTCCAACTTCTGTCTTGACAGATCTCTGGACAGCAAGAGGCAGCGGCAGGGGAGCAGTGCTCCCGGGTCCTGCAAAAGGCAGGCTGGCCCTTCTCAAAAGGGAATTCCCATTTCCAATCCTAAATGGTAAGGATGCTGACTTGTTGGAGCAGCCTTCCCTCACACAGTTCCCCTGCCACCCCCTCCTCCACTCCAGAGATCTGCAGGGGAGACAGAGATCTGGAGGGCAAGGTTCAGCCTCCATATTGGCCACTTCTACCTCTCCAAGCCCCCCTTGATTAAACATACATTATATAAAAATTAAAACACAGCCAAAAAGAAAACATAGTTAAATCACTAATTACAGCTCTTCACATATTTTCTGGAAAAGCCAGCTTTATTGATGTTAGGAAGAGCAAACTTTATTAAGAAACTCTTAACAGGAAGAGAATTGAAGACCCCCAAAGGTCTTGTTCTTTCTAATCTGCCTTCCCTTTGAGCCTTTAGTTCTTATTTTATTATTATGTATTTAAGAAGAAGATCAAAGGCCTCCATAGCTCAGGATACTCACCTTAAAATCAAAACCCCCAAAAATTTAGTTAATCCACAATACCGCCCTATGAAGAATGAAGATAATTTTTGGGCCCTGAGAGCATACAGGTGTCAAGTCAGAATATTAGTGGCACACCTGTCAGGAACTGGAAGTGCATAAGTCCATGTACTTCCCTTTCCTGTCTCACAACTCAATCGATACACCCTTTAATTTTCAGACAAATCTTTTTCTCATAAGCTCCTTAAAAATTCAACAAGGTATACTGTAATTAGCAGGAAAAATAAATCTAGCACTTCTGAATTCTTTCCTTAAGGGGGAAAGTTAAAGTTCACATCCTGCAGGTTGCTAGCGAAGTCGTCAAGAACGTAGTTATTGCTGCTAAAGAGAAGAATAAATAATGAATCAATTTTGCAACTCTCTCCTGTTATTACATCCTCTTACCTCCAGAATGTGGCCTGGGATTGCACAAGGCTAGGCTAAAATCCGGTTGAGGAGTTTGCAGCCAGGTGTTCAGTACACACCTTGCCAATGTGATTTTAATAGCCCAGGAAGGGATAAGAAAACCCAAGGAAAACTTCGCAATCAATAAACCATGGTGGACTATGCTTGTTTTGCCCTATTTGGATTCTCCTCCCCAGCAGCAGCCCATCAATTTTAGAACTGCATGGCCACAAAGACAGAGGCCTTCAGCCTCCCAATCCCTGCTTAGAGAGGGATTTGAATTTCGGTGAGGGTCAGGCCATACGCCCCCAAAGGAAAAACCTGAATCCAGTGGGCCAGAAGGCAGCCCAGCCTCCGCACCCCTCCAGTTCCTTCTCCTCACCCCTGGGCACAGACACAGTTGCAGCTCCTCACCATAGCTGGGGTGGGACTTGCAAGTACCTCCGTCTGCTTCGTCCTGTAAAGCGGCGCTCACCGGGCGCTCCTGCCCACTGCCATGCCAGCAGCCCTGACTAAAGGCCAAGTGCTCCAGCCTCGCCCAGCCAAAGAGGGCAGCAGCCGAGACTGCAGCAGATTTGCAGCTTGTCAGCGGCGCTCAAAGGCTGCCCAACTTTACTCTGGAATTTTGGGGTTGGAAAGCAGAGGAGTAGCCCCGCGTTTGCAGGCCTGGTGGCACCTGCTGGAAAGCCTCCTGCTTCCCCCCCCCCCCCCGCAGCTACCTCCTTCGGAGCCTTCCTGATGCCAATGGGTCTGCTGGCATAGGTCCGCCCGCTTCATCCTGCAAAGCATGGCTCACCCAGCACTTCCCATTCTCACACACACGTTCCCCCAATATCCTCCCCATTCACAAACGTTTCTCCAATATCCTCCCCATTGACAAACATTTCTCCAATATCCTCCCCATTCACACACGTTCCTCCAAATCCTTCCCATTCTCATGCACACGTTCCTCCAAAATCCTTTCCTCTCTCTCTCTCTCTCTCTCACCGCTTCTGTGAGAAAAGCCTTTTCTCTTCTGCCTCTTTCTCCAGAGTCTTTTCTTCTCTCCCTCTCCCTGTCAACGCTGCTAACATCGGATGTTCTTGCTTTGACAACAGATGAAAATGCAGCCATTTTCTCTATGCTTTTAGAATTAGTTGGTGCTGGGAGGGGGGATTGGAATGAGAGTTCAGTTAGTCATAATAATAACTCTGCCGTGGGAATTGCTAAGCACATTGATTTGTGCTTTAGATTGTAAGCCGCCCTGAGTCTTCAGAGAAAGGGCAGGATATAAATGGGATTAAAAAAAAATCCAAATTGGGACAAACTGGGTCCAGAGCTGATAACGTTTTGGCAGGCTGGAGAGCTGGGGAGAAAGCCTGCGCTTCTTGCTAATTGGGGAATGTGCTTTATGACTGTTTATTAGGGGTGGGAATTGTACTTTGTTACTTTGTATCCAGGGGAGAGGAATTTAGTTTTGGGGTTCAACTATGTAGTACCAATAGCTTGTTTTCCGAATAAAAGATTCTTTAAGGAAAACAATGCCTCGAAGTTCTTTTGAAGGGTTTCATCTGTCGGAACCATGACACTCCCGCCCAAACTGCCTTTTATATCCTTTACTATCTCCGCCCCCCTCCTCCTCCTTTCTCTTCCGGGTGAGCCAGAAACGCCGATCCTGGGGCGTCTCGCCCCACACAGCCCTGCAGCTCCTGAGGACTCTCTCATGACAAGTCCTGCACTGCGCCGCTTTGGCTCGTTCCCTCCCCCACTACCCTTGGCTGGGCTGGGCAGGGCCACGTACCACCTGCCACATGCCAATGTACCACCAGTGGTACGCATACCACCAGTTGAAAAGCCCTGGGCTAGAGCTTCCTCCCGCACCACTGGCCTGTCGAACTTGTCTGCACTGACTTTTGGTTGAGCCTCAGCCGGTGGAACTCCGTCCCCAGTCTGGCTGGCCAGCCATGTTCCATCTGCAGTTGTGGTGCCAGAATTAGCTGTTTCTTCCCCTTTCTTCTCCATCTTGGAATCTTCCCTGAGTCTTTACCGTCCTCCCAAAAACATTGGGTAGGTGGTCAGGACTCAGGACCCTTAGGATCGCTCCTTGATAGCCTTCTATCTTAGAGCAGTAAAAAGTTTAGGGAGAGTTCCGACTAATGAAACCAAATAAACCAGAGCTCTGAGGCTTGAAGTTTCCTCAAAGAACATGTTTATTGGATACATAATATTGGTACAGTCAAAAGTGAAACCAACTCTAAAATTCCACTTAGGGATTCAATGTAACTAAATGTAACAACTCCCTCCCCTCTACTATGCTATAGATCATGCTACCCAATAAAAGCAATTGGTGGGCTTCGTGAAGCCTCTTCTCTCCACCTTTCAGCTCCTGTGGGAATGATCTTGGTTCCCATGGGACTGCTCCATGTTTAATCTAGCAAAGCTGTCATTTTCTCCCCCCAACCTGTGGCAACTCAGAATGACAAAGATGGCTTCAGCCAGGTTCATTTCAGAAGTTGACACAGTGTACGTACAGTAACTTATTTATTTTTCCCTCCAACAGTCATATTGCTTAAATGTAATTTTGATCTGCAAAGGCAACTGGAACCAATGAATTAAGTATGGTTTAAATATGAAAGTCATACATTACTGGATTTACTCAGAAATTACTTACATTGGAATGTTTGCAAAAACTGAATGGTGTAGATTTAATATAGAGAGAATTTAAAGAGAAAACTGGAAGCACAACCTGTTGACATATTGTTAGCATGCTTAAAGAATTGTATGCATAACTGCTTTCTACAGAAATACAACAGCTTAAATTACTTCCAACTTTATTAATACAAAGTCTCCTCCCATTTCTAATTTCTACTCACCAAAAGATAATTACTATTCTTGTTCTTGATATTACCCAATTTGTGTTGTGCATATTCTCTGAATGCATCTTCCCTTCTACCTCTAACCATCTTTTTTTCATTGAAAAGTTTTAAAATACATTTTTAGAACATATACCCCATCTCCCCCACCCCCCTCCCCTTCCCTCCCTTCCCAACACCCCCCCTCAACTTCCCAGACCTGAATACAGGGTATTACATCATACAATCTTACTCTAAAATATTCTAATTACTATAATTACTCTTTAAATCCTATCGCACTTTAACTCTCCTTAGCCATAAAAAAGATAAATATATCCTCTAATTATAACTAATAACTATTCATATGCTAAATGATACTTTGTAGTCCCATATTTATTCTGAATATAATCAATCCATCTTCTCCATTCCACTATATATCTCTGTTGCGAGTGATCTTTCACATATGCCGAGATTTTGGCCATTTCTGCCAGGTTCGAAACTTTCAAAGTCCATTCTTCTATAGTAGGCAGATCCTCTTTCTTCCAGTATTGTGCTACCAAAAGTCTTGCAGCTGTTATTAAGTTCAGCATCAATTTAATTTCTATAGCAGTACAGTCAGTGATAATACCCAACAAAAACAATTGTGGTGAAAATCTTATCTTTTTCTTAAAGATCTTCTGCATGTTCCACCAAATTTTGATCCAAAAAGCTTTAACTTTTTTACAAGTCCACCATACATGATAATACGTTGCATCATCACAACCACATCTCCAACATTTTGGCTGACAATTTGGATACATACATGCTAATTTTTTGGGATCTAAATGCCATCTATAAAACATTTTATAAAACTTCTCCCTTAAGTTTTGTGCCTGTGTAAATTTAACATTCCTAACCCATATTTTCTCCCAAGTGTCCATTATTATTGGTTCTTGAAAATTCTGGGCCCATTTTATCATACAATCCTTAACCAGTTCCGCTTCTGAGTCAATTCCTATCAATGCATTATATATCCTTCTTATATGCGCTCGACTTTGATCTCTAATTTGCTTTACCAAATTCCCATCTGATATTGAAATACCAATTTTCTGATCTTCTTTCCATCTGGCCTGTAACTCCCCATACTGAAACCAAGTTTGTACTATTTTTCCTTCTTTTAGAATATTAAAAGACTTCAATTGCCATTCATTCTTTTCCAATCTAAGAATTTCTTTATATGTTATCACATCATGTTTAAATCCCACATTTATATTTTCTATTGCATGTTTAGGTATTGCCCAAATAGGAATTTTAAAATTCAACTTATATTGATATTTTTTTCCAAACTCTCAACATGGCAGACCTTAATATATGTGTTTTAAAAACTTTGTCCACTTTTTTGTCATACAATAAATAAGCATGCCAACCATATAACAAATCACACCCTTCAATATTCAATAAACTCCTTTGTGTTAAATTAAACCAATCACTAATTGATGATAATGCTGCCGCCTGATAATATAATTTAAGATTGGGCACTTTGAGACCACCTCTTTCACGTACATCTTGCATTATCTTAAGTTTAACTCTCGGTCTCTTCCCTGCCCAAATAAATTTATTAATACCTCTCTGCCATTCCTCCAAATTTGAGTCTTTTTAAAGTACAGGTATCATTTGAAATAAAAATAAAAATTTAGGTAAAACATTCATTTTCACAGCTGCAATTGTTCCCAATAAAGACAGTTGTACTTTTCTCCAACTATCTAGCTCTTTTTGTGTTTTTGACCGTAAGAATTCATAATTATTCTTATATAATTTAGTATTTGAAGCTGAAAGATGTACCCCCAAATATTTAACCTTTTTAACTATTTCAAATCCCGTTAATTTTTCTAAGGCTACCTTTTGTTCTATGGTCATATCTTTAGACAATATCTTAGTTTTTTGTCCGTTTACTTTAAATCCAGAAACTTGTCCATATTGTAAAATTATTTCCATTAAATCTATAACTGATTGAATTGGTTGACTTAACGTAATAACCAAGTCATCTGCAAACACTCTCAATCTATAGTCTTGATCTTTTATTTTAATTCCCTTTATTTTCTTTGAATCACGTATTTTAATCAATAATATTTCCAATGTTAAAACAAACAACGGCGACAGTGGACATCCCTGTCTTGTACCCTTTTCAATTTTACAAGCTTCTGATAAGCTACCATTAATTATTATTTGTGCTGTTTGTTTTTGATATATAGCCCTGATAGGTTGTAAAAACTTATCCCCAAACTGCATCTTCTCTAACACTTTAAATAAGAATTGCCAATCCAATTGATCAAAAGCTTTTCCAGCGTCCAGAAAAATCAGCGCTGCAGGGACTTGGTTATTTCTTTCTAAATATTCTAATACATTTACAATGTGTCTCACGTTATTTTTCATTTGCCTACCACTTATGAATCCTGTTTGATCAGTATAAATCATTTGTTGCATAACCTTCATCAATTTATTTGCTAAATTTTTTGCAAATATCTTGTAATCAGTATTTAACAACAATATAGGTCTATAATTTTTAGTTTGTATAGGATCTTGATCTTCTTTTGGAATCAACGTTATAAATGCTGTTTTCCATGATGGAGGAACCTCCCCTCCGGATTGGATTGTTCTAAACAATTCTTTTAAAGGTTCCACCATCTCTAGTTGTAAATTTTTATAATAAGTAGCAGTCAATCCATCTGTCCCAGGTGCCTTACCTACTTTTAATTGTTTAATTACTAGAATAATTTCTTCAGTGGTTATCAATTGATTCATCTCTTCCCGTTGCTCTTGTGTGAGCGCCGGGATATTCACTCCTTGAAAATAACTATCTATGTCTAAACCTTGACTTTTATCCCTTGCATACAGCTTAGAATAAAATTCGACAAAGGCCTTTTTAATGAGATTTTGCTGAAACACCTCTTTACCCTTATAATCTATCTTATCTATATGACGAGATCTTTGTTTTTTCCTTAATAAATAAGCTAACCACCTACCAGGTTTATTTGCGTTTTTAAAAATGTTATGTTTAGCATATCTTAAATTAGTTGCCACCTGGTCCGCCATCAGCATATCAAACTGACCTCTTAACAAGTTAATTGAATCTTTTAGCCTCTTGTCAGATGGATCCATAGTAAAAGCTTTCTCTTTCCTCTTTATTTCCTCTATTTCTTTACACTTAAATTCCATTCTACGTCTATATTATTAAAATATATTAAAACTCCCCTCATATAAGCTTTACTTGCATCCCATACCATTTCAATAGAAGTGCCTTTGTGCATATTCATAATAAAAAATTCTTTCATCTGCTTTTTACATTCTTCCACATTTTCTACATATCTAAATAAATTTTCATTTAATCTCCATGATCTTCTGTCACCATTACCCTTATCCAATTCCATCCAAACTGGACTATGATCTGATAAAGTTCTTGGACATACCTTGATCTTCTTAATCCTAGAAAAAAAATCATTAGTAATTAGTATAAAATCAATCCTAGAAAAGGATTGATGTCTGTCAGAGAAAAAAGTAAAATCCTTTTCATCCACGTTTCTTTCTCTCCAAATATCTCTCAATTCCAAATCATCTTTCAAATCAAAGAAAGATTTAGGCAATCTAGCATGATTAGGATTAATTTTAAAAGATCCTTTCTTATCCTTCTGCATGTCCATCACACCATTCCAGTCTCCCATTAAAATACAAGACTTGTAATCCCATTGAATTATTTTGTTATGTAGCAATTTATAAAATTCTCCTTGTTGTTGATTAGGAGCATATATTCCAATTAGAAGTATTTTCTTCCCTTCAATCAAAAGTTCAATAATAATATATCTTCCTTGTATATCTGCTTCTATTAATTTGGCTATCAGACCCTTCTTCACATATATTACTACACCATTTTTCTTCTCTGGAGCAGATGCAATAAATTGTGTACCCAGTCTCAAATTTATCAAATATTTCTGATCAGATACCCAAATATGCGTCTCTTGCAAACATACAATGTCATTTTTAAAATGTTTCAAATACTGAAATATTTTCTTCCTCTTTTGTGGTGAATTCAAAACATTACCATTCCAAGTCAGGAATTTTGTCGCCATCTTTTGCGACTTGAAGCCTTCGGAGAGCCTTCTGAAGATCTTCAGAGATCTGTCTCTTCGGCCTCGCTCCTCCCACTGCTTCACTTGATTCTTGAGTTGTAATCATCAAACATTGATCCTGTTGCCGTTGTTGTTGTTGTGCCTTACGTCTAGATGCAGCCCGTGTTATTCTTTGAGTCATAGGTTCTTCTACTAAAGCCAAGGGTTGCACAGTTTCAGAAAATTGCTGTTTTTCTTGTGACTGTCGCTCTCCTTCATCCTTTCCTTCTTTATCTTCTGAAGATGGCGGTGAACCTGCTTTCAATACATTAGTATAAAAATCTCATGCCTTCAAAACTGTATTAAGATGGTATCTTATTCCAGCATAATTCACCACAATCCCCATTGGTATCTCCCATCTGAACTGAAGCTGTTGTTTTTTCAATTCTTCTGCCAAAAAAGCAAAATCTTTTCTTTTTCTCAAAACTTTTAGGGGAATCTCTTTCAGAATCAAAACCTCCTGACCAGCAATTTTAAATCTCTTATTATAAAAAATTTGAATAATCTCATTTCTTATCTTTCTCTTTGTAAAATACACCACCACATCTCTTGGCAATTTCCTTTGCCTGGCAATCCAAGAGTTAACTCTGAAAACTTTATCTATCTCACCAAAGAAATCTTCGGGTTGAAACCCCAAATTAGGTGCCAAGGCATCCACCAGCATCTCTTGCAAATTCTCCTGAGGATTCTCTTTCAAACCTCTGATCCTCAGGGCAAACTCCATATCTCTGTATTGTATCATCACAACCTCTTCATCCATTTTATCCATTTTATATTCAACTTCACCCATTTTGGCCTCCAACATCAGATTATTTTGTTTCACTTCTTCCACCCGTTCATTCAGTCTCAATACAAACTGCAAGCCCCTGAAGTGCTAACAGAATGTTCTCCCGCATTTCCTTGTTCTTATCCTCAATAAGCACAGCCACCTGTTCAGTTATTTTTTCAGTTATTTTTTCAGACTGAGTTGCTAAAGCCACTTTTAAAGCATCTTGTAAGTCTTTTAAAGTTACAGGTGGAACAGCTGCGGGGGATGATGTCAAAGACTGCAATCCAGATTGCTGAACAGGCGATGTCCCTGCACTTTTAGTAACAGGGATTCTAGGAGGCTTAGAAGCCATTTTATAGCCAGTTAACTCTCTGTACACACTTTCACTTTTCTTCTCCTTTAACAACTTAAACCAAATCTTGTAAATTTAGGCAGGTCAAATTTAAAGTCCAATTCCTCCTCAATATCCCAGCAAACACTTTTACTATAAAAGAAGTGAGAGAGGAAAGAAAAAAACCCCTTCACTTCTTATAAAAAAGCAAAAAAAAATCTTCCCCTCTCTTTTCCCTGTTCACTCGGGCGCCATTTTCCCTTTCTTTTCCAAGTAGTTATTGAGACGGAAAAAAAGTTATTTTTCGAGAGTTAAAGCCTTGTACTTGCTGTTTATACGACTCCTGTATCCGCTCTGCTGCTACAATGTTTCTAGATGTCAATCAGATTCGGCAGGAGTGGGTTCAGCGTCTTGTTCTGCTGGTAGCAGAAGAGTCCTCCGCTCCGGAGATTCCCAGGCTTTGGAGGAGCTCTCACCCTTCAAACCCCAGAACAAACGTTCTGGGGCTCTAGGGGAGCTCTACCCCTACCTGGGAACTCCCCCTCCCCTCTTCACCCGAGGAGTGGGGTTTTCACGCCGCAGAGCAGCTGATTGTCGGCTGCTCCGCGGTTTAAACAGCAACGAAGGGCCAGCGGTCGATTCCAACCGTCCGCGACGCTGGAGAGCCACCCGGAAGTATGCTCTAACCACTTTATTTAATGAAATACTGTATTCTATTTTGTAAAACTTCAATGGCCCTAATGAAGTGCTGCGTCAATATGGATTCTAGAAGCACATATGTTACAACTTGATTGTTATATCCATTCGTTTCCCATTTTAGCCTACAGTGCTCATCTATATTATTACTAGGTAATTTAATGATAAAAGATCGTGAGAATGAAAAACTTTCTATGGAAAAACACAGTAATAGAAATATTTTCCAGATAACTTTCTATTGTTTCAAAACTCAATTATACAGCACTGCTGCCAAATATTTTCTGCATAAGAAGCTTTTTGATTTATGGTAATGTCTATATTTTCCCTTTTCTAATAAGATGAATACATTTCCCAAACCATACTACAATATTCTTTTTAAATAAGAATACTATATTATATGCAAAAGCAAAATGTATGACCAACAGATTTGAATATATTTGATTTGCAATACACTTAGGAGAAACAGTTGCAATATTTACCCAAACACAGTACTAGAATTCACTACATAATACTATTATAAAAATATCAGTGAGAATACCTGTTAATATATCCTGCTTCTAAAACTCATTTCAAATTTTAAAATGCTCAAGTGGTACAGTTTAAACAGCTCAATTTCAAGGATTTTCAGTCCTACCCATTTTCAGGTTTCAGGGAAGGTGACTGAAAGTGAACAAAATATTAAATGTGTCTTTGGAGGGTGGGTGTTGTTATTCTTTGCTAGCCACTAAGTTCCAACTGGTTCCTTTGAGTTGGAGTTTGAATCTAGTGACATCATACTATGCTATTCAACATATGACATTTAATTCAATAAATATACCATCTCTTTATTTGTACCTTGTATCAACATGCAATTTAATATTTGTAAAAAAATGGGAAAATAAAACCAAAACATATTACCTGTCTTAATCCAACAGCCAATTTCTGGATGAAGATATTTTTCATTTTTGTAGGTTTATCATCTAGTGATAAATGCTTTTTATGACATAGTACTGTGCAAAGGTTTTAGGCAGTTGTGCAAAAATGCTGTAAATTAAGAATTTATTTATTTTATTTATTTATTTTAATTCCATTTATATCCCGCCCTTCTCCGAAGACTCAGGGCGGCTTACAAGCTTAGCAGTAGCCTTCATTCTATGTATATGCCTGCTTATTAGGGCTTTCACACACACCCCAAGCGGCATTATTACAAAGTCAGCTTAATTGCCCCCAACAATCTGGGTCCTCATTTTACCTACCTCGGAAGGATGGAAGGCTGAGTCAACCTTGAGCCTGGTGGGATGCGAACCTGCACTAATTGCAGGCAGCTGGTGTTACTTAAGGAGGCATTAGCCCACTGCTCCACCAAGGCTCTGAATGCTTTCAGAAATAGAACTGTTGCCCTGCCTCCAAGATAGTGTTCTGAGCCAGCAGGAATTTTTTCTCTCCTGCTGACAGACAGCTGGTTTTGCTGCTAAAGCTGGCTCTTTGGCAGCACACTCCCGTTAGGAACAGGAGCTACGAAGAATGACTCAAGATGACTCTTGGATGAACATGGGCCTACTTGAGAAGAGGACCTAGAAGATAACTGTTATATCTTCGGTTCTTTAGGCATTAAGCGAGACGAAGCGTTGAAACAGCAAACACGTTTATTAACTCAGAACAGAAGCAGCCCTAATGGCTGCTGCACAGCTATTTATACTGTTGGCCTCTAGGCGGCAACCAATAGGTTTAAAGTAACAGTTTCCCGCCCCAACCTAATTATCAGCTTAGAGACAGCCAGTCTGGCTTGCAGTAACAGAAACCATTAAGCAATACAGCAATTAAGGTCAGACATTAAGCAAGTGATTAAAACAGTTGTGACCAATACATTACACCCCTTCCCCCTAGATAGCTCAAATTCTCAAGTGCTTGACACAGTCCTGCAGATACTCAGGTGGCCTTCTTGACCGTTCTGAACGTCTAGGGGTTGCAGGGATCTCCCGGTCTACCCGCTCACCTGCCAGGCTGGGTAGACCAGGACTCTGAGACCCAGTGGAGTAGGGTTGACTCGAGTCCCTTTGGCTGGCCTGTCCTGGTCGGCCCAAACCAAAGTCCAATCATGCAGCAAGGTCTACTGGGGTGGACTCAGCGCACTTCGCCAGTTCTGCTCAGCGGGTAGTCTGTGTGTCCAGGGGGAACTTTCCAAAGGCCATTCCTCGTCTCCTTGAGTAAGAGTTCTCTCGGAGCGTGCAAACTCCTCTGTTGGGCCGCTGTTGCACGGCCCTTGCGTGCGGCCCTCTTGAGAGTCCTGAGCCAGCGACTGGTTCGCTAGCCTCCGATGCAGCTGTCAATGTACCAGCGAATGACTTGCCCATCTTTCAAAACCACCTTGTAAGAGAGTTGTCCTGACACCTTAACAACCACAGCTGCCACTCACAAAGCCCCTTGCCCGTAATTACGGGTCCAAACCCAGTCATCCACTTGCAAACTTCATGGTGCCTTTGGCTGGGCAGTGTCCAAGGCAACGCGGTCAGGGTGTAGCCTGTCCAGCTTAGTGATCAAACGTCTGCCCCATCTAAGTTTGGCTGAGCTTCTGCCTGTGGCGGTGCAGGGAGTTGTGCATTAGCAGAGTAGGAAATCTGCCAGTCTGTGGTGCCAGTCTCCTGTGACGATCCCTTTCAAAGATTCCTTGGTTTTGTGGACCATGTGTTCCGCTTGGCCGTTCAAGGCCAGGTGAAAGGGAGCCGAAGTGGCATGCCTTATTAGATTAGCCCTGAGGAAGGACTGGAATTCTGCAGCGGTAAACTGAGCCCCATTGTCTGAGACTAACACGTCTGGTAGCCTGTGTGTTGCAAAGATTCTGTGCAGTTCTTGGATGGTCCTGGCAGTAGTCATAGTGGGAACTGGTGGGACCTCTAACCATTTGGAGTGGCTATCCACCACTATTAAAAACAGCTGTCCCTGAAAGGGCCCGGCAAAATCGATGTGGATTTTTGACCACGGTGTGTGTGTGTCCTCCCATCGATGTACAGGGGCTTGCAGCATCTCTGGTCTGGATTGTTGGCATGTGTAGCAACCGTCTACTTGGGCCTCAATAGCTTTATCTAGCCCTGGCCACCAAAGGTAGCTTCTCGCAAGTGCCTTCACCCAGACTATTCCCGGATGTCCCTCGTGCAGAGACTCTAGAACACTGGGCCTTAAAGAGCTCAGGAATATGACCCGACTCCCCCAAAGAATGCACCTTTTATGAGCTAAAAGCTCATCTCTCCTTATGAAGAAGCTCTGGAATTCTGGCCCTGGACATTTGTCCAACCAACCTGTGTGCACCCAATTTAACATGCGGCTAAGCGTTTTGTCAGCTGCTGTCTCAGCACCTACGTCCCCACCATGGAGGGGAGACACCAGCAAATCCTGGATAGCCAGGATGCATGCAGCCGGAGCTGGATCTGGCTCCAAGTGTGGCAGGGGCAACCTGCTAAGGCCATCTTCATGGCCCATTTCTTTGCCCAGTTTGTGAATCAGCCTGTAGCTGTAGGCTGAAAGGAATATAGACCACCTCAGCATTCAAGGAGACAGAATCTGAGGTGTCTGCTTGTTCGTAGTGAACAACCCTAGAAGTGGCTTGTGGTCCGTAAAGACCGTGAACTGTCGACCATACAAGTAGTCATGAAACTTTTAAACTCCAGCCACGATTGCCAAGGCCTCCTTATCAATTTGTGCGTAGTTGTGCTCTGCAGACAGGGTCCTAGAATAATAGGCAATGGGAGTCTGCTTCCCGTCAGCCATCAAATGGCTCAACACAGCCCCAACCCCATAGGGAGATGCATCACATGCAATGCAAACAGGCAGCTTCTCGTTAAAATGTGTGAGGACTGAGTTCAAGGACAGCAGTGCTGTGACTGCCTTGAAAATCCTCTCGTGGACGCTGGTCCACTGCCACTGAGCCTTTTTATCCAAGAGCTGGTGTAGCGGCTCTGCCTCTGAGGCCTTATGTGGGAGGAATGCATGGTAAAAATTCAAAACCCCAGGAAGGCCTGAAGCTCTCCCTTGGACTTCGGACTTGGGGCCTGCTGGATCGCTTTTAGCTTGGAGTCTGTCGGATGAATGCCATCGGCATCGATGCGGAACCTAAGAAAATTGGTTGACTCCACCACAATCTTACACTTTTCTTTAAGTCCCGCGTCGCGGAACCACTGAAGGATGGCTTTAAGCCATTCAGGCAGAATGTCTGCTGATTCCCCAGCAATGAGGACATCATAGAAATAGGGACAGACCCCTAGGATGCCCTTCAGCGTGTGCTCCATCACTCCCTGGAAAAGCCCTGGGGCTACACTCACCCCGAACTGTAGGTGCTTAACCTTGAAGGCCCCCCCTATGGGTGACAATGGTTTGGGCTACTGCCGTGGCCTTGTCCATGGGCAACTGTTGGTAGGCCTGCGCCAAATCTAATTTGGCGAACATGCGGCCACCTTGCAATGACGCCAAACTATGGCTGACAACTGGCACCGGGTACGCGTGCTGTTGAAGTGCCCTGTTAATGGTGCACTTATAGTTAGCATATATGGGTACTACTGCGTTGCCCTTAAGTGGCGTTACTATGGGGGTTTCCCACACCCCACTGTCTACGGGCTGTAATACCCCTTGTCTGACCAGCTTGTCCAGCTCTGCGTCAATTTTTGGTTTTAGAGCAAAAGGCACTCTACGAGGCTTGATCCGTATTGGCGTTACCATAGGATCAAGCTTAAGGACTATCGGAGGACCCTTGTACTCCCCTAGGCTTGAACTGAAAACATCCGCGAATTCTTGGCAGACTGAAGACAGGTCTGCCGTTTGTGTTTGTAGTCTGGATCGGTGTCTTCTATCCGCTCGGCGTCCTCGTGGACAGTTTCGGCGCTTGGCGTGCTTTTCGAGGGCCGTAACACTTTAACGGCCCCTTCAGCGGCTTCGTCAGCCATGACCTCCTTCAAGGCCTCCTGTAGTGAGAGAGTCTCCTTTGCAAACAGTTTTTGTTGGAGCTCTCAATTTCGTAGTCCACAGACTAGACGGTCCCTGAGTCTTTCCTCCAAGTCCATGAAATTGCAGAGTCGAGACCCCTGCCGAAGGGCTGCAATGAATTCTGTTGCCAATTCGCTGGGCTGTTGCTCCTGCTGCTCAAATGTGTGCCTCCACGCTATGACTGACAATTTGGGCTCGAAGTGGTCTTGGAGCTTTTTCTTTTTTTTTTAATTGAAAAGTTTTACAGTACATTTTTTAAAAGACAAAACCCCTCCCAACCCCCTCCCCTCTCCCCAAACCTCCCCAACTCTTCCCTCCCCTCCCCCTCCCCGACTTCCCAGAGCTAAATACAGGGTATAAAAATACAATCATAATCTACCATATGCAAACAACAATAAAATATTAAATTCTATCGCACTTTAACTCTTATTAAAATAACTACAAGTAATTTATATATCACATAAATCCAATACTTATTCAAATGCTAGGTGAAACTTTTTAGTCCCATATTTATTCTGGATGTAATCAATCCATCTTCTCCACTCCACAATATATCTCTGTTGCGACTGGTCTTTCAAGTACGCTGAAATCTTTGCCATTTCCGCCTAATTGGAAACTTTTAAAGTCCATTCTTCTATAGTCGGCAGTTCTTCCTTCTTCCAATATTGCGCTACTAAAAGTCTCGCTGCCGTAACTAAATTCAACATCAGCTTAGTGTCCACAATGGTAGTATCTGTGATAATGCCCAATAAAAACAATTGCGGACAAAACTTTATCCTTTTCTTGAATATTTTTTGCATATTCCACCAAATTTTAATCCAAAATGCTTTAACCCTTTTACAAGTCCACCATATATGAAAATACGTTGCATCCTCACAACCACACCTCCAACATTTGGGCTGGCAGTTCGGATACATGCTTGCTAGTTTTTTAGGATCTAAATGCCACCTATAAAACATTTTATAAAAGTTCTCTCTTAAATTTTGGGCCTGTGTAAATTTTACATTTCTCACCCAGATCTTTTCCCAAGTATCCATTGTAATAACTTCTTGAAAATTCTGAGCCCACTTTATCATACAATCTTTAACAAGTTCCGTTTCTGAATCAATTTCTATCAATGCGTTATATATCTTTTTTATATGTGCTTGACCTTGATCTCTAATTTGCTTTACCAAATTTTCATCAATCATTGACAAACCAATTTTCTGGTCTTCCTTCCACCTAGCCTGTAATTGCCCATACTGAAACCAGGTTTGTACAATCTTTTCTTCTTTTAAAATATTATATGGCTTTAATTGCCATACATTCCTCTCAAAGCACAAAATTTCCTTATATGTAATCACATCATGTTTAAACCCAACATTTATATTTTCTATTGTGTGTTTCGGTATTGCCCAGATAGGTATCTTATAATTTAACTTGTGTCTGTACTTTTTCCAAACTCGCAACAGAGCATACCTTAAAATATGTATCTTGAACACATTGTCCACCTTCTTATCATACAATAAATATGCATGCCATCCAAATAACAAATCATGGCCCTCAAGATTTAATAATCTCGCTTGTGTTAAATTAAACCAATCACTTATCACTGACAAAGCAGCAGCTTCATAATATAATTTAAAATTAGGCATTTTAAGACCACCTCTTTCACGCGTATCTTGCATAATCTTAAATTTGACTCGTGGCTTTTTCCCTGCCCAAACAAATTTATTAATTCCTTTTTGCCATTCCTCCAAATTTAGATCCTTTTTAAGTATAGGTATCATTTGAAATAAAAATAAAAATTTTGGCAAAACATTCATTTTCACAGCTGCAATTCTTCCCAATAAAGATAATTGTAATTTTTTCCAACTATCTAATTCTTTTTGTACTTTTCCCCATAACTTTTCATAATTATTTTTATATAACTTTACATTTGAGGGTGATAAATATATCCCCAAATATTTAACCCTTTTAACTATTTCAAATCCTGTTAGCTCTTCTAAGACAGCCTTTTGTGATACTGTCATATTCTTAGACAACATTTTAGTTTTTTGTATATTAACCTTAAATCCAGAAACTTTCCCATATTGCGTTATTATCTCCAACAATTCTACAACTGAATAATCAGGCTGAGTCACTGTAACAACCAGATCGTCTGCAAACGCCCTCAATCTATAATCCTGGTCTCTAATTTGAATTCCCTTAATTTTACCCGAATCCCGTATTTTAATCAATAATATTTCCAATGTTAAAACAAATAATAAGGGTGACAACGGGCACCCCTGCCTTGTACCCTTTTCGATGTTACATACTTCTGTCAAACTATTATTAACTATTATGCAGGCTGTTTGCTGTTGATATATTGCCCTGATTGGTTGTAAAAATTTATCCCCAAATTTCATTTTATCTAATACTTTCAACAAAAATTGCCAATCCAATTGATCAAAGGCTTTTTCAGCATCCAAGAAGATCAACGCTGCAGGGATCTGATTGTTTCTTTCCAAAAATTCCAACAAATCTACTATATGCCTCACATTGTTCTTCGTTTGTCTACCACTTATAAACCCAGTTTGATCACCATGAATTACTTGTTGCATTACCCTCATTAATCTGTTAGCTAAGACTTTAGCAAATATCTTGTAGTCCGTGTTCAAAAGTGATATTGGCCTATAATTTTTTGCTTGGGTTGACATCCTGGTCTTCTTTCGGGATCAAAGAAATAAAAGCAGTTTTCCAAGACGGAGGTACCCCTCCTCCCATTTGAATTGTCTGAAACAATTCCCTTAAAGGCTTCACCATCTCTAACTGTAAGTTTTTATAATACACAGCAGTCAGTCCATCCGTACCTGGCGCTTTGCCCACTTTCAATTGTTTGATTGCTGAAAGAATTTCTTCATCAGTTATCAATTGGTTCATCTCTTCCTTTTGTTCTTGCGTAAGAACAGGAATATTGGCTTTCATCAAATATTCATCAATATCTGCATCACTAATCTTATCTTTAGCGTACAACTTAGAATAAAAATCAACAAAGGTCTTTTTGATAAGGCTCTGCTGGTACACTACCTTACCCTTGTGTTCTATTCTATCTATATTAGAAGCCCTTTGCTTCTTCCTTAACAAATAAGCTAGCCATCTACCTGGTTTATTGGCATTACAAAAAATATTATGTCTAGCATACCGTAAGTTAGTTGCCACTTGGTCAGCCATCAACTTATCAAACTGGCCCCTTAGTAAATTAATTACCTCTTTAATCTTCCCATCCGATGGATTCAGAATTAAAGCCTTTTCTTTTTCCTTAATTTCATTCTCTAATTCTTTCCTCCTAAATTCCAAGTTACGTCTATATTTATTGTTCAAATATATTAATACACCTCTCATATAAGCTTTACTAGCATCCCAAACCATTTCAATAGAAGTACCTTTGTACATATTAATTTTAAAAAATTCCTTCATCTGTTTTTTACACTCTTCCACATTTTCCTGATATCTAAACAAATTTTCATTTAAACGCCAGGAGCGCCTATCCCTATTATCTTTTTCTATCTCTAACCATACTGGACTATGATCAGACATAGTTCTTGGACAAATCTTAATCTTCTTAATCCTAGAAAAAAGATCATTAGTAATTAATATGAAGTCAATCCTGGAGAAAGATTGATGTCTATCGGAGAAAAAAGTATAGTCCTTTTCTTGCAAATTTCTTTCTCTCCAAATGTCTCGCAATTCCAAGTCATCCTTCATCTCAAAAAAAGATTTAGGCAATTTAGCATGACTTGGGGTGCTTTTAAAAAAAAAAACCTTGTCCATTTGTACATCCAAAACGCCATTCCAGTCTCCCATAAAAATACAAGATTTATAATCCCACTGAGTAATCTTGCTGTGTAGTAAACTGTAGAAATCTGCTTGTTGTTGATTAGGAGCATATAATCCAACCAAAAGCGTTTTCTTGCCTTCAATTAACAGTTCAATTATAACATATCTTCCTTGTTTATCTGCTTCAATTAAAGCCGCTGTCAGAGTATTCTTAACATAAATAACCACTCCATTTTTCTTGTCCATTGCAGAAGCAATAAATTGTGTGCCCAACCTTGAGTTTAACAAATACTTTTGATCCGTGACTCTAATATGTGTTTCTTGTAAACAAATAACATCATTCTTAAATTGTTTTAAATATTGAAATACTTTCTTTCTCTTCTGTGGTGAATTTAAGCCATTAACATTCCAGGTTAGAAACTTTGTCGCCATCTTTCGCGACCTGAAGCTTTTGGAGCGCTTCTTCCAAGATCACCTGCACTCTCTTAGGTCGCGCTCCTCCCACTGCTTCACTATAAGTAGGTTTTGGAGGTGCCATCATAACTCTCTGCTGTTCTTGTTCTTGCTCTCGCCTCATTCGTCTAGCAGCAGCACATGTCATTCTCTGGTCTCTAACCTCCTCCGATAATTCTGAAATTTGATCCACTCCTATAACTTTCTGGAATTCTCCATCTTTCATCTGCGTAACTCCTTCAGCACCTTGTAGATTCTCACTTTGTGATTGACACTCTCCCTCACCATTCTTCTTTTTAGATTCCAAGAGTGGTATGGGGACTGCTTTTAAAACATTAGTATAAAAATCACGTGCCTGCAACACTGTAAGAAGACGATGTCTCGTGCCTGCAAACATCACCACCATACCCACTGGTATCTCCCATCTAAATTGAATAACCCTTCTTCTTAACTCTTGTGCCAAAAAAGCAAATTCCTTCCTTCTTCTTAAAATTCTTGGAGGGATCTCTTTTAAAATCAAAACTTCTTGTTCAGCAATTGCAAATTTATTATTATAAAAAGCTTGTATGACCTCATTTCTAATTGCTCTCTTTGTAAAATAAACCACCACATCTCTGGGTAGTTTCCTTTGTCTTGCAATCCACGAATTAACACAAAATATTTTGTCTATATTCTCCATAATTTCTTCTGCTGGTCGCTCCAAAGCCTCTGAAACTATTTTTTTCAAATTTTCCTTAGAATCCTCTTTCAAGCCCCTAATTCTCACAGCGAACTCCATCTCTCTGTACTGTACCAAGGTCAAGTCGACAATTTTATCCACCACATTTTCAGTCTCTGTCATTTTTGCATCTAGTCTGATATTATTTTGGCTGAGATCTTCCACTCTCTCGTCCAAACGCTCTATACATACAGCCATGCCCTGAAATGCAAGTAAGATGTCTGCCCTCATTTCTGTAAGCTTCTCCTCCATAAGTTCAGCTAATTGTTGGGATTGCTTTTTCAAAGCCTCTTGCAAAACATCCTGCAAATCTTTCACTGTAAAAGTTGGTACAGGTGCGGGTGCAGGGGGGGGGGCATTAAAGCTTGTAACAAAGATTGCTGCACCGGAGAAGCCCCCGCGCTTCTAGGAACTTTAGAAGATTTGGCAGCCATTTTCACCCACTATTGCCTGCTACGCACTTTCACTTTTATCAAACTTCAGAAAGTCCACCGAGTTAAAGATCATAAAGTCACTTTCACCTGAATCTCCTGTATCGCTCTGCCTGCATCCAAGTTATCTGAAGCTCACTCTTGCTGGCAGGGATGGTTACGATGCCCTGCTCTGCTCCAAAGTCCTGAAGCAGAGGAGTCCCGAAGTCCAGAGCAAACTCAGGCTTCGGGGGGGGGCTCAATCCTTCAGCCACCAGAGTTTCAACTCTGGCGGCCCGGGAGAGCTCTACCCCTGCCTGGGCGCTCACCCCCTCCTCTTCTCCCGAGGAGCGGGCTTCCGAGCCGTCAAAACAGCTGATACATTTCCCCTGATCTCTGCACCTGTTGTGATAACTTATCTGGTAACCATAGTGACCCTCATATGACCAGTAATGTTATGGTTTCAGACTGTTTAGTGCGCATGTCTAGAAAAAGTTCTCACAGTTATTCTTTATTGTCTTTCACTTTGCTGTTACTGTCTGTTACGTTAGGATGTAGTCAGCTAGCTCTCTTTATAATATATATTTAGTTTTTATATTTTTGTAATTAAAAGGTATTTAGTAAGTTTATGCGTCATGTTTTATTTCCTTCCTTCATGCACATCATGCATCCTCTGAAGCACGGTCCTTCGCCCTCTACTAAGGTGATTTATACCTTAACAGTCTCTTCCACATGGAAACTATGGCAACTCTGTGTAGTGAAAGAGAACTGTTTTGATTTACATTAGTATCGAACTTTCACTACAGTGATTTTGTATTTTATAAATTTATCAAGAAAATTCTGGTCTTAATTTTTTTAAACTTTTGATATATATATTTTTTTGCTGCAAGCAAAAAAAAGGGTTTTAGAAATTCACAAATTGTGTGCCTCCTTCACAAGGGGGAAGGAGTTATCATCTTTGGAATATATTTATCACTATTCAACTAAGGGTGACAATAGCAATAGCATTTAGATTTATATACCAATTCACAGTGCTTTACAGCCCTAAGCTGTTTACAGAGTCAGCATAGTGCCCCCAACAAGCTGGGTCTTCATTTTACCGACCTTGGAAGGATGGAAGGCTCAGTCAACCTTAAGCCAGTGAGAATTTATGTATATTTTTGTTTTTTTAGATAGATAACCTTGTCATTTTTTACTGTGGGCGCAATGCACACATTAAAAATGAAATTTAGTTTCTTGCTCTCAAAGTGTACACATACGTAACACACATTTAAACATACTATATACAACATATGTATAGACCTACACCATTACATATAAGTAACATATAAATATTAATCACTGTCCATCTTGAATATATAATGAAAGGAGGAAACTTTAGAGTTCACAAGGTTAAAACTGTATGGAACAAAACTGTGACTGAATCTTTTTCTTTGTATGCACTTTTTTGGTGTAGTTTTGTTTAGTTTGGTCTTTTGTCTTTTTTTCTTTGGAGTTTGTATTTGAATGTTTTGAGCAAAATAAAAATTGATTTAAAAATAGAAGTGTTAATAGTTTATTTTTATCAATTAACAAAACGGAAAGTGAATAAACAGAAGAGAAATCCAAATCAAATCACTATTTGGTGTGACTACCTTTTGCCTTCAAAATAGCACCATTTTTTTTTGAAGGAACTTGGCAAGGTTCCTTCAAGGTTGTTCCAAACATCTTGGAGAACTAACCACAGATCTTCTGTGGATGTACACTGCCTCAAATCCTTCTGTCTCTTCATGTAATCCCAAACAGACTCAATGATGTTGAGATAAGGGCTCTGTGGGGGCCAACCCATCAGTTCCAGGACTTCTTGTTCTTCTTTATGATATAGTTCTGAATGACATTGGCTGTATGTTTGGGACTGTTGTCCTGCTGCAGAATAAATTTGGGGACAATCACACGCCTCCCTGATGGTATGGCATGATGGATAATTATCTGCCTGTATTTCTCAGCATTGAGGACACCACTGATCCTGACCAAATCTCCATTTCCAGAAATGCAGCCCAACATGCAAGGAACCTCCACCATGCTTCACTGTTGCCTGCACTCTCTCATTATTGTAACCCTCTCCAGCCCTTCAGTGAAACAAACTGCCTCCTGCTACAGCCAAATATTTCAATTTTTGACTGATCAGTCCACAGCGCCTGCTGCCATTTTTCTATACCGTTATATACTGTTTTCTATACCGTTCCTATGTTTTCATGCATAGTTGTGTCACTTAGCCTTGTTTCCACATCAGAGGTATGGCTTTTGGGGCACAATTCTTTCATGAAGACCATTTATGGCCAGACTTCTCCAGACAGTAGATGGGTGTACCTGGGTCCCACTGTTTTCCCCAGTTCTGTGCTGATAGCACTGCTGGACATCTTCTAATGTCAAAGAGAAGCAAGCATGATTTGTCTGTCATCCACTGCATTAAGTTTCCTTGGCCGAGCACTGCATCTACAGTCCTCAATGTTGCCCATTTCTTTGTGCTTCTTCAAAAGAGCTTGAACAGCACATTTTGAAACCACAGTCTGCTTTGAAATCTTTGCCTGGGAGACACCTTGCTGATGTAGTATAACCAGTGGTGGGATTCAAATAATTTAACAACCAGTTCTCTGCAGAGATCCAACAAGTGGGAGGGTGGAGGTGGGGCAGAGCTTCTACTCTCCTCTCAGGCTCCACCTCTGCCTCCGCCTTTCAGGCCCACCCCGTGGCAGCCTCCTCTCCTTCCCCTTCCCTCCCCTCCCTTGCCTTTCCAGTTGGGACTCCCTTTTCCTCTGCTGGGCATCTGCGTCAGGGTTCCTCTGCCCATGCAAAGAGTGCCCTGCTGTGCCCAGGTGGGGCTGCCTCCTGGTCCAGCATCGGGATGGAAACTGAAGCTCCATGATGGCCGCCAAAGAGTTGCGGAAGGAATTGCAAGGATTGCAGCATTTCCCGCAGGGTGGGGAAGAGGGCAGGGAGGGACTGCAGACCCTGAGGAAGAGCCGCTCCCAGGGGAAAAGCAGGAGCCGCCCCAGACAGTCCGGGGTCCCCTCCGTGGCTGAGATGGGACAGGAGAAGCAGGGCAGGGTCTTCCATGCAGCTGAGGTTGGGGGAGCACTAGGGGGATGAATGGGAAGAAACACCAAGCAGATCCATTCGGATCCCAAAGATCCTGGAAGTGCAGCTGTGCAGGTGCCCAGGGGGGAACAGACAGAGGGGTCACCCCCAATGAATCCCTGGAGTGAAGAAGTTAGAAAGAGGGCAACAGGAACCGACCCCATTTCCCATGCCAGGAGGGCTCTTCTTTGGCCGGAATGGGACTTTTCTCTTCCCCATTCACCCCCACCCTCCAGCCATAGCCAATGGACAGCGAGCATTCAGACTCAGCTGAAGCTCTGCTGGCCTTTCTCCAACACCAATGGACCCACAGCCAGGCTCATAACTGGTTCACCAAACTCAACAAAAAGTTAGGTATCAGTTCTGCTGAACTAGTGCAAACCAGCTGAATCCCACCACTGAGAATAACTACCTTTTGTCTTGTTCCTGTGTCATTTTGCCATGGTGTATGACCTGTGACATGAACCTGTCTTCCACAACCTCACCTTAGTTGCAGGGTTCAGCTGTTCCTCACCTAGTTTTAAGCCTCCTACACAGGTGTTTCTGTTTCAGTTAATGACAGTGTTTCAACCTACATATGAAATTGATGATCAATGGCACGTGCTTGGTAAATGGTTAATCATACACCCGACTTTAATCCTACAAAACCCCTTTCTGCAAGTGTAAGAATTGAAGCTGTTTTGAAGGCAAAGGGTGGTCACACCAAATATTGAATATCTCTTCTGTTCACTTACCTTCCATTTTGTTAATTGATAAACTATTTCTAAAAGCATTCTTAATTTACAGCATTTTTGCACAACTGCCTAACACATTTGCACAGTACTATACAAAATGAAGACGCAATAATTTTCAGAGTTGTAGTTTCTGAGGAAGACTATTCTTGTTGTTGCACTTAAATTATTCCTGCATTATATTCCTGAGTGAGAATACTTACGTTTATTTTCCTCATTTTTCTTATTTGTGTCTCCCTCGTTTTCCTCTACCATCATTAATTCAGGAAGCATTTGAACTGCAGAAAAGACAGGTGTCTAGTCTGGTTAAACAGGGAGCTTTTTTGTGGTCCCAGATTCTGATTACATGCCATATTTTCCTGAATTGTTTATTGTTTATTGTTTACTCTTTGTTTCCCTTCCAAAATCTCTCTCCTTCAGTTTCCAAGTGTTCAGTTCAATTTCTCAACCTCATGATAGGAAAGCAACAATAGCATTACACTGTGCTGCTTTTGCCCAATCACATATTAAATACTAATCATTTGCTTTCCTATTGTAAAATAACCTGCAGCATTTGGTTAGCACAATTTCAAACTGACATGATCAACTATATCAGGGGTGTCAAACTGCCGGCCTGCCGGCCAGTTGCATCATACAAGCACCTTGCCCATCCCACCCCGACCCGACCCCAGCTCTGGCAATGTGAAAAAAAGTTGCGATACATTGCAACACGTCATGTAATGCGTTGAGTTTGACACCCGTGAACTATATTCTCAGAAAACCTGTCCTTCCCATTAACAAGATATAAGCACCACAATCTCCTTAAAATCAGTCATATCTGCTCATCAAGACCACCAATAGTTATTAATAGTTGTAACAGATAAATTTATGTCTTCTAGGATATTTTTCAAAGGACTACAGGTGAAACTTGAAAAATTAGAATATCGTGCAAAAGTTCATTTATTTCAGTAATGCAACTTAAAAGGGGAAACTTATATGAGATAGACTCATCACATGCAAAGCAAGATAGTTCAAGCCCTGATTTGTCATAATTGTGATGATTATGGCTTACAGCTCATGAAATCCCCAAATCCACAATCTCAGAAAATTAGAATATTGTGAAAAGGTGCAATATTCTAGGCTCAAAGTGTCCCACTCTAATCAGCTAATTAAGCTATAACACCTGCAAAGGGTTCCTGAGCCTTTAAATGGTCTCTCAGTCTGGTTCAGTAGGAATCACAATCATGGGGAAGATTGCTGACCTGACAGTTGTGCAGAAAACCATCATTGACACCCTCCATAAGGAGGGAAAGACTCAAAAGGTATATGAAGAAGGTATATGAAGAACATCCAAAAGAAGTTGGATGTTCCCAAAGTGCTGTATCAAAGCACATTAATAGAAAGTTATGTGGAAGGGAAAAGTGTGGAAGAAAAAGGTGCACAAGCAGCAGGGATGACCGCAGCCTGGAGAGGATTGTCAGGAAAAGGCCATTCAAAAGGGTTGGGGACTTTCACAAGGAGTGGACTGAGGCTGGAGTCAGTGCATCAAGAGCCACCACACACAGACGGATCCTGGACATGGGCTTCAAATGTCGTATTCCTCTTGTCAAGCCACTCCTGAACAACAAACAACGTCAGAAGCGTCTTACCTGGGCTAAAGAAAAACAGACCTGGTCTGTTGCTCAGTGGTCCAAAGTCCTCTTTTCTGATGAGAGCAACTTTTGCATCTCATTTGGAAACCAAGGACCCAGAGTCTGGAGGAAGAATGGAGAGGCACACACTGCAAGATGCTTGAAGTCCAGTGTGAAGTTTCCACAGTCTGTGTTGATTTGGGGAGCCATGTCATCTGCTGGTGTTGGTCCACTGTGCTTCATTAAGTCCAGGGTCAACGCAGCCGTCTACCAGGAGATTTTGGAGCACTTCATGCTTCCTTCCGCAGACGAGCTTTATGGGGATGCTGACCTCATTTTCCAGCAGGACCTGGCACCTGCCCACACTGCCAAAAGCACCAAAACCTGGTTCAGTGACCGTGGGATTACTGTGCTTGATTGGCCAGCAAACTCCATCGCTTTTCAGCAGAATTTCAACTGTTCAGAGCTGCTGGGAAGTGCTACATCCTGTAAGTTTTGGAAGGGCTGCACCAAAAAAGTAGCTAGTGCCCTGATTGGTTTGCATTGTATTTGAACTGCATTTGGGGCCCTGATTGGATCTCCATCGCTTTTCAGCAGAATTTCAACTGTTCAGAGCTGCTGGGAAGTGCTACATCCTGTAAGTTTTGGAAGGGCTGCACCAAAAAATATATAACTAAAAATCAAAAACAGCAGCGGTACATTCAGGACAAGTGCATCTGAGATTCGTTGTAGCTCAGCATGTCTGGCTTAGTTCAGTGTAACACTTGTTTTGCAGCTGTCTTTCGCAGTACCCTTATCAAACTTGGAAACTGTCCTATCTGTAAACAAATCACTAGTCTACACGGACAGATTATTTATCTAGAGTCTGTAATCTGTGCTCTTCAGGCAGAAATTAGGTCTCCAGTTCAGCACTTCTACACTATTGAGCCTCCGCGCTATCAGCCCCCTCTACCACAAAGATCCTGCAGGAGAAGGGCAGTGTGGACAACCGTGGGATCTGTTGTGATTCAGGGTCAGCCTGTGGGTTCGGCAGTTGGGTCGGACGATTCAGAGGAGGAGGAGGGGGGTGTTGGAGAGGTTGCTGAGGGGGTTGGAGAGCTTGCTGATGAGAGCCCTCAGCCAGGCCCCTCCCACCTGGTTACGACGCAGACCCAGCTGTGTGAGCCTGACAGCGTGGATGAAGATGACCCACAGCTGGCCCTGTTCAAGGACGCCCGACGCAGGAGGCAGTCAATCAGGAGTAAACAGAGGAAGGCAATGGGGCACCTCGGAAGGAGGCAGAGAGAAGCCACGCCCTGAACTGTTTAAAAGGGGAATGCGTGGGAGGGCTGGTTTGCTGAAGGCAACCGTTTGAATAGTTCCTGTTTCATGGTTCGTGTCTTGTTTTGCTCTATTTGCTTTTGTGTTCATAAATTTGGCAGGCTTAGTTCCAGCCTCTTGCCTTCTTGTAAAAGGGGTTGTCCCTGCCTTATCTGCAGGGCCGGTAGTAGGCTGGTACAGAACAGGATCTGGCAGGGTGAGATCTGTGAACCATAAACCCAAAGCTTTTGCTGTGTCCCTGCACAACAGATACAGTGCCCTTTCTGACCTTAATAGGGACATTAAGGAGACAGGTAAAGGTATCTGTGATAATAACTCAAATAAGCAGGGGATCGTGGTCCAAGATGAAAAACTTGTTTTCGACAGGGAGAAGTGTGAATCTGGTATTACACACCAGTCATGCAAGAACAGAAAGGCATCCAAAAAGAGAAGCCACCTTCTGGTTGGTGATTCAATTATAAGGGATGTAAATTTAGGAAAGGACACAGAGGTTTTGAAAGAGGTCAGGAGTCTTCCAGGTGCTGCTGCCAGTAGGGACAAGAAGCGTATTTCTAAAATAATGAAGAATGCCAGCAAGGACTGTGATGTGGAGGCTATTGTACATCTTGGCACTAACGATCTGTCCCAAAAAATGTACTGTCTGTGCAGAATGATTTCCAGAGCTTGGGGCAGGAACTTAGCAGAATAGGCTGTAGGGTTACTTTTTCAGAGGTTTTACCAGTGTATAAGGAGCAAAATGGAAAAGGCCAGCGTATAGCAGAATTTAATATGTGGCTAAAGGAGTGGTGTAAAGGAGAAGGCTTTGGTTATATTAGTCACGATGTCTGTAGCTGGTCCAATGAAAAAATGTATAAAAGAGATGGTCTGCATCCATCCAAGAAAGGGACTGAGTTACTTGGCAATAAAATCACAGCTTTTCTGGAGGAACACTTAAACTAAACAATGGGGACAGTGAGTTAATTGATACAGAACATCACTGTCCCCGGCAATCTAAGAAAATAGGGGAAGCCAGGCACCACACAAGTTATGCAGCAAGTAAACACAGGGTCAGTCATAAATGACTCAAATGTCTATACACTAATGCACAGAGTATGAACAGTAAGCAAGCTGAACTAGAAATTCAGGTAAATGAGGGCGGATATGATATTGTTGCCATTACGGAAACATGGTGGGACGAAACCTACAAATGCAACACACAGCTAGATGGATTTAAACTATTTAAAAGAAACAGACTAAACAAAAGAGGAGGTGGAGTTGCTCACTATATAAGAAATAACTTTATCTCTACAGAAATAGAGCACAACAATGATGAAAACTATATACTTGAATGCATTTGGGTCAATATAAAAGGGGGGGGGGAAATGACATTTCCATAGGTGTATACTATAGGCCGCCCAACCAAGCAGAGGAAATAGATGAACTTTTTGCTAGTCAGCTAACTAAGGTATGTAAGAAGCACATCACAATAGTAATGGGGGACTTTAAATATCCTGATATCAACTGGGAGACAAACTCTGCACCAAGTGGAAGATCAAACAGATTCCTGACAAACCTAGCAGACAGCTTTCTCTCCCAAAAAGTAGAGAAGGGAACTAGGGGATTAGCCATATTGGATTTAATTCTCACAAACAGAGATGAAATGATAGAAAATGTTGAAGCCGCAGGAACCTTGGGGGGAAGTGATCATGCAATATTGGAATTCAACATTCTGGAGGCACAAGCAATGGAACACAGTCAAACTAGAGTCTTGGACTTTAAAAGAGCTAATTTTAATAAACTTAGAGAGACCATGGGAAGAATTCCATGGATGAGAATCCTAAAGGGGAAAACAACTCAAGAAGCTTGGAAAATTCTGAAAAGTGAGATAATAAAGGCCCAGTCTAGTACAATACCAACAAAGAAGAAAAATAACAGCTCTCAAAAGAAACCAGCATGGCTGCATAAAGAACTCTCTGATAAATTGAAAGATAAAAAGGACAAGTATAAGAATTGGAAAGAGGAGCACATAACTAAGTCAGAATATCAGCAAATAGCCCGTGCCTGCAAAGATGAAGTGAGGAAAGCTAAGGCTCAAAATGAACTAAGGCTTGCAACCAAAGTCAAAAATAACAAAAAATGCTTCTTTCAACACATAAAAAACAAGAAAAAAGTTAAGGAAATGATTGGTCCATTAGTGGGGGAAAGTGGCAAGAAGGTGACAAGCAATAGGGAGAAAGCAGAACTATTTAATTCGTTTTTTGCATCTGTCTTTACACAAAGGGAAAAAACAGTCCAACCTACCAAAACCAATGCCATAAAAAACACAATAGAGACGCAAGTTAAGAAAGGCAAAAAAATGGTAAGTGAACACCTGTCCAGCCTAGATGAGTTCAAATCACCAGGACCAGATGGATTACACCCCAAGGTTCTCAAGGAACTGGCAGACGTGATCTCAGAACCACTGAACTATATTTTTCAAAGATCCTGGAGCACTGGGGAACTACCAGAGGACTGGAAGAGAGCTGATGTAGTTCCCATCTTCAAAAAAAGGAAAAAAATAGATCGTGGAAACTACAGACTACAGGTGAGTTATGCCCTCACCGTGATGTCTCGTTGCCTGGAGGCGGTCCAGGTCTGGATGGGGAGAAACAAGCTTCGTCTCAATCCGGCCAAGACTGAGTGGCTGTGCATACCAGCATCTCGGACTAACCAGTCCATTTCATCTTTAATGATGGGGGTGAGGTGTTTTCCCCCGTTGATAGGGCTCGCAACTTGGGCGTCCTCCTGGATTCGCGGCTCAGTTTTGAAGACCATATAGGAGCCGTGACCAAGGGGGCCTTTGCCCAGGTTCGCCTGGTATGCCAGTTGCGGCCCTACCTGGACCGAGATGCCCTGCGCACAGTCACTCATGCGCTCGTGACCTCCCGATTGGACTACTGCAACGCTCTCTACATGGGGCTGCCCTTGAGGACCATTCGGAGGCTTCAGCTGGTGCAGAATGCAGCCGTGCGGGTTGTGATGGGGGTTTCCTGATACTCCCATGTAACACCTCTACTCCACGAGCTGCATTGGCTTCCAGTTGCTCTCCGGGTGAGATTCAAGGTGCTGGTGATGACCTATAAAGCCCTAAATGGCTTGGGTCCGGGATATCTGAGGGAACACCTGCTGCCAGCATCAAGCTCCCTTCGTCCTGTGCGCTCCCACAGGGTCGGTCTTCTCAGGGTACCGCCAGTAAAAGATTGCCGGCGGACAATACCCAGGGGGAGGGCCTTCTCTGTGGGTGCGCCAGCCCTTTGGAACCAGCTACCTGTAGAGCTTAGGACTTCCCCTGACCTTCGCTCATTCCGCCGGGACCTGAAGACCTGGCTCTTCGAGCTTTCTGGCCTGGACTGAGAATATTAACTGGGGTTTTAATTGTATTTTGTTATTGGGGTTTTTAGTTTCAAGGTTAGTTTAATCATTTTAATTGTTTTTAATCTATGTAATTTGTTGTACTGTTTTAAAAAAACCTTGTGAATAAAAATAAATAAATAAACCAGTGGAACAACCTGCCTCCAGAGGTGGTGAATGCTCCAACACTGGAGGTTTTTAAGAAGAGACTGGACAGCCATTTGCCTGAAATGGTATAGGGTTTCCTGCCTGAGCAGGGGGTTGGACTAGATGACCTCCAAGGTCCCTTCCAACTTATTATTATTATTATTGTTGTTAAAATGAAATTAAAATGAAAAAATACATGGCAGACAAGGCTATGGCAGCAGTTTTATAATTTTTATCGTTACACAGGGCTCCCACAGGTACATACACTTCCACTGCAACCCCTCCTTTCAATATTTCCAGTCAGGCCCTTCTAAATATCCACGCCTATCTCTAGCTATCATTAACAAGGAGAAAAAACCTTCCTGCTCCGTGCAATCTCCTTTTGTTCTTGACATATACCCACAACCTCTTTCTTCCGCGTTCACTTTCCCCGCACACCCTCCAAAACAATAACGTCGCTGTCACATTTCTCTATTGAGGGTGAGTCCCGAGATCGAACACGACGACCTGGGGCTTCCACTTCACACAGTACTCAGACTCCTCCCCTCTCCTCAGAGTTATGGGGTGATGTGACACAAAACTCGGTGCAAAGGCTCAGCTCAGCTGAAACCCCGGCCTCTTCCTTCCAGTCAGGGGCAGCGCATCGGCGGAAAAAAGCAGCACCAGCACCTCCCTCTGGGCAATCGAGCTATCTCGACCCTCAACCGGAGGCATTTACTTGACAATCTTTGGTTTGGGGGTTGTCTGCATAGAGGAGAGACAGGCAGGCAAAGGGTCTCTTCCGAAGGGATGCCTTAGCCGCCCAGAGAAACGACTCCCTGCCTCGCCTCCCAATTCTCAACACTTAGTATCCTCCCAAATTCCATTTAGAAAAAAACTTGCTCCCTCCTCAATCAGTTGTTTCCTTCGGCTGGGCAGTGAGGAAGAGGGCAGCCTTCAACCCTGGGACATCTCCTCCAACCGTGTATGCTCTCCCCCCCCCCAACTCGCTCAGGAAAACGCACGGCCCTTCATCCGTCGCCGCTCGTCATCACCAGTTCGGGAAGGGGGAGAGAAAAGGCACCATCTCCGGTAGAGGGACCTCGGCTCCAATTCCCCCTCAACCACACACTAAACAAAGCCTCTCCACCCAACGAAACTTCAAGAAGGCCAAGCAGACAACCGACCGTCCGCTCACCTCAAACCGGCCCTTGGTGACCCCGTTCATTTCCCTCCTCATGGCTGAGGCCCAGCGGGGGTCCGAGCCAGACTTGCCCCCCCCCCCCACCTCCTTGGCGCGGCGGCTTCGGTTTCCTGTTTGTCCGTTGTCCTCCCTCTTCGCCTTGGGAGGGGTATGGAGAGGGAGGAGGAGCCGTATACCCACCCTCTTGGCACGCGCGAAATTGCTGGTCGGCTAGAGTTACTTCCTGGCTTGCGCGACTCCGAAGGGCAAAAATAAGGAACCTGGCTTTCCTCAATTACAAGCAATTCTTCTACGCAAAAGAAAAACACGCCGCACCTGCCAGCAGCAGTGCCGCTCATTGGACGAGGACGGCGCACACGTAGAGGGAGACTAGGCCACGCGCGCTCCCGAGGCCTGGAGCGAGCTGCTGTGGGCGCGCCTTCTACGGGGAATAGGGAGGAGGTGTCTTTTTTCCTCTGATCTTTGCAGCTGCAGCAGCCACCCGAGGCTGATGCAGTTTTTTTCCCCTGTGAAGTTCAGGTATTGGGTATGCTCGCTGACCCTTTACGTCACGAGCTCACTAAATTATGTATTTCCTTCTGTGCATACGTGCTGTACTGTTAATATCTACGCTTTCAGTTTCAGTCAACGGTGGGGATGTAAGCAAAAGGATAGAACCTTAGATCTTGCTTTCTGCAGGTGAAACTCGAAAAATTAGAATATGTGCAAAAGTTCATTTATTTCAGTAATGCAACTTAAAAGGGGAAACTAATATATGAGATAGACTCATTACATGCAAAGCAAGATAGTTCAAGCCGTGATTTGTCATAATTGTGATGATTATGGCTTACAGCTCATGAAAACCCCAAATCCACAATCTCAGAAAATTAGAATATTGTGAAAAGGTGCAATATTCTAGGCTCAAAGTGTCCCACTCTAATCAGCTAATTAAGCTATAACACCTGCAAAGGGTTCCTGAGCCTTTAAATGGTCTCTCAGTCTGGTTCAGTAGGAATCACAATCATGGGGAAGACTGCTGACCTGACAGTTGTGCAGAAAACCATCATTGACACCCTCCATAAGGAGGGAAAGCCTCAAAAGGTAATTGCAAAAGAAGTTGGATGTTCCCAAAGTGCTGTGTCAAAGCACATTAATAGAAAGTTATGTGGAAAGGAAAAGTGTGGAAGAAAAAGGTGCACAAGCAGCAGGGATGACAGCAGCCTGGAGAGGATTGTCAGGAAAAGGCCATTCAAAAGTGTTGGGGACTTTCACAAGGAGTGGACTGAGGCTGGAGTCAGTGCATCAAGAGACACCACACACAGACGGATCCTGGACATGGGCTTCAAATGTCGTATTCCTCTTGTCAAGCCGCACCTGAACAACAAACAACGTCAGAAGCGTCTTACCTGGGCTAAAGAAAAACAGACCTGGTCTGTTGCTCAGTGGTCCAAAGTCCTCTTTTCTGATGAGAGCAACTTTTGCATCTCATTTGGAAACCAAGGACCCAGAGTCTGGAGGAAGAATGGAGAGTCACACACTGCAAGATGCTTGAAGTCCAGTGTGAAGTTTCCACAGTCTGTGTTGATTTGGGGAGCCATGTCATCTGCTGGTGTTGGTCCACTGTGCTTCATTAAGTCCAGGGTCAATGCAGCCGTCTACCAGGAGATTTTGGAGCACTTCATGCTTCCTTCCGCAGACGAGCTTTATGGGGATGCTGACTTCATTTTCCAGCAGGACCTGGCACCTGCCCACACTGCCAAAAGCACCAAAACCTGGTTCAATGACCGTGGGATTACTGTGCTTGATTGGCCAGCAAACTCGCCTGACCTGAACCCCATAGAGAATCTATGGGGCATTGCCAAGAGAAAGATGAGAGACATGAGACCGAACAATGCAGAAGAACTGAAGGCCGCTATTGAAGCATCCTGGTCTTCCATAACACCTCAGCAGTGCCACAGGCTGATAGCTTCCATGCCACGCCGCATTGAGGCAGTAATTGCTGCAAAAGGGGCCCAGACCAAGTACTGAGTACATATGCATGCTTATACTTTTCAGAGGTCCGATATTGTTCTATGTACACTCCTTGTTTTATTGATTGCATGTAATATTCTAATTTCCTGAGATTGTGGATTTGGGGTTTTCATGAGCTGTACGCCATAATCATCACAATTATGACAAATCATGGCTTGAATTATCTTGCTTTGCATGTAATGAGTCTATCTCATATATTAGTTTCCCCTTTTAAGTTGCATTACTGAAATGAACTTTTGCACGATATTCTAATTTTTTGAGTTTCACCTGTAGCTGCTGTCATTTCATCAACATATACAGTAATTACATGAGCTCCATATACTTGTCCACCTACATAACCCCAACATAAATGTTAGACATAAAATTTTCAATTACCTGTTCTTTTCCTAGTAGTTTTTCATCCTCCTACTTTGTCCTTTTTACTTCCAAAACATACAGAATACATCATACATGCTCATCTCCCCTTAGAATAACTTTATTGTCACTTTAAATGTACACTAATTGGCATACATTAAAATGAAATTAAAATGAAAAAATACATGGCAGACAAGGCTATGGCAGCAGTTTTATAATTTTTATCGTTACACAGGGCTCCCACAGGTACATACACTTCCACTGCAACCCCTCCTTTCAATATTTCTGCCGCTGCCACCACCACCACCACCATCAGTCAGGCCCTTCTAAATATCCACGCCTATCTCTCTTTTTTTTTCAACCATTTCTAACTTTTGGCCGTTTAATTTTTTTTATTATTCTACGCAAAAGAAAAACACGCCGCACGTGCCAGCAGCAGTGCATGCTGTCTGAGACCCACCACCTCAGCCTCAGCTCTTTGGACCTGGGAGACGTCCTCGAACCATGCTTGTAGCGCCTCCAGGGAGAGACCAGCATCACCCAGTTCTCTGGCGTGGTTGCTGTATAAATCCGCTGCCCAGGCTGCGGCCTCGCCCTGCAAGCTAACCGTCACTGCCACCACCATCGCCCACTGGGATGAGTAAGCCAGGGCATACCTGTCCAGATGACTGATGGTGTGGCTCAAAAACATAGCCAGGCGGTCGGGATGCCCGTCATAGGACATCGGCAGTGGTGGCGGACCCCAAACCACACCCGACCCCCATGGACCCATCTGTGGCCCTGGCCCTCGTGGAGTGGTATCATAGCATCGGGAACCCGCTACCTGCCAGTCCAAGGCACTAGATGGTCTTGCTGCCTACCGGGTGGGCCCTCCGTCCGCTGTTGGCCTGGAATCAGAACCACTCCGTGCTGTTGCTGCCGGGATGTGAGCAGCAGGATCCCTCCCTGAGACGTACCATGACTGGGTGGAATCCGGAACCGCGGGCTGGCCAGCCGGAAACAAGACGACCCTGAGCGAACAGCCTGGGTCTCAGTGTGCGACCACCGCATTGTGTCATGTTCAGCCTCTGGGACCGGCCATGGCAAGGGCTCCTGGTATCCTATCTCACCGAATCTGTCCCGGAGTATCTCCATAGTTTGCCTGCCCGGTGCTGTGGAGTAACTCCACTCCTCCTCTTCATCGTTGGTGAGACGTCACTCTTTCCACTCCATTAATGGACCTCTTGGCCTTGCTGTTTGTCCCTGACCAGGGTCCATGTGGCCCAGTGCAGGGCTGAACCACCATTCCCCTCCATGGGTCTGGTCCCCTGCCTCCTGGGAATCATCCACTGTGGCTACCGGCGGTGGGTCCCGTACCTTGGGTCTAACCGCCGGCTGAGCTTCTCCTAGCTCTGCCACCTCAATAGGTGCTGCAGCTCCAGCTGGCTCTCCCTCATCAGCCGCTGGGGCAGACCCCTGTGTTCCCTCTGCCATGCCTATGCCTAAGCAAAAAGACAGGTAGAGGTGAACAGCATAAACAAAGGAACGCTGATTTACTGTCAATACAAGTCCTCGAATGGAAGCAAACACGAATCTCCAGCAGGAACGTGTGACAAAACAGAGGTTGCTTTATTCAGCTCCAATGCACATAAAGTGAAAACAAAGTCAGCGTTGGTAGTACATCGCTCCCAATGCTTACATAGTCGTCAGGAACAGGGCTCCGCCCTCAATCCACAGACCAACATCTGCCCACACATCCATATAAACCCTCCTCCCTCCTCCATTTGCTGCTGTCTCCAGATGCCATCCCCACGCGCGTACTTCAGCCTGCCTCCCTCCTGTCCGGCAACCCACCCCCAGCCAGGTAAGTAGACCAGGTAACCCCTACACTTAATCCCAGGTGTCTGGCCCCACCGTACCCAGCTGCACAAGGGGAGCCGCGGCCCAAACCACCATCCGCAAACCCGAGGAGGTCCATTCCTGAGCTCTTCCGGCAGGCAGCCATCCCGGCAGGGAGCTCCAAACACTCCACTGCCCCCCCCAAGGTCCCCACACCTAACCGGTCAGCAGTGGAGCCACCGGGACGCTCCAGACTCCGTGTGGCCCTTTCCAGCACCTTCTGGAACAGCTGTTCAGCGGCAGGCCCAGCTGCAAGGTCCATTTGCTCAGCCACGTCTGCCAGCATTCCCGGAAGCAGCTGGCAGGTGGCCAAGGAAGCAGGGATCATCTGGCAGTCGGCAGCCCCAGCAGGAAGGTTCGTTTGCTCAGCTGCGCCTGCCAGTATTCCCAGAAGCAGCTGGCAGGCGGCCAAGGAAGCAGGAATCAGCTGGCAATCGGCAGGCCTGGCAGGAAGGTCCGTCTGCGCAGCCGCGCCTGCCAGCAATCCCGGAAGCAGCTGGAGGCCGGCCGACGAAGCAAGACGCCCGGGAAGGCCGACGGCGTCCATGGGAACAGGTGAGTGACATGGCCGCCTGGCAGTAGGCCCCACAAGGAGACTGTTCGGGGTCGGACAGGGAGGAGAGGGGCCGGCGTGAGAGGCCGCCCCCCCATTGAATGTCGGGCCCACGGGGCTCGACACAAAGCAAAAGGCTATATGAGGCAATAAACAAAGCAAATAGAGGAAGCAATAACTTCACAGGTACATCCCCCCCTCCCCTCCAGGAGAAATAGAATAGGAACGGGTTCTCATAACCATTTTATTTTAAAACTTATGTGTTGCTAACAAATCCACCCTTTTCTGTTTTTACAATAATTTAAAAATAAAAATTGTTTTCCAAATAGTTTTAAACTCCCTGATCTCCTCAGCATTCTCGAAATCAATTATTGTAGTATGCTCAGTTACCTTGTTTAACATCATCATTTCCTTCTCACTTTTGTTAATAGTATTTACCATTTCCTCCACAGTGTTTCCCCTTCATGGATTACTGCCTTGTCGTGGCGAAGGGGCTTGCGTAATTCAATGAAGCTATGAGCTATGCCATGCAGGGCCACCCAAGATGGACAGGTCATAGCAGAGATTTCTGACAAAACGTGATCCACTGGAGAAGGAAATGGCAACCCACTCCAGTATCTTTGCCATGAAAACCCCATGGACAGTACCAAAAGGAAAAAAAAGATATGATGCTGGAAGATGAGCCCCCTCAGGTCCGAAGGTGTCCAATATGCTACTGGAGAAGAGCAGAGGGCTAGTACTAGTAGCGCCAGAATGAAGCGACTGGGCCAAAGCCGAAAGGCCGCTCAGCTGTGGATGTATCTGGTGGTGAAAGGAAAGTCCGATGCTGTAAAGATTTTTTTCTCCATAGGAACCTGGAATGTAAGATCCATGAATCAAGGCAAGCTGGACGTAGTCAAACAAGAGATGACAAGACTGAACATCGACATCTTAGAAATCAGTGAACTAAAATGGACAGGAATGGGTGAATTTAATTCAGATGACCATCAGGTATACTACTGCAGGCAAGAATCCCTCAGAAGAAATGGAGTAGCCTTCACAGTCAATAAAAGAGTAGGAAAAGCAATACTGGGATACAATCCTCAAAATGACAGAATGATCTCAGTTCGAATCCAAGGCAAACCATTCAATATCACAGTAGTCCAAGTCTATGCCCCAACCACCAGTGCTGAAGAGGATGAAATTGACCAGTTCTATGAAGCCCTACAGCACCTTATAGAATTAACACCAAAAAATGATGTCCTTATCATCATGGGGGATTGGAATGCTAAAGTAGGAAGCCAAAAGTTAACCAGAATGACAGGCAAGTATGGCCTTGGAGTACAAAATGAAGCAGGGTACAGGCTGATAGAATTTTGTCAAGAGAATACGATGGTGATAGCAAACACTCTTTTCCAACAACCCAAGAGACGGCTCTACACATGGACATCACCAGACGGTCAACACAGAAATCAGATTGACTATGTGCTCTGCAGCCAAAGATGGAGAAGCTCTATACAGTCAGTAAAAACAAAACCAGGAGCTGACTGTGGCTCAGACCATGAGCTTCTCGTTGCAATATTTAAGGTTAAACTGAAGAAAGTAGGGAAAAGCACTAGGCCACTCAGGTATGAATTAAATCATATCCCTGTTGAATATACGTACAGTAGAGGTGACAAATAGATTTAAGGAATTAGATCTGATAGACAGAGTGCCTGAAGAACTATTGACAGAGGTTCGCAACATTGTACAAGAAGTAGTAACTAAAACAAGAAGTAGCAACCAAAACCATCCCAAAGAAAAAGAAATGCAAGAAAGCAAAATGGCTGTCTGAGGAAGCTTTGCAAATATCTGAGGAAAGGAGGGAAGTGAAAGGCAAGGGAGAAAAAGAAAGATACGCCCAATTGAATGCAGAATTCCAGAGAATACAGTAGCTAGAAGAGATAAGAATGCCTTCTTAAATGAACAGTGCAAAGAAATAGAAGAAAACAATAGAATAGGGAGGACCAGAGATCTCTTCAAGAAAATTGGAGAGATGAAGGGAACGTTTCATGCAAAAATGGGCATGATAAAGGACCAAAATGGCAGGGACCTAACAGAGGCAGAAGAGATTAAGAAGTGGTGGCAAAATTACACAGAAGTACTATACAAGAACGAGCTTAACGTCCCTGTTAACCACGATGAGGTGGTCACTGACCTCGAGCCAGACATCCTGGAATGTGAAGTGAAGTGGGCCTTAGAAAAGCTGAGCAACAACAAAGCTAGTGAAGGTGACAGTATTCCAGCTGAGCTATTCAAAATCTTAAAAGAAGATGCAGTAAAAGTGCTACACTCAATTTGCCAGCAAATTTGGAAAACTCAACAGTGGCCACAGGATTGGAAAAGATCAGTTTACATTCCAATTCCAAAGAAAGGCAGTACCAAAGAATGTTCAAACTATCGCACCATTGCACTCATTTCTCATGCTAGTAAAGTTATGCTTAAAATCCTACAAGCTAGACTCCAGCAGTATGTGGATCGAGAACTACCAGAAGTACAGGCAGGATTTCAAAGAGGCAGAGGAACTAGAGATCAAATTGCCAACATACGCTGGATCATGGAGAAAGCTAGAGAGTTCCAGAAAAACATCTACTTCTGCTTCATTGACTATGCTAAAGCCTTTGATTGTGTGGATCATAACAAACTGTGGCAAGTTCTTAAAGAGATGGGCGTACCAGACCATCTTATTTGTCTCTTGAGAAACCTATATGAGGGTCAAGAAGCAACAGTGAGAACTGGACACGGAACCACTGATTGGTTCAAAATTTGGAAAGGAGTCCGGCAAGGCTGTATACTGTCGCCCTGCCTGTTTAACTTATATGCAGAGCACATCATGAGAAAAGCAGGGCTAGATGAATCAAAAGTTGGAATTAAGATTGCTGGGAGAAATATTAACAACCTAAGATATGCAGATGATACCACTATAATGGCAGAAAGTGAAGAGGAACTAAAGAGCCTCTTGTTGCGGGTGAAGAAGGAGAGTGCCAAAGTTGAGTTGAAACTTAACATTAAGAAAACCAAGATCATGGAATCCGGCCCTCTCAATTCCAGGCAAATAGATGGGGAAGAAATGGAGGTAGTGACAGATTTTATTTTCCTTGGCTCCAAGATCACTGCAGATGGGGACTGTAGCCAAGAAATTAAAAGACGCTTGCTCCTCGGGAGGAAAGCAATGGCAAATCTAGACAGCACACTAAAAAGCAGAGACATCACCCTGTCAACAAAAGTGTGTATAGTCAAGACTATGGTCTTCCCAGTTGCAATGTATGGCAGTAAAAGTTGGACCATACGAAAGGCTGAGCGCCAAAGAATTGAGGCCTTTGAACTATGGTGCTGGAGAAGACTCCTGCGAGTCCCTTGGACTGCACGGCAATCAAACCGGTCAGTCCTAGAGGAGATCAACCCTGACTGTTCTTTAGAAGGCCAGATCCTGAAGTTGAAACTCAAATACTTTGGCCACCTAACGAGAAGGAAGGACTCACTGGAGAAAAGCCTAATGCTGGGAAAGATTGAGGGCAATAGAAGAAGGGGACGACAGAGAATGAGGTGGTTGGATGGAGTCACTGAAGCAGTAGGCATGAGCTTAAATGGACTCCAGAAGATGGCAGAGGACAGGAAGTCCTGGAGGAACGTTGTCCATGGGGTCGCGATGGGTCGGACACAACTTCACAGCTAACAACAACAACCACAGTGTTTTGTACAATACTTCATATTATAGAAATCAAGTAGGGTAAGCACATTAATCCTACAAATATCACTACTAGCATAAATAAAGCTTGTTTCCAATTCCTAAAAATTCCTCCCAGGAATCCTTCATCATCAAGTATTCCAGTCCAGGTTTGGACCGGTACATGGACTATTTTTCTCATTTTATTCGTTATTTCCTCAATGGCCTTCCCTTCTTCATCTATTTGCAGACAACAGTTGGTGAGATTAAATTTTCCACAGACACCCCCCCCCTTCTTCTGCCAGTAAATAATCCAATGGTAACCTACCTGTATTTTGATAAATTGGAGTCCTCATTTGGGTATTCTGTTTACCCAACTTATTCAATGCTAGTGTTGTCTCGTTAGTAACAATTTCCAAAACCGCTTGTAGCCTAATAATGCGATTCAGCATATAAATTGGAGTCCTATATCCCCATGATCCATCCTCAGCCCAAGTAGCAGGTCCATATACCTGTATTATACGTTCAGGGGGCCATTCATTATCCTTCCAATCTCCAATTTTCAATCATCGCTTTTTCCTAGCTCCCTTATCCTCGTATACTGCTACTCCAAGTTTTTCCCCTTGAGGAATGGGAAGTAGGAAAAAACTGGGTTTTATATTTCCCAATACACATAAACCATACCAATTGTTAGGCAAGCTGGTATATGGAAACTTTCCACATATCCAATAAAATCCTTGCGGAGCAGGCCATTCTTGGGATGCATTGTTCCATAATCCCTGTAAAACTGTATTATTAAAGGAATTATAATCAATACTATGCATGGTTCCCCAATTCTGAATACTTGAGTCCCTGTAAGATCTCTGACCTTCGCATACCATAATTCCTACTTCCTCCTGGTTTTGGAGCAGTTTCTCTGAAAGCAGAAGTAACCTATAATGGATGTAGTTAGAGCCCACTTTTGACTTCTCTTTGCTAATTTAGTAGTCCATGTAGACGTAATATTGGTGTCTTGGATATCAACCTCTTTGGCTTCCCAGGGCCATTGTTCCCCCATATTTTTCCCACCACATACATAACAATTCTTTACTCCCAGGGTGGTAGCTATTCTTTCAGCTAGATCTATAAACAGATTTCTGGTGAGAAAGGTGAGTCCCAAGGTATCAGGGTGATTGGCCTTTTCAACTTCCTCATAAAAGGAATGAAATAATTTCCTTTCTATTGGGGTCAGATTTTTCCTGGTTAAGTTAATGGAGATGCGGGTGCTCAGGTCCTTTCCCGTGCTCTCAATTCCCAGCCCATATTCCTATGATCCTTCGTTGGGAACTACAAAATGCAAGCAGATGGGGGTACAATGGTCTTCTAAACAATCAGATTGCCCGACCCCCTTGGTTAAATTAAACCAACTGCCCTCTGTCCACGCTCTAGGTGGGCCTCTATCATCGGAATAACAATATGTCTGGGAAGCCCCATAGAAAACATATATCCTTTGTGTGAGCTAACTCCACTGCCAACTCAGGCCACCACAGGTGGTCCAAGGACTAAATTTCATGGTATAGCAGGCATCAAAGCAGATTCTACTCCTGTGATTTGCAGAGGTACTGGTGTTTTGTCCTGATAATAATAGCTTTTGGCTCCTTCCACTTTGAAGGGCAAATACCTGAATGGTTGTTTGATATTCCACACTACAGGGGTCAACGCATGTAATTCTTCCTGTTTCATTACAAAGGGAAAATTAGGTAGTATTATGAACACACGTTCCCACCACCAACTTGCACTTCATCTGAGTATGATATGTCAGAGTTTCAGTTCTCTTATTACCCATTTTAGTGGTTTTAATGCAAGCATTACAGTTATCAGGCTTATCTGTACTTTGGCTTTTGCATATGCTTCCGAACCCTACTACTTCCACTATCATCCAAATTTTAATTACCCCTGTAACCAGAGCCACACTGAGGTCTAACATTATCCCAATTCTGTCCACCCCTGGAAGAGCACTTCCTCCCTTTCACCTCTTTGATACCACCGGCTGCAACAGGGGCTAAGATCAGTACTCAGGACACCAGTCTTCGATGATCACTATATCCAGGGCTTTTTTCCTCATAGAATGCTCAGAATGGAGTTCCAGCACCTTTTTTGGATGGAACCTTGTAGGATAGGCAAGGTGGGTTGTATGACATGTGTGAGTTCCAGCACCTTTTTCTTTTACAAAAAAAGCACTGACTATATCACACTCCTCTCTGGAGTCTCTGTGTGTCAGTGCACAGTCTGGGCAATGGGTACAACAACAATTACACCAACATTTACAGTCACAAAACCAACACATTTAACCCCCCCCCCTTTTTCCCCTTAATGTCTCTATATTTTGCTTTTTCTTATTATCAACTTCAAAGGATCAGGTTGAGGCACACTTCTCCACTCAGTTGGAGCGTCCACTGGTCCTTTCACACGAGTGTAATGGGTCCAGCCTCTTTCTGCCGTTCGTACTGCTGTTTTGGTTTCAGCAGCACCTGGAAAGGGCCTTCCCACTTTGGAACCAGCTTTTCTTTCTTCCAGCTCCAGATCAGTACCCAGTCTCTGATCTGGAATCTGCGGACTGGAAACTCCAAGGGAGGTGTTTGTGCCAGCAATCCTTGTTTCCTGAGAAAATCAAAACATCTGGACACTTTATGTACATATTGCTTCAGTACTCTATCTCAAGTTTGGAGTGAGTCTATACAAATTTGTCCTGGAGTAAAAGCAACTCCAAATAATAATTCATAGGGGGACAGTCCTATGTCTTTTCGTGGCTGAGTCCTGATTCTCAGCAGTGCCAGTGGCAGGCACTTAGTCCAGGGCATGTGGGTCTCTAAAATTAGTTTAGTTAATGATTCATGTAACTTCTCCAACAATCCTCATGCTATGGGTTTATCTGATTACCTGCCTCCCATCTGGGAGAAACCATTTATCCTTCTCTCCTTGTTGCCCACCTATCTGCATTATTTCTTTTCCCTCTCTTTCTGAAAACACAGGAATCTCTTCTAGCGTTTCTACAATGGGTATTAAGACATTTATGCTTTCTTCATTTGCTGCCCTCTTGGCTTCCTCATCCACAATCCTATTTCCCACACTTTCAAAAGAATTGGCCCTCTGATATGCACTCACATGGGTTATGGCAATTCTTTTTTGGTAACTGACTCCATTATCTGTTTGATCAGCCCTTCATGAAACAATTCCTTTCCTTTGCTGTTAATCATTCCCCTTTCCACCCAATTTTTTCCAAAGGTATGGACCACCCCAAAGGCGTACTTTGAATCCATATAAACACTTCCAGCTGTGCTTTCTAACAATTTTAGGGCCTGATTTAATGCATACATTTCGCAAGTTTGGGCTGACCAGTTCTTTGGCAGACTACTGGATTCTACCAACTCTTTGGTGTGTCCATTTATGATTGCATACCCGTTTTTTTAACCCATTCTCTACCCAGGAGGAGCCATCTTTAAATAATGCCTCCTCGCCTTCTAGTGGGTACTCTTCCAGATCCAGTCTAATTTTTGTTTGCAAATCAATCACCTCTGTACAATAATGTTCCAAACCCTCTTGATCTATTTGTCTAGTGTTGGCTAGAAACTGGGCAGGGTTTAAATTGTGATCAGTGGTTAGTACCAGGTCACTCCTTTGCATTAGTATGGTTTCATATTTTAACATTCTAGAATCTGTAAGCCACTTTCCTGCTTTTTGTTGCAATATTGTTCTGACTTGGTGGGGAGTACTTACAATAAGCGCTCCTCCGAAGGTTAGTTTTCTGCTTTCTTGAACCAAAAGCTCAGTGGCTGCTATTGCCTGTACACATATGGGCCACCCCCTTATTACAGTGTCCATAATTTTTGAAAGGAAGGCGACTGGCTTTCTTTGTCCAGCCCAGTTTTGGGTCAACACTCCCTGTGCTATTACATCTTCCATATTTACAAACAAATGGAAAGGCTTTTCCAAACTTGGTAGACTTAAAACTGGGGCTTTTACTAAAGCTTGCTTCAGATTTTCAAAGTTTCCTCTTTCATGGCCCTCCCATTTTAAACCCCATGGTTCAGCATCTATTAATTTAGAATATAAGGATTTAGTTAAATCTGCATATCCATAGATCCACAATCTGCAATATCCCACCAATCCTAGGAATTTTCTCAGTTCCTTTTTGTTTTTGGGTAGGGGTTGTGAGGCCACCTCTTCTATTCTATCGGGTGATTCGTCGACTCCCTTGACTAATTAAATGTCCTAAGAGTATTTCACCTCCCTTTCCACATTATTGCAATTTGGTTTTGGAAACTCTTAGTCCCTGTTGTCCCAGAAAGTTTAGTAACACGTTGGTAGCGTCAATAGTTTCCCCTTTCCTTTTCCCAGAGATTAGAAGATCATCTACATACTGTATTTAAACAGGTTCCCTTGGGCAACTGTAAAGCCTCCAAAACTTGTTCTAAGACCTGTACGAATAAGTTGGGAGATTCTGTAAACCCCTGAGGGAGTACAGTCCATTGGTATTGTTGTTTCCTTCCTGTGTAAGGATTCTCCCATTCAAAGGCAAACATGGGTCTCGACTCTTATCTAGAGGACATGCCCAGAAGGCATCCTTCAGGTCCACTACACTGAACCATTGGTGGTCTGGGGGAATTCTCCCCATTAAAGTGTAGGGATTTGGCACAACGGGGTGTTAGGTCTGAACAATTTTGTTCAGAAGCCTTAGATCTTGGACCATTCTATAGGTCCCATCTTGTTTCTTTACTGGTAATATCGGAGTATTACAAGGTGACATAGAGGATTCCAAAAGACCATCCTTGAAGAGGACATCAATCACTGGCTGTAGACCTTTTATTCCTTCCATTGAAATGGGATATTGTTTTTGCCTAATTGTTTCGTTGGGTTCTTTCAAGTTGATTTTTAAAGGGGGGGATCTGTAACCCCCCGGTTCCCCTTTTTCACCCAAACAGATGGGTTGATCTTCTCCTCCTCCTCCTGGGTCAGTTTTCTCATGAATGCCTCAGGTTTGAACTCTAATTTTAATTGTAATGCCATCAGAGCATCTCACCCTAATAGGTTTACTCCAGCCTCAGGAATATATAACATCTCAATATTGATTTTCTGTGCCCCATCTTTTACTTTAATTTCCAGGGGATTGATTTTGGGGACTTCAAATCCTTCCCCTTTTACCCAATAAACTCTGATCGCTTGCCCACTTAATTTCATTTCCAGAGTTAATACAGAAACGGAAGTTCGGGCTGCTCCTGTATCTATTAGAAATACGAATTCTTCTTTGTTGGGTCCCACTAATAAATTTATCAAGGGCTCTCCATGGGACTTAAATATAAAGTGCCCCTGACACCCTTAATATTGTTCCTCATCCCCTTCCATTAACTTGTACACTTGTGTTTCCTTCTGTTGCACAGGACAATATTTCTTAAAATTTCCGGGCTGCCCACACCCAAAGCATCTCCTTAGGTTCAGTACAGCAGAGGTCACCAACCTTTCTTGGTTGGTGGACTGGAAGAAAAGTGAGAGGGAAGCATTTTACGTGCATGTGCGCAAGCACACAGGGCTGAAAGCATGTGCGTGATGCTAATGGGGGCGGGGCTAGCACTTGCATGATACTTGCTAGCCCTGCCCTGCTCTTGTACACAGTGCCCTGTTTCTGTGCCCTGAGTCATGGTGTCAGCCCCTTTTCGTGCAGTGCAGCAGCACAGTGTTCCATTTTTGTGCTCTGCGGCACAGCAGTGTCTCATTTTTGCGCCCCATGGCACAGCGTTGGCCTGTTTTTGCGCCCTGAGGTGCAGCGTTGGTCAGTTTTTGCACCCCAAGGCATGGCAGCATACCGATTTTGTGTGCCAAGGTGTGGTAGTACCCTGTTTTTGTGCCCCAAGGCATGGCGGCATCCCATTTTCGCACCCTGAGGTGCGGCAATGGTCCGGTTTTGCACTGTGCCGCATGCTATCCTGTTTTCGCGCCCCGCAGCCACAGCGCTAGTGCGAGTGGGGGGATGTGCACACACACATGCGCACTGGCCAGCCTGTACCACGGCCCAGTGGCCAGCAGCCCACAGCCCACTTCCAGGCTGCGGCCCAGAGGTTGGGGACCCGTCATACAGTATAGCAGTCCCTATAGTTCCCTCCTGTACCTTCTAGATGACACGTCAGCTAGGTTGGTCAGGAACCTGTTTGATCTCCCACTTGATGCAGAGTTTTTCTCCCAGTTGATATCAGGGTAGTTAAAGCCCCCCATTATTAATGTGGTGTGTTTCCTATATACATTTGTTAACTGGTTAGCAAAGAGTTCATCTATTTCTTCTGCTTGGTTGGTTGACCTGCACTATACACCTATGGCAATGTCATTACTTTTTCCTTTTATAGTGACCCATATGCATTCTAGGAGGCTTTCATTCTTGGTTTTGTGCATTTCTGTAGAGATGTAGTGTTCTCTTACATATAATGCAACTCTCCCTCCTCTTTTGTTAGGTCTGTTTTTTTGAACAGTTTGTATCCTTCCATCAGTACATTCTAGCCGTGAGTTTCATCCCACCATGTTTTGGTAATGGCAACTACAGTATATCATACCTGCCCTCATGTACTAGTACTTCAGGTTAACACTGTTTGCTCCTCAAACTTTCACTGTTTGTGTATAGCAGTGGTGGCGAACCTATGGCACGCGTGCCAGAGGCGGCACTCAAAGCCCTCTCTGTTGGCACACTTGCCACCGCTGCCAGAAGCAGGTCCATCAGGCTGCTACCGCCGGAGGAGCCCCTCCCAGCACAAAGGAGGCGAAGCAGACCACTAGCAAGCTCGAGTAGAGGTGGTAGAGCAGAGGTCACCAACCATTGTCGATTGGTGGACTGGAACATGGCTTTTTAACTGGTGGTACGCGTACCACTAGTGGTACACGAGCACCTGGCTGGTGGTACGTGGCGTCGCCTGCCTCCCCCCGCCTCCCCCGCCGCCTCCTCCCCACCCCCGCTCCTTTCCAGCTCACTTGCTGCCGGAAAGCATGCTGCTTGGCAGCGGCCTGCAGGAACCCTACAGTGGGCACACGCAGGCGCAGAGCGAGACCCCACCCTCCCCAGGGACTTGTTGTGCAGCAACCAGATTGACTTCTGATCGGCGCTTCTTCGGGGCACACATGGCTGGGAAGGTGCGTCGGAGTCCCAGGTACCAGTAAGGCGATCAGCCTGCTCCTCCCCCATCGCCCGCCAGCCCCGGGAGAGCTCCGCGCAAGAGCCTCACCGGCCGCCGAACCCTGCCTTTCGAGCAGGAGCGGCCTTGCCCTGCTTGCCCTTGGCCGCCTCTGCGGGTGCTGCTCTAGTGTGGAGAGGGCAAGGCTGGTCCCTGTTCAGCCCGCCATCCCTGGGAGAGCCCCGCACGAGCGCCTCACTGGCCGCCGAACCCTGCCTTTTGAGCAGGAGTGGCTGTCGAGCCCTGGGCTCGACAATCAACTGGGTTGGGGGGAGGAATTCGTGCAGCAACCCAGCTACCTGGCCTGCCAGCTGCTCATTGCTCCACCGATCAGCTGGGAGGCTGAGACTCTGGATTTGAGCCGCTGACAGAGCGCACCGCAGGGAAGATGCGCCAAAGCTCACCCCAGAGCCTCCGCTGCCGGAAGCCTGCGTGCAAAAAGCGGGGAAGGCGGCAGCAGCTGCTCATGGCGCCGGGCAAGAGCAAGCAGGAAAAGGCCGCTATGAAGCCCCGGGCTTGACAATCAACTGGTTGTGTGTGGGGGGGGGGAATCCGTGCAGCAACCCGGCTACCTGGCCTGCCAGCCGCTCGTTGCTCCGCCGATCAGCTGGGAGGCTGAGACTCCGGATTTGAACTGCCGACAGAGCGCAGTGCAGGGAAGACGCACCAAAGCCAGCCGCTCATTGCTCTGCCGATCAGTTTGTTTGCTGCGCAGATTCCTCTCCCCACACCCACCGAGTTGATTGTCGAGCCCGGGGCTCGATAGTGGCCTTGCCCTGCTTGCTTTTGGCCAGCGCTGTGAGCAGCTGCCGCTGCCCGCCCCACTTTTTGCAAGCCCCGTTATGCTGCCGTTACAGGCTTCCGGCAGCGGAGGCTCCGGGACGAGCGACATTGCCAGAACCACGAATCGGCATTTGCTCAGAAACGCCGATCTCGCCTCCTGCGCATCCCGCTTGCTTGCAGAAAGCAAGGTGAAAGCGAAGGAGCGAGATTGCCAGAACCGCGAATCGGCATTTGCTCAGAAACGCTGATCTCGGCTCCTGTGCATCCTGCTTGCTTGCAGAAAGCGAGCTGAAAGTGAGCAAGCGAGATTGCCAGAACCGCAAATCGGCATTTTCTCAGAAACGCCGATCTCGTGCTCCTGCAATCTTCCTCAGTTTCAGCTTGCTTTCTGCAAGAGAAAGTCGGCCGCAGGGCTGCCTCCGCGAGTGCCGCTCTAGCACGGAGAGGGGGAGGCCGGTCCCTGTTCAGCCCGCCAGCCCCGGGAGAGTTAAGTGGCCATCAGGTTTCTTGGTAAAAATGGATTTGGAAGGAAGGAAGGAAGGAAATGACAATGGGAGGGAGGGAGGGAAGGAGGAAAGGACAAAGAGGGAGGGAAGGAAGAAAGGAAGGAAAGAAGGAAGGGACAATGGGAGAGACGGAGGGAGAGAGAGAGAGAGAGAAGGAGAAAGGAAGGGAGGGAAATAGAGAGAGGGAGAGAGAGAAAGGGAGAAAGGGAGAGAGGAGAAAGAGGGAGGGAAATAGAGGGAGAGAGAAAGGGAGAAATAGAGAGAGGGAAAGAGAAATAGAGAGGGAGAAAGAGAAAGGGAGGGAGGGAGAGAAAGAGGGAGGGAGAGAGAGAAAGGGAGAGAGAAGGAGAGAGAGAGGGAGGGAGAGAGAAAGAGAGAGGGGGAGAGAGAGAAATTAAATTAGTAACATGGTTGTTAAGTGAATCTGGTTTCCCCACTAACTTTGCTTGTCAGAAGGTTGCAAAAGGCAATCACATGACCCTGGAACAATGTGACATTATAAATATGAATCAGTTGCCAAGTATCCAAATATAAATCACATGACCCTGGGGATGCTGCAACGGTCATAAGTATGAAATAAGGCAATATCCAAGTACCACCAGTCGCCCAGCAAGGTGTCAAAAACTTGACCAAAAAAAAGGAAAAAAAATGATAAAGTACAGGTAGTCCTCAACTTACAACAATTCGCTTAGTGACTATTTTAAGTTACAATGGCACTGAAAAAAGTGAATTATGACCATTTTTCACACTTATGACTGTTGCAGCATCCCCAGGGTCATGTGATTTACATTTGGATGCTTGGCAACTGATTCATACTTATAACATTCAGTGTCCCAGGGTCATGTGATCAATGGCCAGCTCATCACTCAGGTTGCGGGGTGCCTGTGGGGGGAGATCCGTGGGTCTCTGGTGGAAGGAAATGGGACTGGGATGGGTGCCTTCCCTCTCTCCCATTGTCCCTTCTTTCTTTCCTTTCCTTCTCTCCCTCTTTGTCCCTTCCTTCCTTCCCTCCCTCCCTCCCACTGTCCTGTGCTATGCCGCCCAGATCCCAGCCTGGTTTTGGCAGGCAGCGGCGCATTCTCATCCACACGGAGCAGCCGGACGAAGTAAAACCACCGACATCACGGCCCTGCCTGTACACACACAGAGGCAGAGGAGAGCGCATGCGCCTCAGCATGCACACAGGCAGGGTGGGGATGTCGCCGGTTCACCTCCTGTTTTCAGGCATGTACATTGTGAACTGGCTACTTCTCCCAGTCATTTTTCCCCTACCGGAGCCCAGCGTTTGAGCCAGGTTCCCCAATCCTCTCCATGTACATCGTTCTTCCCATAGCTCTCCCCAGCACTGTCAAGAGATACCCGTTTCTGGCCGCATTGCTATTGTTCTTAAGTTACATTTGCACCCGCCCGAAGGAAGAGAGCAATGCTTTTCTCCCTCCTCCAAAGGGAGACAAACCCGCATCGCCACCAAGTCACCCTTCCTTCGGGCGAAGTAATCTCTGGACTCAACTTTGAGACTGTTTTAGCCTGAAGCAGAGAGTCAGAGAGCTGTGTCACTCTCGCCGTTTGGACCCTCTACTTTTACACCCCGGGAGCAGCTTGCCTTTCAAACCTGTGATATTTAACAGAAGGGGAAACCCACTGCAAAGGTGCATCTCACAGAGTTGTTACCAAGCGACGCCTGCACTCCCCCGCTGTGGAAAAAGCGCTGCGTTTCCTGCAAATGCAGGCAGCCCGGGTCCTGTGAGAGGCTGAGTGGGAACAAAGCAGCCCTCGGGTCTGCGCTGTGAAAAAGCCGCAAGCGCCGGTGTCGCCTGGGCTCCTGCCCAGCTCCCTTGCTTGCAGAAAAGAGGCTGCTTACTAAATGAGCTGGGCAGCAGCCCAGGATCAGCATTTCTGAGCGCAACCTCTGAGCGTGGCTCAGCTGATCCCGGGCTCCTGCTCAGCTCACTTAGCAAGCAGCCTCTTTTCTGCAAGCAAGGGAGCCGGGCAGGAGCCTGGGATCAGCTGAGCCACGCTCAGAAACTCTGATCCCGGGCTCCTGCCTGGCTCACTTGTTTGCAGAAAATAGGCTGCTTGTTAAGTGAGCCGTGGGTGCACTGGAAGTTCCAATTAGCATGTTGCCACAGATCCTGGGGATTTTGGCAAGCTCTGCAGCTCCAGCTGATCTCCAGGTCTGTGCGGCTCCGTTTTGACTGATTCCCTCCCACACTATAATTAGCTAGGCTGGGCTTGTGTACCACCAGCCAGGGGCTCACGTACCACTGGTGGTAGGTGTACCACAGGTTGAAAAGCCCTGCTGTATGGCTCACCCTGGGTATGCTTCCTATATCTCCTACTTTATATCTGAGTTTTTCTTCATTCCCATCACTCCCTACCTCATTGTTTGATTGGTTTTCTTGTGGTTTCATGTTTGGGATTAGGTCCTAAAGATCCTAAGGATTGGTCACCCTCCCTCCTCAATTTTAGTTTAAATCCCTTCTGATAAGTTGAGCCAGTCGTCTTTCGAATACATTCTTCCCCGTTCTTATGAGGTGCAACCCATCGCCAGAAGCCCTTCATGTAGGTAATTCAAATCATGGTCTAGGAATCTGACGTTCTCTTGGTGGCACCAACTGTTTAGCCAGTGTTTCATTTCTAAAATTCTTTGTTCCCTCATTGGATGTCCCAAAGGTGCTTTTTCCATACGTTGCAGGAATATTGGAAAAGCTCAGGAGGATCTTTAGCCAACACAACATACGTGCACACTTCAAACCCAAGAATACACTAAGGCAGAAGCTTGTCCACCCCAAGGATAAAACACCCAGACAAAAGATTGTTGGGGGCAATTAAGCTGACTTTGTAATAATGCCGCTTGGGGTGTGTGTGAAAGCCCTAATAAGCAGGCATATACATAGAATGAAGGCTACTGCTAAGCTTGTAAGCCGCCCTGAGTCTTCGGAGAAGGGCGGGATATAAATGGAATTAAAATAAAAAAATAAATAAATATGCAGTACAATGCAGTGAGTCATGTGCAGATCTGTACATTGGGGGAACAAAACAACCACTTCATAAACGCATGGCACGACATAGGAGAACAAACCCATCAGGACAAGATTTAGCAGTCAATCTGCATTTAAAAAACAGAGGCCACTCTTGAAGACAGCAAAGTCCACATTCTGGACAGAAAGGACCGCTGGTTTGAAAGAGGGGTCAAAGAGGCCATCTATGTCATAACTGAACAGCTCTCTCTCAACAGAGGGGGAAGGATATGACATCATCTATCTCCAGTCTACAACACAGTCCTTTCAGCAGTTCCAAGAAGGCTCCACACCCATTTGCACTACTCAGGTGACCCTGACAACACAGATAAGCCTCCAGGGGCTTCAACAACTTGCAAAAAGAATGCAAATGACCAGCTGTCTGCAAGGAGTATAAATCCTGCCACTTCCCACCATCCAGCCAGAGCTGAAGAAGCTTCTTGGATGAGAAGCGAAACGTCTTCAAAGAAAAACAAAGTCCAGTTGCCTCGTGAAAAGAAGCACCTTTGGGACAGCCATGACCTGGATGACTGAGAATCTCCATAGACATCCCTCATTGGATGTTGACCTTTCGTTGAAAGTATAGATGAAAACACCACTTGTGTTTGTAACTCCTTAACTTTCTTGCCTAGCTGCTCGTAATTTCTCAATATTGTTTTCAGGTTCATTGTCGTGTCATACATCCCTATGTGAAGGAGAAGAAACGGGTACTAATCTGTGGGCTTGATTATTTTAGTAAGGTTCTCAGCCACATGTTTGGTTTTTGCTCCAGGGAGACAACATACCTCCCTAGATTGAATGTCCAGTCTACAGATGGCTGGTTCTGTTCCCCTGAGAATTGAATCTCCTATCACAGGGGTCCCCAACCACCAGTCCATGGACCGGCACCGGGCTGCAGCATGCCAGAAACTGGTCTGCACAAATAAGCAAAGCCCCATCTGCGGGATGCAGGCAGTACATGAAACCATGCCCCCTCTGGTCCGCAGAAAAACTTCTCTCCACGGAACCGGTCCCTGGTGCCTAAAAGGTTGGGGACCTCTGTCCTATCACCAACACTCACCTTTTTTTCCTAGGGAAGTTTGGGCTACTTTTCATTTCATAGGAGCACTTGATGATGCCTCTTTTCTAGGTGTCTGCATGCTGCCTTCCAGGGAGAGGCTATGAAATCGATTGCTCAGCTTCAAAGGGGCTGGACTAGACAGCAGAGGCATTTTTCTTAGTTGCTGCTTTTTTCTATGAGTGACATGTTTCCATCAGTCTTCCCCTAAAGGTTCATATACAGGGTTGTTTCTTTTAGAAGTTGTTTCTTTTTTATTATGTTCAATTTGGATAAAGTCTTCTGAATTAGGTTGGACTTTCTCATTTTGTAGGTTGAATTTCAGAGTGGCTAGAGTTGCCTCTAGACCCTAACAACAATAAAAAACAACAATACAAAAATTAAAAAAGAATTAAATAACAGCCCCAAAATAAATTAACTACACAGTTAAAAATTAAAACATATTTAAAAACCCATCATCAATCCAGGTCAGCCTGATGGAAGAGGAAAGTTTTGAGGTCGCGGTGAAAGGACTGGAGGTCCGGGGCCATCCGAAGCTCAAGGGGGAGTTGGTTCCAAAGGGTTGGTGCTCCCACAGAGAAGGCCCTCCCCCTGGGGGTCGCCAGCCGACATTGTCTGGCCGACGGCACCCTGAGGAGGCCCTCTCTGTGTGAGCGCACTGGGCGATGGGAAGTCGTCCCCGGCAGCAGACGGTCCTGCAAATATCCCGGGCCTAAGCCATGTAGGGCTTTAAAGGTAAGTACCAGCACCTTAAATCTCGCCCGGAATACAACTGGTAGCCAATGCAGCTCACGCAGGAGGGGTGTAATATGGGAGTATCGGGATGCTCCCATCACTACCCGTGCGGCCGCATTCTGCACCAGCTGAAGCCTCCAGGTGGTCTTCAAGGGCAGCCCCATGTAGAGAGCATTGCAGTAATCTATCCGAGAGGTAACGAGTTCATACGTGACCGTACGTAGGGCATCTCGGTCCAGATAGGGGCGCAACTGGTGCACCAGGCGAACCTGGGCAAATGCCCCCCTGGCCACGACTCCAATATGATCTTCAAAACTGAGTTGTGAGTCCAGGAGGACGCCTAAATTGCGCGCCCTATCAATGGGAGGCAACACCTCTCCTCCCATAACCAAAGATGGAACCTCTTGGACAAGTCGAGATGCCGGTATGTAGAGCCACTCAGTCTTGGCCGGGTTGAGCTGGAGCCCGTTCTTCCCCATCCAAATCCGTACCGCTTCCAGGCAACGGGACATCACATCGAGGGCATCGCTGGCTTGGTTCGGGGTGGAGATAAAAAGCTGGGTATCATCGGCATATTGATGATACCTCACCCCCAAACCACGGATGATCTCACCCAGCGGCTTCATATAGATGTTGAACAGGAGGAGCGAGAGTACCGACCCCTGAGGCACCCCACAACTAAGGGGCCTAGGGGTTGACCTCTGCCCTCCTGTCAACACCGTCTGCGAACGGCCCGAGAGGTAGGAGAACCACCGTAAAACGGTGCCTCCCACTCCCAACCCCGCAAGACGTCGCAGCAAGATACCATGGTCGATGGTATCAAAAGCCGCTGAGAGATCTAAAAGGACCAGGACAGAGGAATAACCCCTGTCTCGGGCCCGCCAGAGATCATCCACCAGTGCGACGAATGCTGTCTCCGTGCTGTACCCGGGCCTGAAACCCGATTGGTATGGATCCAGATACTCAGTTTCCTCCAGGACCAAAGGGAGCTGCCGTGCCACCACGCTCTCAACAACCTTCGCAAGAAAGCGAAGGTTGGAGACAGGACGAAAGTTGTTTAAAATAGCTGGATCCAAGGCAGGTTTCTTGAGGAGGGGCCTTACCACCGCCTCCTTCAAGGCGGCAGGGAAGCACCCCTCACTCAAGGAAGCATTTATAACTGCCAGGAGCCAGCCTCGTGTAACCTCCCGGGCCGCATAAACCAGCCAGGAGGGACACGGGTCCAACAAACACGTGGCGGCACTTAATTTCCCCATGATCCTGTCCACTTCATCCGGAGTCACAGGATCAAACTCTTCCCAGATATTATCAGCCAAACCCATCATTTCCCCTTCGTCAGACACTGCCCAGTCGGAGTCCAAGCCAGCCCAAATCTGAGCGATTTTATCCACCAGATACTCACTAAACTCCTCGGCCCGTCCCTGCAAGGGGTCCTCTCCCATCCCCTGATTTAAAAGGGAACGGGTCACCCTAAACAGGGCGGCCGGGCGGTTATCTGCGGATGCAATGAGGGTGGCGAAGTGAGCACGCTTCGCCACCTCCATTGCCACAAGATAAGATCTAGAAAAGGATCTTAACTGTGTTCGGTCAGACTCAGACCGACTGGACTTCCAAATGCTCTCTAGGCCCCTTCTCCGGCGCTTCATCTCCCGCAGGTCCGCAGAGAACCAAGGAGCGAGCCGGGATCTGCGCCGGGTCAGAGGCCGCAAAGGCACAACACGGTCGAGAGCCTCCGAAGCCGCCCGTTGCCAGGCATCAACTAAGGTCTCGACCGGGCTGTGGGAAAGGGAGGAAGGAATAAGTCCAAGCACCGTCTGGAACCTATCTGGGTCCATCAGGCGCCTGGGGCGGAACCACCTGGTCAGTTCCGCCTCCCAGCAGCGGGGAGTGGCATGACGGAGGCTCAGCCGCAGGAGATAATGGTCTGTCCATGAAAGGGGTTGAGATGTTGGAGTAACCCCACCCAGACCATTAAGCCACTGCCCAGAGCTGAAAATAAGGTCGGGGGTGTTTCCCCCCTCGTGTGTCGGACCCTGAATAATCTGGGTCAGGTCCATGGCTATCATGGAAGCCATGAACTCTCGGGCCACCCCCGACGCACCACCCAGGGAAGGCAGGTTAAAATCTCCCAGAACAATAAGCCTGGGAAACTCAACCGCCAACCCTGAGAGAGCGTCGAGTAGCCCGGGCAGGGCTGTTGCCACGCAGCTGGGAGAAAGGTACGCGAGCAACAGACCCAACTGACCCCCAGGACCCCACCTCAGGAGAAGGGACTCACATCCGCCAATCTGAGGGGCAGTGGTCTCCCGCGGACAAAGAGCCTCCTTAATAACAACTGCCACCCCCCCGCCCCTACCCTGAGCCCGAGGGTTGGTACATCTGTAATTTGGGTCTTCTATGGGCATAAGCACATAGAACATATTTTACAAATCACAACAGTGCCAGTCCCTTTTTCCATGATTATGTTTCTTTTTGCTAGTTCTTTTAAGGATTAAAATTTAAAAAAATTATAAATGTTTGAAATGTAAAGATTTAACCACAGATTTAGAAAAAAAATAATTTAAAAATTTAAAATTCTGAAAGGTCATTTACAAATATAAACGTATGTAAAAGTGTGCACTTTGATATGCACTTCTTTTTGCAAAAAGAAGTGGCTGCTTTCTAGGAGATGCTTTGCTCTTAACCCTCTACCTTGAAAATTTATCCCTTTCTTCCCTTTCTACAAGTGTTTTGTACTTATCCTTTCCTCCCTGCCTTCTTGTCCTTCAGTTGCCTGGCCACTGCAGGGGTTTTCAGGTGTGATGTGCTGTTCTGGGCAATCCGCTGCCACTTAAGTCTGCACCGCCGCTGCTTAGCTGGTCTGCCACGCTGCTCTCAGCTGCTGGTCTACTGCCACCCAGCTCTGTTCCACTGCTGCTTAGTTGGCTTCTGTTTGTACCACCACCTCTGCTCAGCTGGCCTCCAGCTGCCTCAACAACCATCCTGTAAACTCCAGGCCCCTGGGTTGCTGGGCCTCTGGGCTGCCTCTCAGGTGGGCCACCGCTTGGGTGGGAAGTAGGCCTCCTCTCAGCTTTTCAGCATGCAACGTTAAAAGGATTTTTTCAAAAATTTTAAAAATTCTACAAGTTCATTTAAAAATAAGCATTTTTAAAATTTCCAAACATTTAGAAGATTTTGTTTTAATTTAAACTGAAATTTCTATTCTTAAATGTTAGTCTTTTAGAATAACAGAATAACAGAGTTGGAAGGGACCTATACCATTCTAGACAATGGCTGTCCAATCTCTTCTTAAAAAACTCCAGTGATGGAGCACCCACACCTTCTGAAGGCAAGCCGTTCCACTGGTTAATAGCTTACACTGTCAGGAAATTTCTCCTTAGTTCTAGGAGTTCTTAGTTCTCCTTTTGGTCCCTCCTGTGGCTAATGCTGAAGTTGCCCTCTTGATACAGTTTGTAATCCACAGGTGTATTAAAAATGACATATGAATAAAAGATGAAAAGAAAAAATAGTATCTCAGCTGAGAGTAAAAAATGAAATAGCTTGTAGTTCAGAGGTCCCCAACCTTTTGGGCACCAGGGACCGGTTCTGTGGAGAGAGGTTTTTCCACGGATTGGAGGGTGTGTGGTTTTGTGTGCTGCCTGCATCTTGCGGATGGGGCTTTGCTTGTTTGTGCGGCCTGGTTGCTGGCATGTCACGGACCGGTACTGGTCCACGGGCTGGGGGCTGGGGACCCCTGTTGTAGTTAGTGTAAAAATTATACAAAAATAGTAGTCTGCAATAATATTGAAGAGGTTCCTTTAAAAATGTGTAGTCTCTGATAATTTGTAATCCACAAAAGAAAGTAGAGTGATAATATGTAGATGAATAGAATCTGCAGTGTCCTATTGCAGCTCCAGGTACAGTTTTACAATCCTTGTAAAAGTTTACAGTCCTCATAAATTTGCAGTCCCAGTGGTCAGTGTAAACAGCCTTGTGTAAGCAGAGGCTTGAATAAATAATAACTCGGTTTTCTCAGGATCACAAAAATTCATATTTGGTTCATTCAATATCATTTAGCTCATAGAGACTGTAATCCTTATAAATCCTTATAAATATGCAGAGAGAAAAACACAAGAAGACATCAGACAAAGAATCATCCCCAATGTGCAATGCAACAGACAAATGAAATACTCAGCCAAAAGGAGAAGAGAGCACTAAACACACTGATGTCAACCTCCACCTGAAATCCCCAGCAAGAAACACATCAGGGTCGAAAAGTCCTCTAATGTTGTTTTTAATGGGTTGAATCAGGGCTTTTTTTTCCTCATAGAACGCTCAGAACGGAGTTCCGGCACCTTTTTTGGATGGAACCTTGTAGGGTAGGCAAGGCGGGTTGTATGACATGTGTGAGTTCCGGCACCTTTTTCTTTTACAAAAAAAGCACTGGGTTGAATCATAGCGGTAAGTTAGAAAACGAAATCTGGCTCTAAAGAAAATGTGGGAAGCAGTTAATTACATGAAACATTCTCCTCCTCTCTCCTCTGACTGGTCAGGTCACAATGTCCAATTAAATCACAGGTGTTTGTTGTCAGAAGCCTTTCTCTGTTTGCCAAAACAGACCTTTCACTTCTCTGCTTTCTCACGATGATAAGCCACCTGTGGATTCCACTCTGTTTCTCCATCCCCCCTCCCCACTCTGAAGGCAAGCTAAAGGTATGCAGCAGTCTTAAAGGTAGCCAGGTTCATAGCTTGACAGATCGCCCCCCCCCCCTTTACAGAGGAAAGGTAACCTAGAACACAAAAGACATTCATCAAAGTTTGTTATTTGCTTCTACCTTCAGACCTGGTTTCTGGGGTTATCTAGCATGGAACTGTTTTACTAAAAGGTCTGCATGTACATGTTGTGCCATCACTCATCTGCATTCTGACATTGAATTAAATTGTATAGAAAGTGGAAAGAGGGGCACATAACTAAGTCAGAATATCAGCAAATAGCCCGAGCCTGCAAAGATGAAGTGAGGAAAACTAAGGCTTGCGACCAAAGTCAACAATAACAAAAAAAGCTTTTTTCAACATGTAAAAAACAAGAAAAAAGTGAAGGAAATGATTGGTCCATTAGTGGGTGAAAGTGGCAAGAAGGTGACAAGCAACAGGGAGAAAGCAGAACTATTTAACTCATTTTTTGCATCTGTCTTTACACAAAGGAAAAAACCAGACCAACCTATCAAAAATAGTGCCATAAAAAACAGAATAGAAACACAAGTTAAGATAGGCAAGAAAATGGTAAGTGAGCACCTGTCCAGCCTAGACGAGTTCAAATCACCAGGACCAAGGTTCTCAAGGAACTGGCAGATGTGATCTCAGAACCACTGAACTATATTTTTCAAAGATCCTGGAGCATTGGAGAACTACCAGAGGACTGGAAAAGAGCTGATGTAGTTCCCATCTTCAAAAAAGGAAAAAAAATGGATCCAGGAAATTACAGACCTATCAGCCTGACCTCAATACCTGGGAAGATTCTGGAAAAGATAAACAACGAATCAGCGAGCACCTAGAGGCAAACAAAGTCATCACTAAAAGTCAACTTGGGTTTGTCAAAAACAGATCATGCCAGAAAAATCTTATTGCATTCTTTGACCAAGTGACAAAATTAGTGGATCAGAGGAATGCTGTGGATATAATTTACTTGGACTTCAGTAAGGCATTTGATAAAGTAGATCACAACCTACTACTTGATAAGATAGAAAAATGTGGGTTAGACAGCATCACCACCAGATGGATTCATAGCTGGCTGACCAGCTGTACTCAGCATGTGGTCCTCAATGGAACCACATCTACATGGAAGGAAGTGTGTAGTGGGGTGCCCCAGGGCTCTGTTCTGGGCCCAGTGCTCTTCAATATCTTCATCAACGATTTCTAACAAATTGGCGCCCAACGTGGAGCTCAGGCATCTGTTCCTGCATCTTTGGGAGGCGAGATCAGCTGAGGAAGGCATGCCCCATTGATTTCAATGGTCCAAGGTTGCAGTCACAGGTCCAGGAGGCAGAACGGAGCCAGGCCCATGGACCAAATAGTGATTGGTAAGAACTGAGGAGAGGGGGCCAGAGAATTACCAGGATAAGGACCGGGCAACTTCGTGCACAAACCTAGGTGAGTAAAACTTGGGGTGAACCAAGGAATAAAACCTAGGCAATCGAGGAGGGTTGGGTAGGACAGTTTGAGTCTGAGATCTGTGAGAGGTGTGTGTGAGACGCCCCAAGGGCCGTAAGGGCTGGCAAGGCGAAGTGAGAGTGGACTCCTGAGTATGCACTTCCATACCTCCGCGAGGAGATTGGTCAGAAAAGGAGGAAGTGGCTTGGTGAAGCAAACTGTGGTCTCATTAGATTGGTAAGGACAACAGAATTGTGCGGTAAACCAACCATGGGTAATTCAGGAGGGTCCCAGGAGAAGAAGTGTGTGAAAAAGATTAGGAAAAACCCAAAACTAAAAATAGATCCCCACAGTCCATTAGGGAAATGGTTAGAAAACTGGGGGAAACCACCATATAACAAACTGATCACTAAGTTAAATTTAACAAAAGAAGATATAGTAAATTTGTGCTGCTTCGTATGGTGGGAGGATGAGAAAATTGAATGGCCCCAATTAGGAACTAACGATTATTTCACCTGCCCAAACTTATATGATTACATTAGAACTAAGGCTTGTGAATCCCTAGATAATGAATTAGATAATGCTGTGGTCTGGAATCTGGGCAAATGGACCAATATATCAGAAAAAATCCCTTCTCGTGTCTTCTTAGTAGATGAAGAAGAGGAACAAGATGAGAAGAGAAAGTATTTACCCTCACTGTACAGTCTGGGTCTGATTAACATAGCCCAGGCTCCACCCGGTGTGCCATCACCCCCAGGGAGCCGCCAAATAAGACAAAAGGTTAATCAGTATAAAGCCTTACAGAAAGAATTGGAACAATGTAAAAAGGATATAGAGGACTTTCTGTTTAAACCCATAGAGGAAAAGGATACAATGTTTCCTTTGAAAGAGGTTCCAAACGGAGTAAACGGCCAGGCCCAATCACTAATAAGTTTTGTACAGGTTCCACTCCGGGCATCGGAGGTAAGATCTTTTAGGAAAGAAATGAAAAATTTGATAGAGGACCCTTTAGGAGCAGCTGAACAGTTAGACAATTTATTAGGACCAAACATTTATACGTGGGATGAGTCAATGGCTATACAAAACACATTGTTCTCGGCGGAAGAGAGGCAATTGATCCGGGCCGCTGCAATACGAGTCTGGGAGCGGGACCATCCCCCTTCAACTAATAATAATATAAAGAGAGAGGATAAAATTCCCATTGTGAGACCTAATTGGGATAATAACATTCAGGCACATAGGACAAATATGGAAGATATGAGGAACATAATTTATAAGGGGAATAAAGGAGGCAATCCCAAAAGCACAAAATATGACAAAGGGTCTAAGCCTTGAGCAAGAAAAAGAGGAATCTCCCACCACCTTCTTACAAAGATTAAAGGACACCATGAGAAGGTATTCAGGAGTGGATCCTGATGATGTGGCAAATGTGCCGCTTGTCAGAATCCAGTTCGTGACTAAGGCTTGGCCAGATATTTCGAGGAAATTGCAAAAACTGGATAATTGGATTACCGAACCTATAGATGACTTATTAAAAGTGGCTCAGAAAGTGTATGTCCAGAGAGACACAGAGAAAGTAAAGCAAAAAGGGAGAATGATGGTAGCCACAGTTAAGGAGGTAGTAAGGCAGCAAGAAGGAGGACCAGGACATGGGAAAGCAGATTGGAACAGGGGAAGTTGGAATCAGGGATTCAGGGGAAGGACACAGGGAAGTAGGAATGGCATGGGCCAGGACGAATGCATAAGGCAGGGGTGGTGAACCTATGGCACGTGTGCCACAGGTGGCACGTGGAGCCGTCCCTGTGGGCACGCACGCCATCACCCTGAAGGAGGAGGGGCCAGGCTCCTCCCCTCTGCTTCTCCACATATGCCTGTACTCTCTTTCTCTCTCTCTGCACTCTTGAGTTGGAGCAGGTGCAAGAGCTGGGCGGATCAGGGTTGGATGGTTGAAGCAGCTGCCAGCGTGAGACCAGGTAAGCCTGCAGAGCGATTTTGTGGGGGGGCCCCCATGGCCAATCCGGGCAGCAGAGGCCTTTTACAAGCCTCTGGAGCTCAGATTGGGCCGCTGGGGTGCTGCAAAATGTGCAAATGTATGGAGGAGAAAGAGCCTGGAGGGAACAGAAGAGCTTGGAGCGAAAGGGGGAATGTGTGAATGCATGGAGGAGAGAGCCTGGAGGGAACAGGAGAGAGAGCTTGGAGCGAACGGGGGGGGGGATGTGCAAATGCATGGAGGAGAAAGAGCCTGGAGGGAACAGAAGAGCTTGGAGCGAACGGGGGAATGTGCAAATGCACGGAGAGAGAGCGAGCCTGGAGGGAACCGCAGAGAGAGCTTGGAGCGAACGGGTGGGGGGGATGTACAGAGCAGAAAGTATTCATTCACACTTCCCGTCCCTCCCCACCTTTGCTCCAAGCTCTTTCTGCTCCCTTCATTCACACTTCCTGGGCACAGAGGGGGAGGGAAGGAAGGAAGGAAGGGACAATGGGAGGGAGGGAGGAAGAAAGGAAGGGACAATGGGAGGGAGGAAGGAAGAGACAATGAGAATGAAGGAAGGAGATGGGAATGAGAAAGGGTGGCAGGCAAGGAAGGAGGGGAGAGGGAAGGAAGGAGATGGGAAGGAGAAGGAGAGAAGCACATGACCCCTGGGGATGCTGCAATGGTCATACAGGTGAAACTCGAAAAATTAGAATATCGTGCAAAAGTTCATTTATTTCAGGAATGCAACTTAAAAGGGGAAACTAATATATGAGATAGACTCATTACATGCAAAGCAAGATAGTTCAAGCCCTGATTTGTCATAATTGTGATGATTATGGCGTACAGCTCATGAAAACCCCAAATCCACAATCTCAGAAAATTAGAATATTACATGCAATCAATAAAACAAGGAGTATACATAGAACAGACATGTCAAACACAAGGCCCGGGGGGCCGGATCTGGCCCACGAAGTGGTTTCATGTGGCCCGCAAAGCCATTCTGGAAACAGTGAGGGAATGGCCCCCGCTGCCTTGGCCCTGGCCCAGGCCGGGCAGGAGCCAATGTACAATTTCATGGTGGCCATCTATGCTGTAACACATTCAGTCTTAGCTCCACAAGACCATCTGGAAACAGCGAGGGACCTGCCCCTGCCGCATCAGCCCTGCTCCCTGGGCGCGTGCTGGGGAGGTATCACTCTTTGTGAGGAATGAAGAAATGCACCATCACCTGGAAGTGGCCAGCACATGGCCCTGTCTACTTCGGGCAGGCTAGGGGCTGGGCATTGCACTTTTCTTCAGATTCATGCCACCCGGCTCAGCCTCTCAGCACTGTGAGGAGAACACCCCGCTGCCTGCCCAAACCAGGCGGGCTGGGGGCTGGGCAGCATTGCACAGGTAACATTGACTCTCATGCTGCTCATGGCATCCGCTCCCCCAGAGCCTACCAAGCCGGATATGTGAAGTAGGCAAGGGCCATGTGCTGGCCACCTCCAGGCGATGGTACATTTCTTCATTCCTCACAAAGGATGACACTTCCCCAGCTGCATTTCTTGCCTGTTTTTCTCCCTCCCTCATCTCAAATATTTTCCCACCAATCTTAGGAAGGAAGGAAGGAAGGAAGGAGAGGGAGGGTCTGAGGGAAGTCCTGCCTTAGACCTTCCCTGCTGCCCTTTCACCATCCCCTTGCCCCCTCCTCCTGGCCTATCCTGGGGGGTTTCCCATCCTATTGCTAAGGAACCTTTGGATACAAAGCCAGGTCTCCTCACATGGAGAGGGAGTGGGTCTCCCTCTTGACTTTGCCCTCATACCCATCATGAGCAACCTGGCTAAGGAGAGCAAGCACAGCAGCAGAAGCCTTGAGGAGGACATAAGTGCAGCTGGGCGCCCCCTTGGGGAAGTGGGGCTGGGCTTAGTGCCACGAGTGCTTGAGGGCTGGGCCGGGTATTTGACCTCTGCACCACCATCCAGCCCCGCCCCCCGCATGGTCTGAGAGGAACAGTGAGGCTCCTCCAGTGGACCATGCCTTGGCATTTGCCCCGGTCCCATCTCCTTCTGCCAGAGATCCTCAGATCTGTCCCACTCCTGCCGAGGCCCCTATAGGCACCCTTGACGCGAACAATGTAGAGCTGGCCATGCCCACCCACTAGGCCACATGGACTCCAGCTATGCCCACCCAGTAGACCACACCCACTCTGGCCACACCCACCCACCCCCCTGAGGGTAACCGCAATGCTGATGTGGCCCTCAATGGAGTTTGACACCCCTGACATAGAATAATATCGGACCTCTGAAAAGTATAAGCATGCATATGTACTCAGTACTTGGTTTGGGTCCCTTTTGCAGCAATTACTGCCTCAATGCGGCGTGGCATGGAAACTATCAGCCTGTGGCACTGCTGAGGTGTTATGGAAGACCAGGATGCTTCAATAGCGGCCTTCAGCTCTTCTGTATTGTTCGGTCTCATGTCTCTCATCTTTCTTTTGGCAATGCCCCATTGTTCTGAACCAGCCAACTACCGGCCTTGTAATAAGGCAAACCCCTGTTCAAGTAGTAGAGACTGGAGAGCGTCTGAGGCTGCAAAGCGTCTGCCAAGTTTAATTCACAAGCAAAACAACAGAACAAGAAACACAAGAACTTGAATCCTCAAGCGGAAGGGTTGCTTTCAGCAACCAGCCCCTCCCCAAACACTCCTTTTATTTAGAGTTCAGGGCGTGGTCTCCCTGTGCCTCCTCCCGAGGAGTCCCACAGCCTTTCTTTGTTTGTTCCTGCTCGACTGCCTCCTGCGTCGGGCGTCCTTGAACAGGGCCAGCTGTGGGTCATCATCCTCCGCACTATCGGGCTCACGCAGCTGAGAAGAGGGCCCCGGCTGGGAGCTCTGCCAAGCCTGCAAGCCATCATCAGCCGGTTCGTCTTCCACACCCTCCTCCTCCCCCTCATCTGAGTCATCCGATACATCCGAGCCGGCTGCCGGACCCACCGGCTGGCCCTGAGTCACAACACTATCCCGCACCGCAGGGCCCTTCCCCCGGGGCTGCCGATCCGGATGCGGTCGGGATGGGAACTGTTCGTGAAAAGCAGTCACCAACGCAGGGGCATGAACGGCGGTCGCGTCTTCCCATGTGAAGTCCTCCGGCCCGTACCCTTTCCACTCGATCAGGTACTGGAAGCGACCTTTCAGCCAGCGGGAATCCCTGATGCTGGCGACCTCGTACTCGGGGGTGCTGCCGCCATCGCGAGGTCCTGATGGGGGAGGTTCCGCTTGGCGAAGTGGACAAGCCGGTTGTTCGGGGACCAACAAGGACCGATGGAAGACGGGGTGCACGCGCAGGGAACGTGGCAGAGTTAAACGATAGGCGACCGGGTTGATGACGGCCTCGACTGGGAACGGTCCAAGGTAACGGTGTTCCAGCTTCCTCGCCGGCCGAGTGGATGGTAGGTTCCTGGTGGACAGCCAGACCCGATCCCCCACCGATAGTGGAGGCGTATCCCTTCTCGACCGATCGGCGAACCTCTTGTAGTCGGCCTTGGCCTTCTCCAGCTGCCGTCGCACCAACCGATGGATCGCCTGTAACTCCGCCATGAATTCGTTCGCTGCCGGCTCCGGTGAGTCCACGGGAGAAAGGGGGAAAAACCGGGGGTGATAACCCACGTTGGCCAAGAACGGTGTCATCTGCGTGGAGGTGTGCTGCGAGTTGTTAAAGGCAAACTCGGCTATGGCCAAATAGTCCACCCAATTGTCCTGCTGCAGGTTAACGTAGCAGCGCAGATACTGCTCTAAGATGCCAATGACCTTCTCGGTACCCCCGTCGGTCTGAGGATGATGCGCGGACGAGAGGCAAACCTTAATGTCCAACGCCCGCATCAACTCCTGCCAGAAGCGGGCTGTAAACTGGGCCCCCCTATCGGAGACGACTCTATCGGGGAGGCCGTGCAGCCGAAACACCTGTTGGATGAACATGCGACTAGTGGCGCGAGCTGACGGTAAGCCGCGACAGGGGATGAAGTGCGCCATCTTGGTCAGCATGTCCACCACCACAAACACTGTCGTGAAGCCGGAGGATGGGGGTAGATCCGTCAGAAAGTCCATGGACACAGCCCCCCAGGGTCTCTTGGGTGTTGGCAAAGGCTGCAGTAAACCAGGCGGGGCCCCTGTCGCTGACTTGGCCTGCCTGCATGGGATGCAGGAGGTGACATAAGACTGGACGTCGTGTCGGACTCGGGGCCACCAGAAGGTACGGGAGACCAGGTTCAGAGTCTTGAACAGGCCAAAATGCCCCGCAGCCGGGTTATCATGACACTGGCTGAGGACGAGTCCCCTGAGTGGCCCTCCCGGAACATAGAGCCGGTCACGATAATACAGGAGTCCATCCGTGACCGACCAAGGCGAATCTGGCCCCACCTCTTCCTTCCGCTGAGCCACCCACGCCTCCTGCTGCTGCGCCTCCCGGATCCGAGCCCGTATATCCACCGGCTCCCGCACCGCAGCAAAAGACTCGACGGGGATCACTGTCCTGGGCGGAAGCTTGTCTTCCGCTCGGGTGTACTCGGGCTTCCTGGACAGAGCGTCCGCTCTCTGGTTGTGCCCGCTTGGTATGTACCGCACCCGGAAGTCAAACCTCGCAAAGAAGAGGGACCACCGGATCTGGCGTTGGTTCAAATTCCGAGCGGTCTGCAGGCTTTCCAGATTCTTGTGGTCCGTCCGGACCTCGATTTGATGTCGCGCCCCCTCCAGATGATGCCTCCAAGCCTCGAACGCCGCCTTGATGGCCAGCAGCTCCTTCTCCCAGATGGTATAGTTGCGCTCCGAGGGGTTCAATTTCCGAGAGTGATACGCGCAAGGGAAAAGGGTACCGTTGGGCGTCGCTGCCTGGAGTAACACGGCCCCAATGGCAATGTCGGAGGCGTCCGCCTCCACGACAAACGGCCGTTGCGGGTCAGGATGCTTCAAGATGGGCTCCTTCATGAAGGCGTCCTTCAAAGCTTGGAACGCCTGTTGTTCGGGGGCGTTCCACTGGAACCGAGTCTTCTTCTGCAGGAGCCGGGTGAGGGGGGCTGTCAAGGCAGCAAAGCCAGGGATGAATGTTCGATAGTAGTTGGCAAATCCAAGAAGTCGCTGAACATCCTTCACGCGACGCGGGGGTTGCCAACTCTGCAACGACTCAACTTTACTCGGTTCCATGGCGATGCCCTCAGGAGAAATGCGGTGACCCAGGAAATCGATGGTCACCTGGTAGAACTGGCACTTCTCCAACTTGGCAAACAGCCGATGTTTCCGGAGGCGCTGCAGGACCTGACGGAGATGCTGATGATGCGCTTCACGCGACGGGGAGTAAATCAGGATGTCGTCCAGGTAAATCACGACAAACTGGTCCAACAGATCTCGAAAGATGTCGTTCATAAAATGCTGAAACACAGCGGGGGCGTTGGTCAGGCCAAACGGCATCACCGTGTACTCGAAATGTCCATAGCGAGTACCAAACGCCGTCTTCCACTCATCACCCGGCCGAACCCTGACGAGGTTGTAAGCTCCACGCAGGTCCAGTTTCGTGAAGATCTTACCCTCCCGGAGTCGGTCCAAGAGCTCGGGGATGAGGGGCAGCGGGTAGCGGTTACGCACCGTGATGGCGTTGAGTTTCCGGTAGTCACAGCAAAGCCGTAGCTCGCCCGACTTCTTTTTGACGAAGAGCACGGGCGCAGACACTGGCGAGGACGAGGGCCGGATGAAACCACGAGCCAAATTCTTTGTCAGGAAGTCCCGCAATGCAGCCAACTCGGGCTCCGACATGGAGTACAAACGCCCCACTGGGAGAGGCGCATCAGGGACTAGATCAATGGAACAGTCATAGGGCCTGTGCGGGGGTAATTGGTCCGCCTCTGACTCGCTGAACACATCAGCAAAGTCGGACAGTACGGGAGGCAAGGAAACCCCTGAGGAACCCTCCACCTGGCCGGCACAGATATGGCGGGTGTGGTCCACGCACTGCAAACTTGGGAAGGTGACCAAGTTCTGAGACCAATAGATCTGTGGATCATGCGCCCGGAGCCACGCCAGTCCCAAGACCACGGGGAAGTGCAGATCCGAAGTGATGTAGAACTGGATGGCCTCCACATGGGAACTGATGGCCATACACACTGGTTGCGTGGCGGCCGTAATAGGCCCGGACAGGAGCACTCGACCATCGATGGTCTCCACTAGCATGGGCGGATCCACCGGACACTGGGGAACAGCCCATTTGGCCACGAAGGCCGAGTCCATAAAGTTAGTGGTAGCCCCAGAGTCAATTAAGGCATGGACCGGAATCCCCTCTGGCTTGCCAGGAAGGATCAGACGTGCCTCCAAAATCAAATGCCGTGGAGGTTCACAGGCACCGTCGGAATGGCGTCGCTCGGCGTGGTCGTTGTGAGTCGCCCGATCTATCACACCGTCTAGATCGGGCTCGGGCCGTTTCCCGACAGCAAAGCAGGGGACTTTCTCGGGGCCGGCTTGGTCACTGACGCCCGCTGACGCTTCTTCGGGCAAGAAGCGGCCAAATGTCCAGGGTCCCCACAGTAAAAACACAACCCCCCCGATCGTCTGTCCATTTCCGTCACCGAGAGACGGGACCGGGCGGCACCCAGCTCCATTGGCTCCTCCCTCTGGACTGGGGGCACACGCTCAACAGGAGCGGCAGGGGTCTGTGGGGTGGCACGGCGACTCTTTCGCTGCTGCAGCCGGGCATCGATCCGCAGACAAAGATGGATCAGCCCATTCAGGTCTGAGGGAATGTCCACGCGGGCCAGCTCATCCAACATCTCCTCTGACAAGCCATCCTGGAAGGCATCCACGAGCGCAGCCTCATTCCAGGCGGAATCCTGGCTAAGCAGCCGGAAATCGCTGATATAGGCCTGTAGGGGGCGCTGACCCTGCCTCAAAGCTTTCAGGCGTCGGGTGGCAGTCTGCGCCTTAATCGGGTCCTCGTACATGAGGCGCATATGGTCACAAAACCCCCCAAAGTTATCCAACAAAGGGCTAGGCTGTGCCAGCAGAGGCGTGCCCCAACGAGCTGCATCCCCCAACAGAAGGCTCAACACGAATCCCACCTTGTCTCGGTCAGTGGGGAAATCAGCTGCTCTCACGCTGATAAAAAGCTGGCATTGTCCCAGGAAGGCAGGAAACAGTTCTGGATTGCCAGCAAATTTATCCGGCATAGCTATCTGACATTTCCTCCTGGGTGGGGGTGCAGCATGTACCTGAGCTTGCAGTTGAGCCACCTGAGCTGCCAGCAAAGTGAGTTGCTGGGTGAGCTGAGCATTCTCGGCAAGAAGCTGCTCCATCGTAGTAGTAAGGGGTGGGAGGCTGAAAGCAAACTGTTCTGAACCAGCCAACTACCGGCCTTGTAATAAGGCAAACCCCTGTTCAAGTAGTAGAGACTGGAGAGCGTCTGAGGCTGCAAAGCGTCTGCCAAGTTTAATTCACAAGCAAAACAACAGAACAAGAAACACAAGAACTTGAATCCTCAAGCGGAAGGGTTGCTTTCAGCAACCAGCCCCTCCCCAAACACTCCTTTTATTTAGAGTTCAGGGCGTGGTCTCCCTGTGCCTCCTCCCGAGGAGTCCCACAGCCTTTCTTTGTTTGTTCCTGCTCGACTGCCTCCTGCGTCGGGCGTCCTTGAACAGGGCCAGCTGTGGGTCATCATCCTCCGCACTATCGGGCTCACGCAGCTGAGAAGAGGGCCCCAGCTGGGAGCTCTGCCAAGCCTGCAAGCCATCATCAGCCGGTTCGTCTTCCACACCCTCCTCCTCCCCCTCATCTGAGTCATCCGATACATCCGAGCCGGCTGCCGGACCCACCGGCTGGCCCTGAGTCACAACACCCATAGATTCTCTATGGGGTTCAGGTCAGGCGAGTTTGCTGGCCAATCAAGCACAGTAATCCCACGGTCATTGAACCAGGTTTTGGTGCTTTTGGCAGTGTAGGCAGGTGCCAAGTCCTGTTGGAAAATGAAGTCAGCATCCCCATAAAGCTCGTCTGCGGAAGGAAGCATGAAGTGCTCCAAAATCTCCTGGTAGAGGGCTGTGTTGACCCTGGACTTAATGAAGCACAGTGGACCAACACCAGCAGATGACATGGCTCCCCAAATCAACACAGACTGTGGAAACTTCACACTGGACTTCAAACATCTTGCAGTGTGTGCCTCTCCATTCTTCCTCCAGACTCTGGGTCCTTGGTTTCCAAATGAGATGCAAAAGTTGCTCTCATCAGAAAAGAGGACTTTGGACCACTGAGCAACAGACCAGGTGTTTTTCTTTAGCCCAGGTAAGACGCTTCTGACATTGTTTGTTGTTCAGGAGTGGCTTGACAAGAGGAATAGGACATTTGAAGCCCATGTCCAGGATCTGTGTGTGGTGGCTCTTGATGCACTGACTCCAGCCTCAGTCCACTCCTTGTGAAAGTCCCCAACCCTTTTGAATGGCCTTTTCCTGACAATCCTCTCCAGGCTGCGGTCATCCCTGCTGCTTGTGCACCTTTTTCTTCCACACTTTTCCCTTCCACATAACTTTCTATTAATGTGCTTTGATACAGCACTTGGGGAACATCCAACTTAAGTTTAAGTTTAAGTTTAAGTTTATTATATTTGTATACCGCCCTTCTCCCGAAGGACTCAGGGCGGTGAACAGGGCACATATAAAATGCAAAATACAAAAGTTAAGAGAGAATTCAATACGAGCCCGAGCTAAAACAATAAATAATGGTATAAAAAAACCCGCAATAAAAACCCCAACACATCCCCCATCAGGCCAGGCCGGAACATCCAACTTCTTTTGCAATTACCTTTTGAGGCTTTCCCTCCTTATGGAGGGTGTCAATGATGGTTTTCTGCACAACTGTCAGGTCAGCAGTCTTCCCCATGATTGTGATTCCTACTGAACCAGACTGAGAGACCATTTAAAGGCTCAGGAACCCTTTGCAGGTGTTATGGCTTAATTAGCTGATTAGAGTGGGACACTTTTGAGCCTAGAATATTGCACCTTTTCACAATATTCTAATTTTCTGAGATTCTGGATTTGGGGTTTTCATGAGCTGTACGCCATAATCATCACAATTATGACAAATCACATTTCTGCATTTTACAAACTCAATGAAAGAACACAAAAAACACAACCAACTTGATAGTGATCACATAACACACTGACAAATGTCCTTCTCTCAGCTTCCATACATGACAATAATTGAATCCTGTGATCTGATTGGCTTATTGCCAAAAGAAGATGAGCCTCCTGCCCACTTTCCCACCCACCAGAGACCCCCCTGGATCTCCAACCCTACCCGGCCGCCACAGGCATCCGTCCTTAAGAGCAACATGGAAGTGGCCACGCCCACCCATGCTGCCATGACTACCATAGCCATGCCCACTCAGTGGGCCACACCCACCTGGCACCCAGCAATGTATAAGTGGGTTTTGGGTTGCAGTTTGGGCACTCGGTCTCTAAAAGGTTTGCCACCACTGACCTAATTCTTACAGAGAAGTGATAGAGCGGGTTGAAGATGCTGGAACTTTGGGGAGGAGTGATCATGCAATATTGGAATTCAATAATGCAAACACAAGCAACAGAACATAATCAGACCAGTGTCTTAAGACTTTAAAAGAGCTGATTTTAACAAACTTAGAGCTTGGGAAGGATTCCATGGAGATGTGGGAAGTCAGCTCCCCAGAGAAGGAAATATTAAAAGGGCAGAAAAATATATTTCCTAAAAAGATATTGAAGAACCAGGAAAGCATGCCCAGTTTTCTTAATAGTCTCAGGTCTCCTCCTCCCAAGCAGAAAAACCAGTTCTATAGATATGCAAATGTAAACCATCAGGAAAGTTGGAGCTAGAACATTAAGAAGACAAAGACACTTAAAATCTATATCTGGACATAATATGATTAACCCATCACCGTCAGAATGCCAGAAGGGCACACTCAGACTCGGGTCAAAAGTTCATTGATGACACAGGAAATAGCCTCAAACAGGAACAGGAAGCAACTCCAAACAAAAGGATCCAGAGGGTATAAAAACCTATTCCTTAGATGTGGTCAGTCCTTCTTTTCTGCCAGCCATCTTCCTGTCTGGTTCTCCTCTTCAATAAACTACAACCTTCTTCCCAAAGCAGTTGCCATATTTATTCCCAGCTTGGATGAACCATAACGAAGACTTTTCTTCCAAGAGAAAAATCTTAATGGGTAAAACAACTCAAGAAGCTTGGGAAACTGAAAAATATTATAAAAGTCCAGTCCAGCTCAATACCACTGAAAAAGAAAAGAAATCCAAGAAGACACTAGCATGGTTACACAAAAAACTCCCTGAAAAAAAATCAAAGAAAAAAACAGGTAAGTACAAAAAATGGAAAGAGGGACACATAACTAAGACAGGAGGAGCTTGTTGAGAATGTTTTCACTTCAAAATACGGATTCATTTATAAATATTAACTCTGAAAGGATCCCAATTTCCCAAATGCACGATTATCCCAACTATCATTGCCCTACTGAGCAGTTGGTAAAGGGATTTTCCCATCCTATCAGAAGGCCTATAGGACTCCGAGGAGGTGAGCAAAGGCTTTTCCTCAGGCGGAAGTCCCAACGCCCACCCTCGGCGTTGCTCTGAGTTGCCTTCATCCCTCCTAGTACGGTGGGGGGAAAGAGGACAGGCGCCCCCACTCCATCATATGGAGGCCTGGAGCTGCCTCGGCGAGACCCCTCTCCCGTGGTGATAAAGGGGCAGCCCGGCAAAAGCAGCCTCCCTGAGCTACTGCGCAGCAACGGCCAACCCACGTCCCCGCTCCTCCTGTCCGGGATCGAAACATAACAAGCACAGAGCAGAAAGTCATGCGAGAATCCAGGGTGTCATCCAGAATAGCAGCCAATATAACGGCAGGAAGAGCAATAGCTCTCGCGAGATTTGAAATCGTCTTTTCTCTCTCCCCCTTCCATCTAATTCTCTGAAGGGACGCCCGCTTTAACCTCCACAGTAATAGAGTAGCTGGCAGGGTTTTTCCCCCGCTGTTTTCAAGTATGCTTTCTTATAAAGTGTTATTATCCGGAGAGGAAGAGCAACGTTTCTCTCACGTCTGCTGCTGACAGGATATCGTTTCCCAAGTTGCTTAAGCATGTTGAGAAAAGGGAAGGGGAGCGACCGTTTCTAAATCACTGTTCGTATTCCAGAGGATATTACGTTTTTGTGGAAAGCCAAAAAAACCCAACCCATCCGCAACTGCCTTGTGATAAGGTTTAAGGAAATCAGAATGAATTAGGATCGCACAAAAGCGTTACAATGTATCTAAACTATGTTTTTTTCTCAATTTGTTGTTAACGATTGAGAGGAAAAGTGACTGCCGGGAAGCAAACTCCTTCGTTTTTTCGGTGTTGTAGGTTTTTGAGTAACAAAATTTTTAATCAAGAATAGTGTGCTTTAGTCTCAACTTCCTAGGGCCATCCAGGTTTTGAAGAAAAATAAGCCCAGATCCCGCGAGAACATGACACCAAACTTCGTGTAAAAAAAACCCCCAGCAGGTCAGAAACCAGAGTAACCTATTCCCCGTCCCATCCCTGATCTTTATGATGGCGTCGCGAGACTTCTCAAAATTCCGGCTGTGTGGGAGCGCGTGCGCCTGTATGAGAGCCGGATGTACGCGCACGTACGTGGATGTTCTCGCGATATTTGGAGAACCAAGAGCCGATAGAGAGTAGTTGGGGGAGTGGAATCCCGAGCTGTACTAAACGAGCTACGGTGTCGGCGGCTGGAAGGAGGACAACGACGGCGATTTTTTCGTATTCTCGCGAGAATTAGTCGCTAACCTTCCCTCCTCACTTTCTTTCCTCTCCCTTCCCCCTACCCCCAATCTGGAAACAGCGCCGTTTTGGTCTGGGAAGTAGGTGGAAAAAGATGGGGATCCTGGCTTGGGGAACTTATTAGGAATTCAGGCTGAGGAAGGGGGTCTTAGGAAAAGCTCATTGGATTTGGTTACGGGCCTCCAGGATTTCTCCAACGAGCCTGGGCGGGCTGGAGGGTGTTTATAGTAATCCCTTTCAGGAAGTTAAGGAGATAGCAAATAAATTCAAACCCCACTTTATTTTGTAAGGATGTGGGCCCTTTAGTTAATGGCAAGGCAGCCTTGACCCAAGGGAGTCCACTGCTTAAGTACGTTAGGGGACTACTATTAGGGAACCCCTGTTTCAAAAATCTGCAAGTGAACTAGTTGCTTTCCAAACTTTGTTTTTGAAAAGTTCAGCTCTTTGCCTATTTACAAACTGAGGTTTATTTGTACTTTTACCCCTTTAATCAATCGTTTGGGGCAATTTATATCCTAAAACTAGGAGTTAATTGAGACCTGGAATTAAGAGCAGGTGCTTACTTGGTTAAAAACCCTTCTCTTCCCTTCCTGCTTGTGTGGGATCAGGATATTTTGACAGAACAATTTTTTTCTCCCCAGTTAAAAGGTGGGTTCAACTCAGTTCTAGATCTATTTCTGAGACAGCTTTATCTTACTATATTCTGCATGTTATTGTAGAATCAGGCATTCATAGAGCAACCCCCATCTATCCTCTTGTAAAGAGATAAGTGGGTTGAATGTAGGACATAGGTAACAAAAGAGAAAATAGCCCTTTCATCGTGGGTGGGGGGTGTCTTGAAGATTTGCGCTTTTTGGAGGATTCCTCCCTATTTTCAAGCACAGTGGAGAAGGAATGCCAAACCCAGAGAGACATGGGGGCAAGAAGAACATGGGAGGAGGGGGGTCTTTGCATCAAGGTGCAGTATACAGCAGTAGGAGCTCAAACAGAGAGAGGCACCGGCCCTCTAAGCATAAAAGACACAGATCCAAGTATTCCAAAGATTCACCGTTGGGGTCCCAAGAAGGAGGAGCAACACTTGGCAGCATGATCAAGCCATTGGTAGAATATGATGATATCAGCTCTGATTCTGACACCTTCTCAGATGAAGCAGTCCTCAAGTTGGACCGTAGAGAAAATGATGAGAGGAAAGGGACATCGGACAGGAGTGATCGATTACATAGACAGCAGCAGCAGCACAAGCATGTCCGTGAGTTGATGAAAAGTAAGCTGGGAGGCAAGGAGAAGAGACTGGACAGGAATCGAGAGTCCTCAGGCAAGTTGAGTTCTAGTAAAGATAGAATATTCGGGACTTCCAAAAGACTACATGAGAAGGATGACCATTCATCTAAATCATTCAAGAGTAGTAGCAAAGACTCTTGGTCAGCCAAACTGCATAAAGAGAAGTCTAGGAAAGAGCGGGAGGCGAAATCTGGTTACAAGGATCACAGTAAAAGTCATCGGAAAAGAGCTGCCCCCAAAAGCTACAAGTCACTGGACAGTCCAAAGTGGAAATCCAGAAGTCCACACCATAAGTGGTCAGATAGTCCCAAACAAGATGACAGTCCCTCAGGAGCACCTGATACACAGGACTATGACAACAGCCCTCCACACTCACACACATCCAGTAACTATGATTCGTATAAGAAGAGTCCTAGTGTATCCTCACAACGACCATCAGTCAGCCCTTCATATAAGGAACCTGCCTACCAATCCAGTATATGTTCTCCAGGCCCTTATGGCAGGAGACAGCGGTCAGTCAGTCCATACAGCAGGAGGCGTTCATCCAGCTTTGAAAGGGGAAGTGGATCATACAGTGGAAGATCCCCCAGTTCATTCAATCGAAGGAGCTCCAGCAGTCCTTTTGTTTCCAAGCGGTCTCTGAGCCGTAGTCCTGTTTCCAGGTATTTGGTCTTTGTACTTAAATCAGAACTGTTGGGCCTCTTAAGTACAAACATAACTGAAGGGGCTAATGTCCCAGAATCTTTGATATTGCCCCTCAAAACAAAATATTTTATATTCCTCTGTTCCATGATTCATTAGGGTAGCCTTTCCCACCATGATTTGTCCCTATGTGTTGTATTATAACACCTGCTATTACAAAGTAGCATGCTCATGCTAGTGATTCAAGTTGGAGTCTAACACATATGGGGGGCACAATATTAAAGCAGGCTGATTTAAGGTATTTGTCTTGTAATATTGTTTTATTCTAGGTAATAATTTCTACCTTACTGATTTGGAGAATGTGAAGTTGAAAAGAAGCCAGGTCAGCCAGTACAACACTGATATGATTGGATATCATTCTAAAACATAGTTGAATATGAAAACTTAGTTGCAGTCTTGCATGTTAGCTGCCCAGAATTGCTGTATCAATAAAATGGGTGGCATAGAAATTTCATAAATATTTTTCAACATATCTTTTTATTTTAGTTTGGTTTGTCTACAATTTGTCATATCATTAAAACCTGGCAATCTAGAATCATTGATCAAATCATGATTGGCAAATGCAGTTCATTAAAGTTGGATGACATACTACATTATAGTTAATGCAGATGAGTACCTTCTGTGTCAGAGGTGTGTGAATGAGGAACAGACAGCTTCTAAGGTTTACTGATGATTGCTTTCATCCTGCTAAATTCAGATATAGTGTAAATTTAGGAAGCAATTTTGAAAACTAAACCAAACTCCACCTTAATTTATACTCCTGGGCCATGATCTATATCAGGGGTGTCAAACTGCTGGCCCATGGGCTGGATGCCAGATGCATCATTGGGAAGCCACGCCCACCCCATTGCCGGCAATGGTGAAAAAGCTCCTATACGTTGTGTGACGTCACGTGACATCGCGAGTTTGACATGCCTGATCTATATTGTAGGTTTTCAAGTTTTATAAAATTAAAGAATTGGAAGAGGTGCCAGAATGGGCTTACTAAATACGTAAAATTCAGTGTTGCAAAGTACTTTCTTTTTTAGCAAAGAAAATGAGGTACATTTAATATTATACCATTTAAGTATATAGTAAGTTTCAAATTTTATCAGCCTTCATGGTGTTCTATTCTCTCAGCTTTATGCTAGTAAGAAAGTGGGCAAGTCCCAATGGTTTTAGTATAGTTCCATATAGTTTTGCTTTGATAGTTTTATCAGAATTATTTTACTAGACCTTTTTTAATGGAGATAGACCTACTTTTGATAAGCCTTTAGATCAGGGGTGTCAAACTAGCAATGTCATGTGACGTGTCATGACATATCGCAACTTTTTTGTCATTGCCGGCAATGGGGTGGGTGCAGTTTCGCTATGATGCATCAGGCCTGCGGGCTGGCAGTTTGACACCCCTGCTTTAGATAAACAACAGTAGTTAGGTGCTCAAAAATAATTTGATTGCAGCTTCGGATATTTATGAATACCATAAGGGAAGTCAGTGTAGCTAAAATATTTTTCTATTATTCCTTGTGAACTGTAATTTTAACTACAGTATTGAAACCTAAAAGCTGAAAGGAACTTTGAAAATAGGCCAGTTCCTTATCAACATTTGTCACTGATTCTAAACTTTATACTGTTCACCTTTAAATAAGATTTTATTCTGATAATACTTTTGAAGATGTTACTCTCCCTTTATAATGTGAATGAATGAAACTGCTAATACTGGTTATCACTGGACATTACAGAATTAACATGTCCATGGATATGTTTCTATCTTTTCTATTAACACATTAATACACTGGTCCCCAACCTTTGCAGCTTAGTGGAGTGGGGGAGAGAGAACCGGGCTGTGCGAGTGGCAGGCTGGTATGCATATGCGCACAACTTAACCAGTGTGAGCAGTGGGCTGGTGCGCACATGCATGCGCAAGCAGCTCAACTCGCACAACTTGAGCTGCGGGCATGCCGGCCCGTCCCTCGCGCGGCCTGGTTGCAAGTAGGATGCAGCCTGGGGGTTGAGGACCCCTGCTTTAATACATAATGTCAGCGTTTGAGCTAAGCTCTCTGTTCAGTGAAACAGTTAAAACTCTGGCAGTGCTGAACAAAAGTCTTCTCCCATTTAGAGTAGCAGTCCCCAACCTTTCCAGCTCGGTGGCCTGGGGGGGGTTGGGTTGGGTGTGTGACTGGCAAGTGTGCGCACACAGCTCCATTCCTGCGAGTGCCACGTATGCCCTCCACTCGCAAATGGAGCTTCACACGTGAGCGGAGGGTGCTTGTGCTTGCGCATGAAGCTCCATTTGTGTGAGCGGAGGGCACTTGTGCACAAAGCTCCATTCACGCGAATGGATCTTTGAGTGCAAGCGCGCTCCGCTTCTATGAGTGGAGCTTTGCACACGTGCGCTTGCCCATTTTTGCTGCAGCCCGGTTTTGAACAGGCTGCGGCCCAGGGGTAGGGGACCCCTGATTTAGAGGGCTCATATCTTCTTAATTGTGAATTCTGGATGGTCTTCCTGCAGTGTGTCTCTCACAGCTCCATTCCCTGCAATGGGATAGTTAATGACCTTGAGAGAAAGTATATAATAGTTTAACATATAGCACTTTGTATGGATGGAGTGTTGTGAAACAAATATTATTGATTACTAGGCAAACTGCCCACTAAGTGGAATAAGAAAAAAAGTATAATTAGGTAGGTTCTTTGTAGTGTATAATTTTCTTTTGGACCATGGAGAGAGAGAGAGAATACACACACACACACACACACACACACACACACACACACACACTGCACTTGGTGTGCTACATTTTGAATCCAATACTTTTTTTCCCGATGGTTACGATGGTTGGTTCTTTAACTCTGGGCAGTTACTTTTAAATAATGTAGGACAAATGGAGCTGCTGTTTTCTGCTCACCACAGACCAAATGTCAGGAAAGCATCTCTATGTCTATTGTGAAAGAATTAGCATGAGTAAACATCTGATCTTAACTATTTTTAGAGAATGTATTTATTAAATTTGTTTGCCACCCATCTTGCCACAAGGCTGATGAAAGTGACTTGGTTGAGTCTTTATGATGTGCTGGATAAAGTGGGTTTGAGTAGAACAAACTAGAACAAATATGTAAATGTGAAACTGCAAGGGGTTATCTCATTCCTGTTCATTTTTTATATTGTCTTAAATTTCACTTCATAGTCTTTACAAAGTTCTGTCTGGTGTACTAGCCACTCACCTGCTACATATGTTGGGTTCTGCAACTCTTAATCATTTCTAATTTGTATTCTCCACTGGACTCTTCTATAAAAAACATGTGCCCTTCCTCTAAACTGACTGTTCGTATTAACTGGAGAATGGCTCCTTATAATTGGGCTAAAAATGTGGTAGAATACACTATCAAATTATATGTCTGTAGTGAGTTTAAGTGCTAATTCTCAAGAACCAGTGTTGGATTCCTAAATGAGCAGGGATTGACAGACTGCTAATGTTATTGAAGTTTGGAGAATGGGATATGGATCACTAGAGTTTAAATATCCTGTGAAGGATTTAATTGCCGATTTATTAGTACACTTTGGAGACCTGGATTCTGGGGAACATTGTAGGGTACTGTGAGACTAGGCTGAAGCTAAAGATGATGAAGACACGTAAGCGGGGAGGACAGTAAGCCAGGAACCAACCTTCCTTCCTTCCTTCTTTCCTTCTAAAATTTATTGACTGCCCATCTTACCACAAGGTAACTGGGCAGCTTACAATCATAAAAGATAAATATATTAAAAACATAAATAAGTTAAAACAAGCCAACCACTACGATCCAATTAATGATGGGGAGGGTGGGTGTAGGATGGGGGGAAGGTGAGATCTGCTGTTAATCGCTCAACTACCTCCACTGTGATGTTCCCCAATTGGAGCCCTAGGCTAGTTGGCAGAGCCTGGTCTTTAGGCTCCTGAGGAAGGTCAGGAGGATTGGGCCGGACATCACATGGGGGCAAGATGTTCCAGAGGGCAGGTGCAACGGCAGAGAAGGCCCTTTTCCTGGACCTCACCTGCTGGAATAATCAGGCCTGCAGCATGGCTCCTCTGCCGACATGGGTGGTTTCTTATCTAAAAGATCCCTTCAGGGAGGTAAGAAGGAACCAAATCTTAAGGAAACAAAGGGAAAAAAGTCATCTGAACAAGACAAAGGAAGTTGGACTTGAGTATATTGAATTGCACAACCCCCCCCCCCCCAATTTCATCAACAGCTACCAAACATATGAATCAACAAAGCCTTTGGGGGATAAAGGGGGTCCTAAAGCCCACCCACTCCTTGAGGTCTCTTTGGATCCAGACTTGGTGGCTTCTGTCCCTCTAGCTAGTACTGACAGCCTAGTTGAGGAGAACTGGTAAGAGTGTATGTGTGTGTATGAGAAAGAGCAAATGTACATTGTAATCAGTAACGTTTTGCTGTTATTTTTAAATTTGGTGGGTCTCTGTGTATTCCAAAGAACCTGTTGTGCCTCAGTGTTTGGATGAAAGTGATTTGTGTGTCTCCCCAATTTTATTTCTCAGTTGTTGACCAGGGATGTGTGTCTTGTCTGCTTTAGTTGCACCTATCTGGAAAAACTAGGTGGAAAGCAAGGGGGACTTACAAGATGTGCACACTTCAACGGGTCTGTGAATGTGTGAGTGAGTGACTGTAAACTGAACCTGGGAGCACCTGTAACAGTGCCCTCTTGAATTATATAAGGAACAAATGAAGAATACAGGTGAAACTCGAAAAATTAGAATATCGTGCAAAAGTTCATTTATTTCAGTAATGCAACTTAAAAGGGGAAACTAATATATGAGATAGACTCATTACATGCAAAGCAAGATAGTTCAAGCCGTGATTTGTCATAATTGTGATGATTATGGTGTACAGCTCATGAAAACCCCAAATCCACAATCTCAGAAAATTAGAATATTGTGAAAAGGTGCAATATTCTAGGCTCAAAGTGTCCCACTCTAATCAGCTAATTAAGCCATAACACCTGCAAAGGGTTCCTGAGCCTTTAAATGGTCTCTCAGTCTGGTTCAGTAAGAATCACAATCATGGGGAAGATTGCTGACCTGACAGTTGTGCAGAAAACCATCACTGACACCCTTCATAAGGAGGGAAAGCCTCAAAAGGTAATTGCAAAAGAAGTTGGATGTTCCCCAAGTTCTTTATCAAAGCACATTAATAGAAAGTTATGTGGAAGGGAAAAGTGTGGAAGAAAAAGGTGCACAAGCAGCAGGGATGACCGCAGCCTGGAGAGGATTGTCAGGAAAAGGCCATTCAAAAGTGTTGGGGACTTTCACAAGGAGTGGACTGAGGCTGGAGTCAGTGCATCAAGAGCCACCACACACAGACGGATCCTGGACATGGGCTTCAAATGTCGTATTCCTCTTGTCAAGCCGCACCTGAACAACAAACAACGTCAGAAGCGTCTTACCTGGGCTAAAGAAAAACAGACCTTATCTGTTGCTCAGTGGTCCAAAGTCCTCTTTTCTGATGAGAGCAACTTTTGCATCTCATTTGGAAACCAAGGACCCAGAGTCTGGAGGAAGAATGGAGAGGCACACACTGCAAGATGTTTGAAGTCCAGAGTGAAGTTTCCACAGTCTGTGTTGATTTGGGGAGCCATGTCATCTTCTGGTGTTGGTCCACTGTGCTTCATTAAGTCCAGGGTCAACGCAGCCGTCTACCGGGAGATTTTGGAGCACTTCATGCTTCCTTCCGCAGACGAGCTTTATGGGGATGCTGACTTCATTTTCCAACAGGACTTGGCACATGCCCACACTGCCAAAAGCACCAAAACCTGGTTCAATGACCATGGGATTACTGTGCTTGATTGGCCAGCAAACTCGCCTGACCTGAACCCCATAGAGAATCTATGGGGCATTGCCAAAAGAAAGATGAGAGACATGAGACCGAACAATACAGAAGAGCTGAAGGCCGCTATTGAAGCATCCTGGTCTTCCATAACACCTCAGCAGTGCCACAGGCTGATAGCTTCCATGCCACGCCGCATTGAGGAAGTAATTGCTGCAAAAGGGACCCAAACCAAGTACTGAGTACATATGCATGCTGATACTTTTCAGAGGTCCGATATTGTTCTATGTACACTCCTTGTTTTATTGATTGCATGTAATTATCTAATTTTCTGAGATTGTGGATTTGGGGTTTTCATGAGCTGTACGCCATAATCATCACAATTATGACAAATCACGGCTTGAACTATCTTGCTTTGCATGTAATGAGTCTATCTCATATATTAGTTTCCCCTTTTAAGTTGCATTCCTGAAATAAATGAACTTTTGCACGATATCCTAATTTTTCGAGTTTCACCTGTATTGTAGTCTGTCTATATGTTACCTCGAAGTGTGCCCTGAAGCATAACATTTGACTGATTGGGTTCACATGTCACTTAACCTTGTGGAGGTTTGTTTGGTTATGACTTAGTATGTTGGGTGAATCCAGCTATTGTGGTCTGCACAGTGTGGTAAAACTAGGCCACTATAGCTTTTAAAACAAACCACACTGTAGTGTGATATGTGAACTCAGCGAGTGCATTCAATGGGAATAACAGTCTTTCAGCCAAAACAAAATAGTTTTTAATTAAAGTGTTAACATGATTATTATTGTTGAATTTCTGTAGATAATTGGTGTTTCCTAGTAATCACATTCATCATTGCAAAGAAAGATCCCTGATCTGGGCCCCAGTTAAGCTACATTCAAGAAAGAATATTCCCCTTTGTTCTTGATAAGAGGTCTGTCCTTATGTTTCCAAAATAATTTCAGTAAATATGACTGGTATTCCCAAGAATACAATTAGCTTTTTTCATATTGGAAGCCATGAAAACAGTTTAAACTGCCTAAAATAGAAGAAGAAGAAGAAGAAGAAGAAGAAGAAGAAGAAGAAGAAGAAGAAGAAGAAGAAGAAGAAGAAGAAGAAGAAGAAGAAGAAGAAGAAGAAGAAGAAGTTGTTGGAAGGGACCTTGGAGGTCATCTAGTCCAACCACCTGCTTAGGCAGGAAACCCTATACCATTTCAGACAAATGGCTGTCCAGTCTCTTCTTAAAAACTTCCAGGGTTGGGGCATTCACAGCTTCTGGAGGCAGGTTGTTCCACTGATTAATTGTTCTAGCTGTCAGGAAATTTGTCCTTAGTTCTAGGTTGCTTCTCTCTTTGGTTAGTTTCCATCCATTGCTTCTTGTCTTGCCTTCAGGTACTTTGGAGAATAGCTTGACTCCCTCTTCTTTGTGGCACCCCTGAGATAATTGGAACACTGCTATCATGTCACCCTTCGTCCTTCTCTTCATTAAAGTAGACATACCCAATCCCAGCAACCATTCTTTATATGTTTTAGCCTCCAGTCCCCTAAACATCTTTGTTGCTCTTTTCTGTACTCTTTCTGGAGTCTCAACATCTTTTTTACATCTTGGTGACCAAAACTGGATGCAGTATTCCAAGTGTGGCCTTACCAAGACATTATAAAGTGGTATTAACACTTCATGCGATCTTGATTCTATCCCTCTGTTAATGCAGCCTAGCACTGAGTTGGCATTTTTGGAAGCTGCAGCACACTGCTGGCTCATATTTAAGTGATTGTCCACTAGGACTCCGAGATGCCTCTCACAGTTGCTACTATTGAGCACGGTACCATCTATACTGTACCTGTGCATTTGGTTTTTCTTGCCTAAATGTAGAACCTTACCTTTTCCACCATTGAATTTCATTTTGTTAGATAGCGCCCAATGTTCAGGTCTGTCAAGATCTTTATAGTTACTTGTTGATAGCTTATTCAAAACTTATTCAAAATAATCTGAAAATAAAGAGGCAACAAAGTAACTAGGCAGCTTTTAATATACTTCACTACTAAAAAAATTACAAATTAAAAAGGGGGCAGCTAACGTTCATATTTTAAGCAGCTACTACCATGTTTCCCCAAAAATAAGACCTACCCCAAAAGTAAGCCATAGCATTGTGGTTGGCAGGGGTGGATGGGCGTGGTCAGCTTGACATTGCCCACATGGGACATGAGGGAGCCTGGGCAGGGCTGGGGGGGGGAGGGACAGTTATCGCATCCAAGCCATTTAGTCCAAGGTGACCAGTGAATGTGGTTTCAGCTTTTACACTGTCCCTTGACTACAAAGGGTCTAATTCAGGGATCGTTCCCCTTTTCCTTCAGCACGGCCCAAGCTCCCCACACTTCTTTCCAATTCACCTCAGACTAAATGGCTTGGATGCGGTAACAGTATCTTCTACCTCATTTGTACCATGCAAAACTCCGTAGTTCCTGTTCCTCCCCCCCCTCTGCCTCTGCCTGCTGCTGGTGCCCCCGCCTTCCAACCTGATGGTCCAGCGAGCCTTCTGCCCACTGCGCCCCACCAGCGATGGCTCCCCTTCCTCCCTGCGCCTCTGCCTCTAAAATAAGACGTCCCCCCAAAATAAGACCTAGTGCCTCTTTTGGAGGGGATATATACATACACACACACACACACACACAAAGGGATGCGGTGGCTCAGTGGGCTAGGATGCTGAGCTTGTCGATCAGAAGGTCGGCAGTTTGGCGGGTCAAATCCCGAGTGCCGCGTAACAGTGAGCGCTTGTTACTCGTCCCAGCTTCTGCCAACCTAGCAGTTCGAAAGCACGTAAAAATGCAAGTAGAAAAATAGGGACCACTACGGTGGAAAGGTAACAGCATTCCGTGCGCCTTTGGCGTCTAGTCATGCCAGCCACATGACCACGGAGACGTCCTCGGACAAGCGCTGGCTCTTCGGCTTTGAAACGGAGATGAGCACCGGCCCCTAGAGTTGGAAACGACTAGCATGCATGTGCGGGGGAACCTTTACCTTTACTATACACACACACACACACACACACACACACACATATATATATATATATATATATATATATATATATATATATATATATATATATATATACACACATACACACATACACACATACACACATACATATGTGTGTGTGTATATACACACACACACATATATACACACATATATATACACACACACACACACACACATACATACGTACATACGTACATATATATGTAAATAAACACGGTATATCTTCTAAATTTTAGATTAGTAACCTACACTACAAAGACCTGCAGTGCTCCCATTAGACATTCTCAGCTGCCTGTAATTTCTGTCTGTAGTTAACTCTGGAAATTGTTTTCAAATCTTTGTGTTTTGTAGGTTAATTTTGTTGGAATGTTAATGTTTGGGATTAGGAATGATTTGGATAAGATTAGTGATCTGCTGAGAACTGGTTCTTAGAACAGTTTTGTCCAGTCATGTTAAAACTGAGAAGACTCACTGTCAGGTAAGGACTAGGGAAGACTAACAGCCAACGTGTGGATTTCTGACACATGGTATTCAGTTTTGATGTTGCCAGTACTTTTAATTTAATTTCTACTTTTCAGGAGCTGTAGGTAAGGCATATAGCACCCCTCATTATTTTTTTATTATAATCCCATGACATAGGATTTACTAAAAAAATAGCGATTGGACCACAGTTGCATAGCAATTTTCTGTGGCTGAGGATGCACTAGAACCTGGGTCTTTCTAGTCTAGTCTAACATCTTAACTGCTACACTATACTGGAAAGTACATAGCCTATGGTGAACAGCAGAGCTGAAAATATATTTCCGTTCTGAGCTGGCCAATGAACTCTCAGTCTTCTTGGTGCTAAAGAAAAAGTAACCCCAAAAGTAACCTTTTTCTGATTAAATGGAACCTCTAGGGCATCTTGGGAGGGTAACCACCATTGTGGGAGAGTGAAACTTGAAAACAATGCTGACCCAAGCAAAGGCAGCTCAGCTTCCCTCCCTCCCATCTCTCTTTCAGACAGAACCTTTTAAAGAAAACCTTTGCAGTAAAGATTTTTCTTATTTGTCACATTTTGCGCAGGGAGTATATACAGTATATCTGTTTATGCACATACAGTGATACCATGGTTTAGAGATTCCAAGCAAAAGGGTTTTGGTCTAAACATATCCGGGCCAAAACTGTTTGACCCCTTTTATGTTAATATTTGGTACAATGAAGATTGTTGTATTATGTTATCCCTTATACATGAGTGGAAAGTGCAGTTTCAGGCTATGTATATAATGTGAACCTGTAGAAGAAAATGAAAAAGTTGGAATGTGCACTGGAGCTTTAGGGTCATGGTCAGTGTCTGTACATAGAGTGGGTTGTGAAATGGCTAAACCATGACCAATTTTAATCATGGTTTGATGAATAAACCAGTACTTAACCATGATTTACAAAATACAGTGGCTGGATTCACATACCTTGTAACTCCAAACCAAACGTACGGTATAGTAGAAAAACAGTATGAAATATCATGCATACTTCTTGAGAGCTAGAGGTTGATTTTTACATAAAATTATGGCAGTTGAGATCTTGTAGGATTCTGATTTATCCTATTTTGTTTTCATAGGAAGCCCATGAAATCCCGAAGCAGAAGTCCTGCTTATTCAAGGCATTCATCATTTCGTAACAAAAAGCAGAGAACTGTGTCTCGCAGTCGTCATTCCAGTATCTCACCTGTTCAGCTACCACTGGCCTCCAGTTTGGGAGCTGAGCTGAGTAGGAAGAAAAAGGAGAGGGCTGCAGCTGCAGCTGTAGAGGCAGCAAAAGTTGATAGAAAGGAGAGCAAGGACTCACCTAGTCTGTTGTCTAGGAAAAAAATTAACTTAACTGAAGTAAAAGAGTCTATAATGGATGTCAGGAAGGCAAAAATTGCTAAGCCTGAAAAATATCCTCCCAATCTGGAGACAGTAAATACTCTACAATACAGTGCAGAGATGAAAACAACTCTTGAGCCTGCCAAAACAAAGACAGAAAATTCTGACAAGAAACTATCTGCTTCAGTTAGAGACTCAAAAACAGTGGGAACAAAGTATATGAAACTTACTATAGCAAAGGAAGAAATTGTGACTCCAAAAGAAATAGAGACAGCTGAGCAAAAGGTCACACCTCCTTTGCCTTCTGTAAAGTCATTCCCTCCTTTACCAACATCATCCCCACCTCCTCAGATTCCTCCATTGCCCCCCTTGCCTCCATTGCCAGTTGTTCCCCCTCTGCCACCTGCCCAGTTATCTACCATTCATAGCCCTGCTTTAGTTCCTTTGTGGCTGTCATCTTCTGTCCACTGTAAGACACCCTTAACTTTGCAGGCTAACTCTCAGTTCACCATGCAATCCTCCTCAAAGGGACATGTTTCTGTGACCATTGCTGTCCCCCATCTGAAAACGTCAACATTGCCTCCACTCCCTTTGCCACCAATCTTGCCTGGGGAAGATGAGTTGGAAAGGTAAGGTTTGTAGATGCTGCTATTCTACAAAGTCTTGCTAGTGTAATGGCTTACTCACTTCACTGTTCTGATGTAAAGCTTGGTATCTAAAAACTGTTGAACTGGTGTGGTATATTGTATAGTCAATAGAGGAGGAGGAGTCTGGTTGCTGCCTCTGAAACCTTGAATTACTAGTACAGGTAGTTCTCGACCTACGACCACAACTGAGCCCAAAATTTATGTTGCTAAGTGAGACATTTGTTAAGTGAGTTTTGTCCCATTTTATGACCTTTCTTGCCACAGTTGTTAAGTGAATCATCACAGATGTTAAGTTAGTGACATGGTTGTTAAGTGAATCAGGCTTCCTCATTGACTTTGCTTGTCAGAAGGTCGCAAAACCTGATCGCATGACCCTAGGACACTGCAACCATCATAAATATGAACCAGTTGCCAAGCATCCGAATTTTGATCACTTGACCATGGGGATGCTGCAATGGTTGTGTGAAAAATGTTTTATCAGTGTTGCTGTAACTTTGGTCACTAAATGAACTGTTGTAAGTCGAGGACTACCTGTAATGTGGACAGGATTGGGAATTCCTTGCAGGATATGAAGGATGTACCTCCTCAGTAGAGAAGAATTTGAGTAGCACTGCTGGGAGAGGGCTTAGCCTGAAATGCTTGATAGGTATTGCTAGCCAGGATACTTTGACTTAAATGATGTGGCTGATAATCCTATTGTTGTTTTCAGTGTTTACTCTTGCTTGCAGTGCTGTTTATGAAGATAGCTCTGAAATGTTCACGACTGGAAAATTTTTAAGTATGCTAGTACCATGCTTTTAGACTCAATGTTCATTCTTGTTTTAAGTATATTTATTTTGTTTTATCATAATTAAAAGGTAAAATACAAAACAGAAAAAACAAAACAAAAACATATGTCCAGCACTAACAACAACAAAAAGAAAATGGTGTACAAAAAAGAGAAAAAGGTGATCCCAATATCAAATAAATTTAACATTTAATATATAGAATCCACCCTGGCTGGACACTGAAAAAAAGAAAAAACAGTAAATTCTCCTCCCCTTTTACAAATGTATGTATACATGTATGTGTGTATATGTGTGTGTGTGTGTGTGTGTATAGAAAAGTTCGAACACTGGGATAAGATAAAAACCAAAGCATTTTAATAAAATCATACTTTTGTTGGCCAACTGCCAACGTCGTCAGGGTAGAATTGCTGGAGAGGTGAAACTACATTTATATCACTGGCGCTTTTGCGCTGCACTGGTGGAGCGCGTCACTGGTCTGTTTGTTTCCATCAGCTTCGCACTCGTTCCCATGGAGAGCGGTTGCCTCTGGGTGCTTGCTGTCAGCGGGAAATCGCTGCCTGTTCTTCTCGTCACGATCGATGCCCTCGTCATTGCGCGTGTCCTCATGCCAAACGTCCTTGGGGATTGCTACTCCCCCTTTTTTGTGATGCAGTGTTGCTGTGTAACCATGCGATCCAGATCTCGGCTCAGCGGTATACTCTGTGAGTGTTCGCGTTGTCTGCGCCGTTCTTCTTCCCAACTCCTAAGGGCTTGGTATGCAGGGAGGAGATCTATATGACGGTTAATTGAGGAACAGTCTGAAAACCAGGCTTCTTTAAATAATCGGCCACCCTTGGTGTTACCCCGGGCAATCGCCTCAACCCCTTCCAAATCAAAAGGTATGGTTTTGTGTAGCCATGTGCGCCCACACTTGCGAATGCTGTTCCTGTCTTTTAACTGCAAGCTCATGTTCATGTATCCTAGTCCCCAACCGTTTTGCCGTCTCCCCAATATAGTTGCAGTGGCAGGTCTCACATGCCACTTTATATATAACTGAGGACTTCTCTTTGTTGGGGAGCGGATCCTTTGGATGCATGACACGGGCACGCAGGGTTTGATCAGGTTTGTGGGCAACACTGACTTTGTAGGGGACGAATATGTGCACCGTGGCTTCAGATATACCATGGATGTAAGGTAGTGTTATCCGTGCCATCGGCGTGCTTTCATGTTCACGTGGTTTGCTGTATCGTCTGATGAAGTTTAGTGGATACCCATTACTTCTGCAGATGCGATAGAGATGACACTTTTCATCCTTTTTCGCCTTATGCGTGCTGCAGTGCGTATCTACCTGCTAAAAGAGCGTTCTGATGCAGCTAACCTTGTGAGTCATGGGATGGTTAGTCTTATAATGAATCCTGTCCGTGTGTGTAAGTTTACGGTAGACGGATGTGTGAAGGGAACTGTCTGATTGATGGTTAAATAACACATCCAAGAAAGCCAGAACTCCATTGGCTTCTTCCTCCACCGTAAAGCGGATATCGGGGTAGACGGAATTAAGCTCACCCATGAACCTATCCTTGTCCTGTCTCTTGATGACCACAAATGTGTCGTCTCCGTATCTCATCCAAAATTTGGGGCGATATGTGGACATCACCTGGGTCTCCAATTGTTGCAGGACCGCCTCCGCAATGACTCCGGAAATCGGGGATCCCATAAGGATACCCTTTACCTGTTCATAAATGGTGCCTTGAAGCGTAAAAAACATTTTGAGGCATAGGGTCATCAGATGTAAAAGATCTTCATTGTCGAGTGAGTCCTGATGCCGCCCCGCTCCATGTTGTTGCAAGCGGTCTCTAATTACCGCGATTGCTAAGTTCTGTGGGATAGAAGTGAATAGGGAGGTGATGTCATAGGATACCATGACTTCATCCTCCTCTATATTAAGAGATCTTATTCTATCTAGGAATTCACCCAAAGAGCTTACCGTGGTGTTACTGTCTGTCACCAGGTGTCTTATTCTACCGTACAACCATTTGGCCAGCCCTGAAGTTGGGGTTCCCCTAAATGACACAATAGGCCGTAGGGGAGCCCCCTCCTTATGGATTTTTGGGAGGCCATAGAATCTAGCCATAGGCGCATCTTTAGGACGTTTGGCATGAGGACATGCACAATGACGAGGGCATCGATCGTGACCAGAAGAACAGGCAGCGATTCCCCGCTGACAGCGAGCACCCAGAGGCAACCGCACTCCATGGGAATGAGTGCGAAGCCGATGGAAACAAACAGACCAGTGACGCGCTCCATGAGTGGAGCGCAAAAGCGCCAGTGATATAAATGTAGTTTCGCCTCTCCAGCAGTTCTATCCTGACGACGTTGGCAGTTGGCCAACGAAAGCTCGATTTTATTAAACTGCTTTGGTTTTTATCTTATCCTGGTGTTCAAACTTTTTTTTAATATCAATATACCTGGGAATTTTTAACGTAATGAAGGTGTGTGTGTGTGTGTCTGTGTGTGTGTGTGTATATATGTATACATGTACATGTACATGTATATATGAAAAAAGAGCAGTCAACATGTTAAGCTAAACATTACACTAATCTTCAAATCCCTGTTAACCATTTGTTATTGTATTTGGCACGTAGAAAGTCCACCAACAGTTTCCAGTCTCTTATAAAGCTGTCTATTCCATTATCTCTGATCAAAGCAGTTAATTTCGCTATCTCTGCTAATTCAGTCAATTTCAAAATCCATTCTTCAACAGTCGGCATCCCTTTTTCTTTCCTGTGCTTGGCAAGTACAACCCTCGTTGCAATCACCATGTGAAGGAATAGCACCCCAAATTGTTTTTCAATTGGCTTGCCCATCATACCTAAAAGAAAAGCTTCAGGTTTCATTAATATTTGTATCTTAAATATTTTCTGCATTGTCATTGTTACGTTTATCCAGTATGTTTTCACACATTTGCAAGACCATCACTTATAATAAAATGAACCTGGATTTTGACTACATTTCCAGCACTTATGAGAAGTCCCTTTATACATTTTTGCTAGTCTATCTGGGGTCAAATACCAACAATACATCATTTTATAAAAAAATTCAAGCTATAATTTAATGTAAATTTTAGTCCATTAGTCCATACATTCTCCCATTTATCTAGCATTATGCTTTACCCAAAAAGTTTTGCCCATTTTTCCATACAATCTTTAACATAGTCATCTTCCAGATTCATCTTGAGTAACATTTTGTATACTTTAGCAACCAAGTGGTCATCTCCAGAACATAAATTAACATCCAGTTCAGATTTAGTTCCTGTGAAAGCAAAACCTTTTTTATCAAGTTGAAATCTTTTAGAAATTCTATAATAATTAAACCAATCACAAGCAAATCCTTCACTTACTGTGTTTCCCCGAAAATAAGACCCGGTCTTATATATTTTTTTGCCTCCAAAAGAGGCACTAGGTCTTATTTTCGGGGGGCATCTTATTTTTTTCCTGACACCTGCCTCACGGCAGCACCAACAGCCCCGTCCACTAGGAGCCCAGTGCCGCCACTGCCACGAGGCGAGGCAGGTGGTGGACAGCTGCCCCATGCATCCTGCAGCTACTTGCTGCAGGACCACTGCAACCAGGCCTCCCATGCCCTGATACCTGTTGCGCCGCTGCCCCACCTCTGTGAACGTTCACGGCAGGATGCCATGTGTGTTGTGGTGGTGCCGCCGCCGCCACGAGCAACAGCAGAATCCCTGCAGGACGGCCTTGCTGGTGCTAGCTGCATGCTATTTAACTCTTAAGCACCTAGACCGGAGCCTCGGACTTAAAGGAGAGTGCCTCACACTTGCAGCTCTGACGGAGAAGCAGCAGCAGTGGTGGAACACTCCACTCGTCACCTGACCTGCCCCGTTGTGGCTGCCATCCCCACCTGAAGCCTCCACCTCCTTACCAACCCGAGGCTCCGGTCTCGGTGCTTAGGTTTAAAGCACCAAGTGTTCTGAACCAGCCTGCTACCGGCCTTGCAATAAGGCAAACCCCTGTTCAAACAGTAGAGACTGGAGAGCGTCTAAGGCTGGAAAGCGTCTGCCAAGATTTATTACTCAAATAACAGAACAAGAAACAAAAACACTGGAACTTGAATCCTCAAACGGAAGGGTTGCTTTCAGCAACCAGCCCTTCCCCAAACACTCCTTTTATTTAGAGATCAGGGCGTGGCCTCCCTGTGCCTCCTCCCGAGGAGTCCCACAGCCTTTCTCTGTTTGGTCCTGCTCGACTGCCTCCTGCGTCGGGCGTCCTTGAACAGGGCCAGCTGTGGGTCATCATCCTCCGCACTATCGGGCTCACGCAGCTGAGAAGAGGGCCCCGGCTGGGGGCTCTGCGAAGCCTCCAAACCATCATCAGCCGGTTCGTCTTCCACACACTCCTCCTCCCCCTCATCTGAGTCATCCGACACATCTGAGCCGGCTGCCGGACCCACAGGCTGGCCCTGAGTCACAACACCAAGCAATTTATCTTATCATGGTTTCTTTAACTTGTTCACTTTCCATTTTCAGATTTAATAGAAAATTATAAATTTTCTTCATTAGTTTCTCATCAGAAGTTAATAATATCTTATCAAACAAGGTTTGCTCCTTATAAAATTCATACAGTTTAACATCTTTATCATATCTAGCTTGCATTTGTAAGTATGCCCACCATGATAGATTGATACCCTGATTTTCCATTTCTTGTTTAGATTTTAAGTTCCCTTCAGAATTTAGAATATGTCTGTATGTCTGGATTTTTTTCAAAATTAACTAAATTTGCATGTACAAATGCTTCCATTGTTGAAAGCCAACCTGGAATTTTCAGATATATTTTACATTTTATTTTTCCCCATGTTGATAATAATGCATTTCTTATATAGTGATTTTGAAAGTACTTATGGATTTTATTTTTCCCATTCCATAAAAAAGCGTGCCACCCCAGTTGTAAATCATGTCCCTCCAAATATATCAACCTTTTTCTAAGAATTATCCATTTTTTTAAAAAAAAGATTTCATTGGTTTTTATAGGGTTGGTAATAGAGTTGAAGGATAGGGATTAGGGTTGGGGTCAAAGGGAGGTTGGGGTCAGGGTTGGGGTTTCCCCAAATAGTATGTCCAATATTTGGCAAGCAGCATATTGTCTGGGTAGATATACGTACATAACAGTAATAGATCTAGTGATTAATAACAATAGTAAATATAGTTAATTATCATAAGCAATGTTAATTTTTCAATCCATAGTATTTTTCTTGCTAATATATAGTCAAAATTACATATCACATTCCTTTCTCTAATTCGTTTTTCTAGCCATTGATAAAATTTATTCCAAGTTCTATAGTAAACTAAATGTTCTTTCTCTTTAATCTCTAAAGTTAGTCTATCCATTTCTGCACACTCTAATATTTTCTTAATTAATACTTCTTTAGTCATTAAATTTTCATTTTTCCAATATTGGGCAAATACAATTCTCGCTGCTGTTAGTACGTATAATATTAGATATCCACTCTCCTTTTCATAGTTAGGTCCTATCATTCCTAGCAAAAACAATTCTGGTTTAAATTCTATTTGTTTTTTAGTCATCTTTTCCAACCATAGATGTATCTTAAGCCAAAACCTTTTAGCTTTGGGACATGTCCACCAGATGTGATAATAAGTACCTGGTCTTTGATTACATTTCCAACAAACATTTGAAGTATTTTTAAACATTTTCGCTAATCTCACTGGTGTCATGTGCCATCTATAAAACATTTTATACAAGTTTTCTTTATATGGTACAGCTTTGGTTAATTTAATATTTCTGTCCCATAGTTTTTCCCATTCTTCTAGCTCTATAGTGCGTCCAAAGTTTTTTGCCCATGTTATCATTGTATCTTTGACTTGTTCTTCTTCCATCTTTAGATTAAGCAGAAATCTGTAAAGCTTTTTGATCAGGTTTTCATCTGTTTTTAACAATATAAGATCAAATACTGTCTGTTCTTTATAGAGTCCCATTGTTTTCACATCTTTTTCATATCTTGTTTGAATTTGCAAATATGGCCACCATGCTAGGTCAATACCTTGTTGTTGTAAGTCTTGTCTAGATTTCAGTCTTCCTTCATTGTCCAGTATATCTTTATAAGTTACAAGTTTGTCATAGTTAATTAAGTTTGGGTAAGCAAAGGCTTCCATTATTGAAAGCCATTCAGGTGTCTTAATACAGGTGAAACTCGAAAAATTAGAATATCGTGCAAAAGTTCATTTATTTCAGTAATGCAACTTAAAAGGGGAAACTAATATACGAGATAGACTCATTACATGCAAAGCAAGATAGTTCAAGCCGTGATTTGTCATAATTGTGATGATTATGGCTTACAGCTCATGAAAACCCCAAATCCACAATCTCAGAAAATTAGAATATTGTGAAAAGGTGCAATATTTTAGGCTCAAAGTGTCCCACTCTAATCAGCTAATTAAGCCATAACACCTGCAAAGGGTTCCTGAGCCTTTAAATGGTCTCTCAGTCTGGTTCAGTAGGAATCACAATCATGGGGAAGACTGCTGACCTGACAGTTGTGCAGAAAACCATCATTGACACCCTCCATAAGGAGGGAAAGCCTCAAAAGGTAATTGCAAAAGAATTGCCATTACCAGACAGGAGTTTACCACTCTATGGCCTATCCAGTTTTTTGCCCTGGATATACATCTGCCTGCTTGACAAACTCTCCTGCCTGCCTCCCTCTCCCCATAGGACTCAGATGGACCTGGGTACAAGCCACGGTGAGAGAGTGGCTTGGACTAACATCTGCAGCCCCATAGAGGTGAGAGCTCTATGGGGTATGCCTTACCCAGAGTGCATATTCTGGACCACCCCCGGGAACAGAGTTACGACCCGTCGTGAGAGGATGGGGGTTGGCCTGTTCTGGGGGTTCACCTAGCTAGAGTGGCAGTGAAGCTGGGTGATGGTCCAGATACCCACTTATCCTCTGATTTGATCCTCCTAACTGAATTATTAATTATGGGACTGCCTCTCCTGGATTTTCTCGGACACTCATGCATCTTTGTTATACCAGCATGGACTTGTTCGCCCTCAGGGGTGCCCCCCTCTCCTGGGTGCGACCCGCCTTTCTTACCACCTCCAACCTCGATGAAGGGCCCGATTATTGGGACCCTGAGAGATGGCTGGGCAGGGGCAGGGGCCGCCAGTATAAATTTAATAAGAGGCCCCTGGTTAATTTTTTAGTAAAATTTTTTGTGGGGTTAGGGAGGGGGGCGGGAGTGTGTTATGGTTGTTTGGAAATGGGGGGTGGTCCATCAACCGTTGCTCAGGCCAGGTCCGGGATTGATCGCGTGGGGGGAGAGCGGGGGTCGGTTGCCTCCGGGGCTCTGGAGCAGGTCGTGGGACTACCGATTCCCACGACGCTGGGGAATGGTAGCAGGTGTACGAACAGAGGGCCGCATCGATACCGGGGAGGGCATCTCCGCTATTTACAAGTGGTGAGGCGCTCCGACCCTCTGCTTCTTCCCCGAGGTCCCGGGAGCGAGGATGTGCAGCCACCTGAGCTCTGGCTGGTGTACCTGAATGCCAGGTCCGTTGTTAATAAGGCTCCCCTTGTCCGGGATTTAGTTGAGGGTGAGCATGCGGACCTGGCTTGCATCACGGAGACTTGGTTGGGCCCAGAGGGTGGTGTTCCTTTGGTTGATCTTTGCCCTCCAGGTTTCCGGGTGCTACACCGGCCTCGGGCTCAGGGTAGAGGCGGGGGAGTGACGGTAGTTATTAGGGAGACCTTGTGTCCGCGGGAGACCACCATTCCTCAGATAGTCGGGTGTGAGTCTCTCTTTTTGAGATGTGGTCCTGGTGCGCAGTTGGGCTTGCTGCTGGTGTACCTTTCGCCTAGTTGCGCGGCAGCAGCCCTGCCTGAGCTACTCGATATCCTCTCGGGGTTGGTGATTGAGTTCCCCAAACTTATAGTTTTGGGTGACTTCAATCTACCATCCCTAGGAGGATCATCTGAGTTAGCTCGGGAGTTCATGGCTTCCATGACGGCCATGGACCTGACGCAAGTAATTCTTGGACCGACTCATGTGGGAGGCCACACCCTTGACTTGGTTTTCTTATCTGGACGGTGGTTAGATGATCTTGGTGGGGGCTCCCCAATTGTTATGCCCCTGTCATGGACCGTTCATCATCTCCTGCGGCTGGTCTTCCGTTTTGCCACCCCCCGCTGTGAGTGTATGGAGCCAACTAGATGGTACCGCCCCAGGCGCTTAATGGATCCTGATAGGTTCCAGGCAGCGCTGGGGTCCCCACCTGCCTCCGTTGCTCACAACTCAGCGGATGCCTTAGTGGAAGCCTGGGAAAGGGCAGCCACGGAGGCACTTGACCGAGTTGTACCCTTGCGGCCCCTGACTCGGCGCAGATCCCAGCGAGCTCCATGGTTCTCCGCGGAGCTTCGGGAGATGAAGCGTCGGAGACGGGGCCTAGAGAGCTGTTGGAGGTCCAGCCGATCCGAATCCGACCGATTGCGACTAAGAACCTATATTAGGTCTTATCTCGCAGCGATAAGGGCGGCGAGGTCTAATTACTTCTCCGCCCTTGTCGCGTCCGCAGATAACCGCCCGGCCGCCCTGTTTAGGGTGACCCGCTCCCTCCTTAATCAGGAGGTGAGGGAGGAACCCTTGCAGGGTCGTGCCGAGGAGTTTAGTCAACATCTGTCGGACAAAATCGCTCGGATTCGGACTGGTCTGGACTCCAACTGGGCAGAGTCTGACGATCAGGACACGGGCGGTCTTGTCGATGTTATCTGGGAGGAGTTTGATTCTGTGACCCCGGAGGAAGTGGACAGGATTATGGGGAGGTTGAGCTCCACCACATTGTTCTGTACCAGCCTGCTACCGGCCCTGCAGAAAAGGCAGGGACAACCCCTTTTACAAGAAGGCAAGAGGCTGGAATTACGCCTGCCAAATTTATTACCACAAAAACAAACGGAACAAGACAAACCAAGAAACAGGAGCTTTAAGAAACATGAACTATCCAAGCGGTTGCCTTCAGCAAATCAGCCCTCCCACACATTCCCCTTATATAGAGTTCAGGGCGTGGCTTCTTTCTGCCTCCTTCCGAGGAGCCCCATTGCCTTCCTCTGTTTACTCCTAATTGACTGCCTCCTGCGTCGGGCGTCCTTGAACAGGGCCAGCTGTGGGTCATCTTCATCCACATTGTCAGGCTAACACAGCTGGGTCTCCGTGGTGACCAAGTGGGAGGGGCCTGGCTGAGGGCTCTCATCAGCAAGATCTTCAACCCCCTCAGCAAGGTCTTCAACACCCCCCTCCTCCTCTGAGTCGTCCGACCCAACTGCCGAACCCACAGGCTGACCCTGAATCACAACACACATGTTTATTGGACCCGTGCCCTTCCTGGCTGGTTTATGCAGCCCGGGAGGGGACACGAGGCTGGTTCCAGGCGGTTATATCTGCCTCTTTGAGTGAGGGTAGTTTCCCCGCCGTCTTGAAGGAGGCGGTGGTGAGACCTCTCCTCAAGAAGCCTGCCTTGGACCCAGCTGTGTTAAATAACTTTCGTCCGGTCTCCAACCTTCGCTTCCTTGCGAAGGTTGTTGAGAGTGTGGTGGCGCATCAGCTCCCTCTGGTCCTGGATGAAGCGGATTATCTAAACCCGTGCCAATCGGGTTTCAGGCCCGGGTACAGCACGGAGACGGCATTGGTCGCTCTGGTGAATGATCTCTGGAGGGCCCGGGACAGGGGATAGTCCTATTAGACCTCTCAGCGGCTTTCGATACCATCGACCATGGTATCCTGCTGCGGCGTCTCAGGGGATTGGAAGTGGGAGGCACAGTTCTTCAGTGGTTCTCCTCCTATCTCCTGGGACGTTCGCAGTCGGTGTTGGCAGGGGGGCAGAGGTCGACCTCGAGGTCTCTCGTTTGTGGAGTTCCTCAGGGGTCGGTCCTCTCGCCTCTCCTGTTCAACATCTACATGAAACCGCTGGGTGAGATCATTCATGGTTTTGGAGTTGGGTATCATCAGTATGCTGATGATACCCAGCTTTTCATTTCGACCCCAAACCACCCCAGTGATGCCCTCGACGTGATGTCCCGTTGCCTGGAAGTGGTTCGGGTCTGGATGGGGAGGAACAGACTTCAACTCAACCCCGACAAGACTGAGTGGCTGTGCATACCGGCATACCGGGATATTCAGAATATTCCACCTCTTTCCATGGGGGGTGAGCTTTTACCCCCCGTAGATAGGGCTCGCAACTTGGGAGTCCTCCTAGATTCGCGGCTTACTTTGGAAGACCATATATTGGCTGTGACTGGGGGGCCTTCGCCCAGGTTCGCCTGGTGCGCCAGTTGCGGCCCTATCTAGACCGGGATGCCCTGTGTACGGTCACTCACGCGCTCGTGACCTCTCGTCTGGACTACTGCAACGCTCTCTACATGGGGCTTCCCTTGAAGACCACTCGGAGGCTCCAACTGGTACAGAATGCAGCCGCGAGAGTTGTCTTGGGAGTTTCCCGATACTCCCATGTTACACCTCTGCTCCGCGAGCTGCATTGGCTACCAGTTGTCTTCCGAGTGAGACTCAAGGTTTTGGTAATGGTCTTCAAGGCCCTACATGGCATGGGTCCAGAGTACCTCGGGGATCACCTGCTGGTGGCGTCACCTTCCCTCCGCCCTGTGCGCTCCCACAGAGAGGGCCTCCTCAGGGTGCCACCGGTCAGAGAATGTCGGCTGGTGGCCCCCAGGGGGAGGGCATTCTCGGTGGGCGCCCCGGACTTATGGAATCAGTTGCCGGTTGAGCTCCGGACGGCGCCTGACCTTCGCTCCTTCCGACGCGATCTGAAGACCTATTTATTTGAACAAGCCGGCCTGGCCTGATGGGGGATGTGTTGGGGTTTTTATTGCGGGTTTTTTTATACCATTATTTATTGTTTTAGCTCGGGCTCGTATTGAATTCTCTCTTAACTTTTGTATTTTGCATTTTATATGTGCCCTGTTCACCGCCCTGAGTCCTTCGGGAGAAGGGCGGTATACAAATATAATAAACTTAAACTTAAACTTAAACTTAAGTTGGATGTTCCCCAAGTGCTGTATCAAAGCACATTAATAGAAAGTTATGTGGAAGGGAAAAGTGTGGAAGAAAAAGGTGCACAAGCAGCAGGGATGACCGCAGCCTGGAGAGGTTTGTCAGGAAAAGGCCATTCAAAAGTGTTGGGGACTTTCACAAGGAGTGGACTGAGGCTGGAGTCAGTGCATCAAGAGCCACCACACACAGACGGATCCTGGACATGGGCTTCAAATGTCATATTCCTCTTGTCAAGCCGCTCCTGAACAACAAACAACGTCAGAAGCGTCTTACCTGGGCTAAAGAAAAACAGACCTGGTCTGTTGCTCAGTGGTCCAAAGTCCTCTTTTCTGATGAGAGCAACTTTTGCATCTCATTTGGAAACCAAGGACCCAGAGTCTGGAGGAAGAATGGAGAGGCACACACTGCAAGATGCTTGAAGTCCAGTGTGAAGTTTCCACAGTCTGTGTTGATTTGGGGAGCCATGTCATCTTCTGGTGTTGGTCCACTGTGCTTCATTACGTCCAGGGTCAACGCAGCCGTCTGCCAGGAGATTTTGGAGCACTTCATGCTTCCTTCCGCAGACGAGCTTTATGGGGATGCTGACCTCATTTTCCAGCAGGACTTGGCACCTGCCCACACTGCCAAAAGCACCAAAACCTGGTTCAATGACTGTGGGATTACTGTGCTTGATTGGCCAGCAAACTCGCCTGACCTGAACCCCATAGAGCAGGGGTGTCAAACTCAATTTCATTGAGGGCCGCATCAGCATTGCGGTTGCCCTCAGGGGGCCTGGTGGGTATGGCCTGGGTGGGCATGGCCAGCTCTACATCGTTCACATCAAGTGTGCCTATGGGGGCCTGGGCAGGCGTGGGACAGATCTGAGGGTCTCTGGCAGAAGGAGGGTCTCTGGGCCAGGGCCAAGGCAGTGGGGGCCGTTCCCTCACTGTTTCCAGGATGGCTTCGCGGGCCGCATGAAACCACTTCGCGGGCCGGATCTGGCCCCTGGGCCTTGTGTTTGACATGTCTGCCATAGAGAATCTATGGGGCATTGCCAAGAGAAAGATGAGAGACATGAGACTGAGCAATGCAGAAGAGCTGAAGGCCGCTATTGAAGCATCCTGGTCTTCCATAACACCTCAGCAGTGCCACAGGCTGATAGCTTCCATGCCACGCCGCATTGAGGCAGTAATTGCTGCAGAAGGGGCCTAAACCAAGTACTGAGTACATATGGATGCTTATACTTTTCAGAGGTCCGATATTGTTCTATGTACACTCCTTGTTTTATTGATTGCATGTAATCTAATTTTCTGAGAGTGTGGATTTGGGGTTTTCATGAGCTGTATGCCATAATCATCACTATTATGACAAATCACGGTTTGAACTATCTTGCTTTGCATGTAATGAGTCTATCTCATATATTAGTTTCCACTTTTAAGTTGCATTACTGAAATAAATGAACTTTTGCACGATATTCTAATTTTTTGAGTTTCACCTGTAGTTGTAGAAATTCTTTTTCCTTCAGTATAGCTTTATTTAGAGACCATCTATTTTTCTTCTTGGCTCCTTTCCAAATCATTTTTATTGGGTTGTGATCTGCCCAGTCATTGGTTTCTATCTCTGCCTCTTGAATCATCATTTTCAAGTCCAAAGAAATCCATATTATATCGATTCTTGACCATGATTTATGTCTGTTTGAATAGAATGTATATTGTAGTTTCTCTGGGTTTTTCTCTCTCCATATGTCTAGAATAGAAAATTCTTCTATCATTTTTGAAAACTCTTTAGGTAGTAAATTTCCTACTTTTCTTTCTTGCTTAGCGCTTTTATAATCCAGAATTCCATCTACTATTGCATTAAAATCTCCCATTATACAGTTGCAAGAAAAAGTATGTGAACCCTTTGGGATTACGTGGAGTTTTGCATGAATTGGCCATAAAATGCGCTCTAAACATCATGTAAGTCACAATAATAGAAAAAAACAGTGCTTAAAATAATACTACACAAACATTAGCTGTTGTCATGTTTTAATTGAACATAAGATGGAAACATTCACAGTGCAGGGTGGAAAAAGTATGTGAACCTTTGGACTTAATAACTGGTTGACCCTCCTTTGGCAGCAATAACCTCAACCAAACGTTTCCTGTAGTTGCAGTTCAGACCTGCACAACGATCTGGAGTAATTTTGGACCACTCCTCTTCACAAAACTGTTTCAGTGTAGCAATATTCTTGGGATGTCTGGTGTGAATCGCTCTCTTAAGGTCATGCCACAGCATTTCAATCGGGTTGAGGTCAGGACTCTGACTGGGCCACTCCAGAAGGCGTATTCTGTTCTGTTGAAGCCATTGTTTTGTTGAATTACTTGTATGCTTTGGGTCATTGTCCTGTTGCATCACCCATCCTCTGCGGAGCTTCAGTTGGCGGACAGATGGTCGTACGTTTTCCTGCAAAATGTCCTGATAAACTCTGGAATTCATTTTCCCATCAATGACAACAATCCGTCCAGGCCCTGAGGCAGCAAAGCAGCCCCAAACCATGATGCTCCCTCCACCATGTTTTACAGTGGGGATGAGGTTTTGATGTTGGTGTGCTGTGCCTTTTTTTTCTCCACACATAGTGTTGTGTGTTTTTCCCAAACAACTCAATTTTGGTTTCATCTGTCCACAGTATATTTTGCCAGTAGTGCTGTGGAACATCCAGGTGCTCTTTTGCAAACTTCAAACGTGCTGCAATATTTTTTTTGGACAGCAATGGCTTCCTCCGTGGTGTCCTCCCATGTACTCCATTCTTGTTTAATGTTTTCCTTATTGTAGATGTGTCAACAAAAATGTTAGCATGTGCCAGAGATTTCTGTAGGTCTTTAGCTGACACTCTAGGATTCTTCTTTACCTCGTTAAGCATTATGCAGTGTGCTCTTGCAGTCATTTTTACAGGACGACCACGCCTAGGGAGAGTAGCAACAGTGCTAAACTTTCTCCATTTGTAGTCAGTCTGTCTTACCATGGACACATGAACATCAAGGCTTTTGGAGATACTTTTGTAACCCTTTCCAGCTTCATGCAAGTCAACAATTCTTGATCGTAGGTCTTCTGAGAGCTCTTTTCTGTGAGGCATGGTTCACATCAGACAGTGCTTCTTGAGACTAGTAAACCCAAAACAGGTGTGTGTTTTTAAAGGGCAGGACAGCTGTCAGCAACACATCCAATATCATCACACTGATTGGAGTCAAGGTTGGCTCACTCCTGGCTCCAATTAGCTCTTGGAGAAGTCATTAGGCTAGGGTTTCACATACTTTTTCCACCCTGCACTGTGAATGTTTCCATCTTATGTTCAATTAAAACATGACAACAGCTAATGTTTGTGTAGTATTATTTTAAGCAGACTGTGTTTTTCTATTGTTGTGACTTACATGACGTTTAGAGCGCATTTTATGGCCAATTCATGCAAAACTCCACGTAATCCCAAAGGGTTCACATACTTTTTGTTGCAACTGTACAAAATTTTTGGTAATTTAGGTCTAGTATTTTCTTACATAGTTTTAGATAAAGTTGTTCTTGTTTGTCATTAGGTGCATATATTCCAATCATCAATATCTGCTTTTGATCCATCATAATACCAACCATTAATATTCTCCCGTCTTCATTCGCATAGATTTGTTTGGGATTCATCTTTTCTTTAATATAAAAGGCTACTCCTCTTTTTGGTTGTTCTAGAATTTTAGAATGCTGGCTCTTAATATGCATTTCTTGAAGGCAAATTATGTCCATTTTTAATTTTTGTAGACGTGTAAAAAATTTTCTCCTTTTTGAGGGGGAGTTTAGGCCATTAATATTTATTGATAAAATTCCAGTTTCCTCCATCCCTTTCAGTTATATCTAGGTCTTAATCTTCTAGTCGATCTTATCTGTCTCTGATCTCTTGGTCTTGTGCCTTCTGGGTACGAATATGTAGTTTTAGTTTCTTCCTCCACTCTTTGTTCGACCGCACCTTCAACTGGCATTTCTTCTTGTTTTTTCGGATCAGGGTCGCCTCTTTCCAGGAAGGCTCTGTGGTTGTCAAAAAAGTCCATTGCTTTAAGTGGTGTGTCGAGTCTGTATCTTTTCGTATCCCAGTAGATTAAAATTCCTTCTGGAATCAGCCATCTAAAGTTCACTCCTTTTTCGACTATTTTCTTAGTTAGAAATTGGTAGTCTCTTCGAGCCTCTCTTATTCTTCTAGGAATTTGCTTGAGAACTACGATTTCTTTTTCTTTGTATTTCAATGGTTCGTCTCTCACTTTTCTCATCTCTTGTGGATCTTTTTAAAAATCTGACATGTACTTCCCTAGGGACTTTATTTCTTCTGGTATAGTTTGAGTTGACACGATAATCCTGATCTAATTCTCCTTCCATTTGTGACTTTCCGAGTCCTAATACGTCTGCCAGCAGTTCTGTTATCAAGTCTGAGAGATCCTCTTCCTTATCTTCTATTATGTTTCAAAATCTTTAGAAGTATGAGGCCCACTCCATTTCTATGACCGCTAAAGAATCTTCCAATTCTCCGTTTATTTGCATCAATTTTTGATTTTCATCTTTTAACACTTCTAACTTCTGATCTACCTCAGTTGACCTATCCTCTATTTTTTGGATTCTTTGCTAATTGTAATCATCTGTTTGAAGTTTTCCATTTGGGAATCTATATTGTTGATTTTTTTATTCATTTTGTCTAGGTCATTTTTCAGCTCTTCATGGTTTTTAGTTGCTGTAGCAGACTGGGCAGCATTGGAGTCATAAATTGCTTGTAGGATCGCTTGGGTGTCCTTCTGGTGGGTTTCAATCTTCTGCTGTAACATTGTAGTAATTGATTTCTGATAGACTGGACTTGCAGAAGTGGAAGCAGGAGCAGAGGATCCTTTTTTTCCAAGTTTAGATAAATTGGAAACACTCATCTTTATCTTCAATTCATATGGTATCTCCGCCAAATGGCCAAATTTTGTAATCCAAAAGGCTCCTAATGGTTAGGAGGGACAAACCATCAAAAATAGTAAAAGGTAAGGGTAGTTAAAAAATAAAAATCCAAAGAAAAGGGGGGGAAAAGAAAAAAAGCCAAAGAGGAATAAAAAGGAAAAAATAGAGGATGTCTGTAAAAATAGCAGGGCAAAAAGGAAAAAATGCCCCAAAAATAAAAAGAAAAAGCACAGAAAAAAAGCAAAGACACATGGGAAAAGAAAAAGAAAATAGAAAAGGCAGAAAATAAAAATGTCAAAATTGTAATCCGCAGAGTTGTATTCTAAAGAATTTCTTGGTGTTCACTTATCAAAAACAGCTAATAGCAGTTTCAAGTCTTTTTGTATTTATAGTCCAGAGGAGTCAGATGTCTTCAAAAACAATCTTATAAAACCAGGCAGGCTAAAAAGACCAAAGGGGATCTTTTTTTTTATCCTCAATGAAAGTTTTCAAGGACCTTCAAAGGAATGTCTGGGCAAACAGCCAACTTCCAGTCTAAGTTAACTTCATTCAGGGAGGGTGTATAAAATTCTCAGGCTTCACCACTAGATGGCATTAACTGTCCATTCCCACCCTATTTACAGACGGGATTAAAAACAAAAAGTAACTTTCAAACTTAAAAAGTAAAAAAGTAAAAATTGTGATGGCTTTCTCACAAAAAATAGACACAAAATTCTATAGAACCAGAAGCCTTCCCAAACTTATGCCTCAGACAGCCTTGCAATACAGTGGCGTTTTCAATTAGCCAAGAGCTTAAACCGCTGCTTGTAATTCGAGATGGGGGGATAGGAAGGAAAAATTCCACCACCACCCTCCCTAAAACTAAGGGCTTCGCTCTCAAGGGCTGTAAAAGTGCTATCTGCCAAAGGTCTTCACTTGGAAAGAGAGAAAGGAATTTTCTCACCCAGATTAGCCGTTTGCTTTCAATTTAGAGTTCTTTGTCTCCGCCGAACAGCTGGCAATGGCGGAACGCATGAATGCGGTCAGCCTTTCTTCCTGCCGGTTCCAGGGACTCCATTGAGACCAGCGGTCCAGCTACTACCAGCCACAATCTTCAAGACTTCGCCCTTTGGAGGTCGCCTCTACGGGGTGGCTTTCAGTCCATTTGGACCCACCAGCTGGTAGAAATTGGACCTGGGGAGAAGAGAAACATTTCCCTGAGTCTGTCTTAAACAACGTCAGCGGAAACACTCCATTCTTTTACCCATGTTAATATGGATGCTTGATAATATAAGATCCACTCTGGCAAACCAAAACCTCCATTTTCCTTAGTTTCTTGTAACATTTTCATCTTGATTCTAGCTTTCTTTCCTTGTGAAATAAATTTCAAAATTAATGAATTTAAATCTTCAAAGAATTTTTTCTCAAGTTTTATAGGTATTGTTTGGAATAAAAGTTTTGGTAGTATATTCATTTTCACTGTAGCAATTCTTCCTAATATCGACAGTTGCAAGTTTTCCCATTTTTCCAAGTCCAATCTTATTTGGTTCAATAATTTTGTATAATTATCTTCTTTTATTGTTGAACATCTTGCTGTTAAGTATATTGCCAGATATTTAACCTTTTTGATTATTTGTAGTTCTTTTTTTCCTGACATTTGATTTTTTTTGCTTATCTGAAAGATTGTTAACTGTTACTTTAGTTTTATCTCTGTTTATTTTCAGTCCTGCTATTTCTCCATACTGTTCTATCTTTTCCAGCAGTTTAGGAATCGTCTCCAAAGGTTCTTCTAGGATAAATACCAAATCATCTGCAAATGCTTGCAATATGTATGTTTCACCTTTTATTTCTACTCCTTTAATTTCTGTATCTTGTCTAATATTTCTATTTAGAACTTCCAAAGTTAAAATAAATAACAATGGCAACATCCTTGCCTTGTACCTTTTCTTATCTCAAAGTTCTCTGTATAGCCTCCAATTAGAATCACTTTCGTTGTTTGTTTATTATATATTGTTTTAATCATATTTATAAAGTTTTGTCCAAAGTCCATTATTTTTAATTGCTGGATCATAAATTGCCAGGAAACATTATCAAATGCAATAATTTTAGTTGATTAAGTATGTTAGAATCTTCTGGTGAATTCTGGAGTTCCCTCTCCTTCAATTTAATTTCTTGTAACACATTTTGCCCCTTCATGGATTACTGCCTTGTCGTGGCGAAGGGGCTTGCGTAATTCAATGAAGCTATGAGCTATGCCGTGCAGGGCCACCCAAGACGGACAGGTCATAGCCGAGAGTTCTGACAAAACGTGATCCACTGGAGAAGGAAATGGCAACCCACTCCAGTATCTTTGCCATGAAAACCCTATGGACAGTACCAAAAGGCAAAACGATATGACGCTGGAAGATGAGCCCCTCAGGTCGGAAGGCGTCCAATATGCTACTGGGGAAGAGCAGAGGGCTAGTACTAGTAGCGCCAGAAAGAATGAAGCGACTGGGCCAAAGCCGAAAGGACGCTCAGCTGTGGATGTGTCTGGTGGTGAAAGGAAAGTCCGATGCTGTAAAGATTTTTTCTCCATAGGAACCTGGAATGTAAGATCCATGAATCAAGGAAAGCTGGACGTGGTCAAACAAGAGATGACAAGACTGAACATCGACATCTTAGGTATCAGCGAACTAAAATGGACAGGAATGGGTGAATTTAATTCAGATGACCATCAGGTATACTACTGCGGGCAAGAATCCCTCAGAAGAAATGGAGTAGCCTTCATAGTCAATAAAAGAGTAGGAAAAGCAATACTGGGATACAATCCTCAAAATGACAGAATGATCTCAGTTCGAATCCAAGGCAAACCATTCAATATCACAGTAGTCCAAGTCTATGCCCCAACCACCAGTGCTGAAGAGGATGAAATTGACCCGCTCTATGAAGCCCTACAGCACCTTATAGAACTAACACCAAAAAATGATGTCCTTATCATCATGGGGGATTGGAATGCTAAAGTAGGAAGCCAAAAGATAACCGGAATAACAGGCAAGTTTGGCCTTGGAGTACAAAATGAAGCAGGGCACAGGCTGATAGAATTTTGTCAAGAGAATACGATGGTCATAGCAAACACTCTTTTCCAACAACCCAAGAGACGGCTCTACACATGGACATCACCAGACGGTCATCACAGAAATCAGATTGACTATATGCTCTGCAGCCAAAGATGGAGAAGCTCTATACAGTCAGTAAAAACAAGACCAGGAGCTGACTGTGGCTCAGACCATGAGCTTCTCCTTGCAAAGTTTAAGCTTAAACTGAAGAAAGTAGGGAAAAGCACTAGGCCACTCAGGTATGAATTAAATCATATCCCTGTTGAATATACAGTAGAGGTGACAAATAGATTTAAGGAATTAGATCTGATAGACAGAGTGCCTGAAGAACTATGGACAGAGGTTCGCGACATTGTACAACAGGTAGCAACCAAAACCATCCCAAAGAAAAAGAAATGCAAGAAAGCAAAATGGCTGTCTGAGGAAGCTTTGCAAATAGCTAAGGAAAGGAGGGAAGCGAAAGGCAAGGGAGAAAAACATAGATATGCCCAATTGAATGCAGAATTCCAGAGAATAGCTAGAAGAGATAAGAATGCCTTCTTAAATGAACAGTGCAAAGAAATAGAAGAAAACAATAGAATAGGGAGGACCAGAGATCTTTTCAAGAAAATTGGAGAGATGAAATGAAATGCAAAAATGGGCATGATAAAGGACCAAAATGGCAGGGACCTAACAGAGGCAGAAGAGATTAAGAAGAGGTGGCAAAATTACACAGAAGAACTATACAAGAATGAGCTTAATGTCCCTGATAATCACAATGAGGTGGTCACTGACCTCGAGCCAGACATCCTAGAATGTGAAGTGAAGTGGGCCTTAGAAAAGCTGAGCAACAACAAAGCTAGTGGAGGTGACAGTATTCCAGCTGAGCTATTCAAAATCTTAAAAGACAGTGCAGTAAAAGTGCTACACTCAATTTGCCAGCAAATTTGGAAAACTCAACAGTGGCCACAGGATTGGAAAAGATCAGTTTACATTCCAATTCCAAAGAAAGGCAGTGCCAAAGAATGTTCAAACTATCGCACCATTGCACTCATTTCTCATGCTAGTAAAGTCATGCTTAAAATCCTACAAGCTAGACTTCAGCAGTATGTGGATCGAGAACTACCAGAAGTACAGGCAGGATTTCGAAGAGGCAGAGGAACTAGAGATCAAATTGCCAACATACGCTGGATCATGGAGAAAGCTAGGGAGTTCCAGAAAAACATCTACTTCTGCTTCATTGACTATGCTAAAGCCTTTGATTGTGTGGATCATAACAAACTGTGGCAAGTTCTTAAAGAGATGGGAGTACCAGACCATCTTATTTGTCTCTTGAGAAACCTATATGCGGGTCAAGAAGCAACAGTGAGAACTGGACATGGAACCACTGATTGGTTCAAAATTGGGAAAGGAGTCCGGCAAGGCTGTATACTGTCGCCCTGCCTATTTAACTTATATGCAGAGCACATCATGAGAAAGGCAGGGCTAGATGAATCAAAAGTTGGAATTAAGATTGCCGGAAGAAATATCAACAACCTAAGATACGCAGATGATACCACTCTAATGGCAGAAAGTGAAGAAGAACTAAAGAGCCTCTTGTTGCGGGTGAAGAAGGAGAGTGCAAAACTTGGGTTGAAACTTAACATTAAGAAAACCAAGATCATGGCATCTGGCCCTCTCAATTCCTGGCAAATAGATGGGGAAGAAATGGAGGTAGTGACAGATTTTATTTTCCTGGGCTCCAAGATCACTGCAGATGGGGACTGTAGCCAAGAAATTAAAAGACGCTTGCTCCTGGGGAGGAAAGCCATGACAAATCTAGACAGCACACTAAAAAGCAGAGACATCACCCTGTCAACAAAAGTGCGTATAGTCAAGGCTATGGTCTTCCCAGTTGCAATGTATGGCAGTGAAAGTTGGACCATAAGAAAGGCTGAGCGCCAAAGAATTGAGGCCTTTGAACTATGGTGCTGGAGAAGACTCCTGCGAGTCCCTTGGACTGCAAGGCGATCAAACCGGTCAGTCCTAGAGGAGATCAATCCTGACTGCTCTTTAGAAGGCCAGATCCTGAAGCTAAAACTCAAATACTTTGGCCACCTAATGAGAAGGAAGGACTCACTGGAGAAAAGCCTAATGCTGGGAAAGATCGAGGGCAATAGAAGAAGGGGACGACAGAGAATGAGGTGGCTGGATGGAGTCACTGAAGCAGTAGGCGTGAGCTTAAATGGACTCCAGAAGATGGTAGACGACAGAAAGGCCTGGAGGAATGTTGTCCATAGGGTCGCGATGGGTCGGACACGACTTCGCAGCTAACAACAACAACAACAACAACACATTTTGAATGTTTCATTCATCTTGATTACTGTATTGCATTGTATAAAATGTCCTCATAACACAGCCTTACAAGCATTCCAAACTTTTGTCAAATTGGTTCGCTTACCTAAGTTATTATTGAAATAATTTTGGAGTACCTGTTTACATTGTTTAAGGATCTGTGGCCTCTGCAAAATAGACTCTTTTAGTCTCCATTTAAAAGACTGAAAACCGACTTCCGGTGGCGGTGCGGCGCCGAAGACAGCCGTTTTCGGGCTGTCCGCTTCGCAGCTGTGTTTATCCACCGAAAACAGCGCCGATCAGCTGTTTAGGTGGATTTGAAGCCCCCTCCTCGGGAGAAGAGGAGGGGGTGAGGCCCCAGGTAGGGGTTGAGCTCTCCGGGGCCGCCTGAGCTGAAAGTTTGGGCGGCTGAAGGATTGAGCCCCCCCGAAGCCTGGGTTGCTCCGAGCTGCTCAGCGTCTCTGCTCCGGGATTTTTGGAGCAGAGCCAGGCGTTAGCGACCACCCCTGCCAGAAGGAAAGACTTTTGAGTAATAAGGAGCAGGCAGAGCGGTACAGGAGGTCAAGGTGAAGTGGACTTTTATTTTTACTCCCTAGCTCAATGGACTTTATAGCTTTAAAGTGAAAGTACGCAACAAGTGAAAGTGGGGAAAGATGGCGGCTAAATCTTCCTCTAAAGTTCTTCGGAGTGCGGGAACTTCCCCGGTGCAACAGACATCGTTGCAAGCTTTGCTTCCTCCTGCACCTCCTGTGGCATTGACGCTTAAGGACTTACAAGATGCCTTTGCAAAGCAATCCCAGGTAATGTCAGAAATGATGGATGATAAGATGGTAAAGCTGGAGGAGAAACTGGAGAAATTGGAGGAGAGGATGGAAGAGAAGTTTAGTGCAATGGAGGAGAGGATGGAAGAGAAGTTTAGTGCAATGAGGGTAGACATTTTGTCTACAATTGAAAGCGTGGCTGAATGTGTGCAACGTTTGGATGAAAAAGTGGAGGATCTTAGTCAAAAGAACTCTATATTGGAAGTAAAGGTACTGGAGAATGAAAATTTAAGGGATAAAATGGACGGAGAATTGAGCCTTGTCCAGTACCATCAGATGCAGTATGCTATTAGAATCAGGGGTTTAAAAGAGAATCCTAAAGAAGACTTAAAGCAGCTGATTTCTGAGGCTTTGGAAGCAGTATTGGGCCAGCCAGCATCTGAAATAGAGGGAAGCATGGATAAAATTTTTCGTGTAAATTCATGGATTGCAAGGCAGAGGAAGCTACCTAGAGATGTGGTGGTCTATTTTACAAAGAGAGCAACTAGAGATGAAGTTATTCAAGCTGCTTATGATACTAAAGTTGTGGTTGCTGAGCAAGAAGTCCTGGTTCTAAAAGAGATTCCTCCAAAGATTTTAAGGAGAAGGAAAGATTTTGCATTTCTTGCACAGGAACTTAAGCAATGTGATATTAAGTTTAGATGGGAGATTCCAGTTGGATTGGTGGTGATGCACGAAGGTAAAAGATATCGTCTGGTTACTGTGACTCAGGCGCGTGATTTCTACAGCAATGTTTTAAAAGCAACCCCTCTATCACTCTTGGAAGCTGCAAAGGGATCTGGAGAGGGAAAATTTCAAGATGCTGAAGGGGGACAGATAGAGGAGAATGGTGCTGGAGGGGATCAAATTACATCTTCATCGGCTGCTGCTGGAGAGCAGAGGTTGGCGCGTGCCGCTTTAAGACGAGCAAGACAAGTACAAGAGCAAGACCAGCAGAAGTTCATGGAACTTTCAAAGCGTACTTACAGTGAAGCTGTGGGAGGAGCGCGGCCCAAAGAAGTTGCAGGGGCCATTGAAGATGTGCTCCAAAAGCTTCGGGGCGCCAAGCATGGCGACTAAATTTCTAACCTGGAATGTTAATGGATTAAACTCACCACAGAAGAGAAAGAAAGTTTTTCAATATTTAAAACAATTTAAGATTGATGTTATATGTTTGCAAGAAACGCATATTAGGGTTATGGACCAAAAGTATTTATCGAACTCAAGGTTGGGCACGCAATTTGTTGCCTCCGCGATGAATAAGAAAAATGGAGTGGTTGTCTACGTTAAAAGTACTCTAACAGCGGAACTAATTGAAGTAGATAAGCAAGGAAGATATGTTATGATAGATTTGCTGTTAGAAGGTAAAAAACGCTTTTAGTTGGACTGTATGCTCCTAATCAACAACAAGCTGATTTTTTTAGTTTACTTCACACAAAGGTTACCCAATTGGATTACAAATCGTTTTTTTTTATGGGGGACTGGAATGGTGTTTTGGACGTACAGATGGATAAGGCTGGTTCTTTTAAGCGTGTTCCGAGTCATGCCAGATTGCCTAAATCTTTTTTCGAAATGAAGGACGATTTGGAACTGCGAGATATTTGGCGTGACACACATCTACATGAAAAGGATTATACTTTTTTTTCTGACAGACATCAATCTTTTTCCAGGATTGATTTTATTTTGCTGACTAATGATTTTTTTTCTAGGATTAAGAAGGCAAAGATCTGTGCAAGAATTATTTCTGATCATAGTCCAGTTTGGTTAGAGATCAATAAGGACAATAGGGATAGGCGCTCGTGGCGCGTAAATGAGAATTTGTTTAGAAATCAGAGAAATGTGGAAGAATGTAAACAGCAGATGAAGGATTTCTTTGAAATTAATATGAATAAGGATACCTCTATGGACATGGTTTGGGATGCTAGCAAGGCCTACATGAGAGGGGTGTTGATATATATGAATAATAAATGCAGACGTACTTTGGAAGTTAGAAGGAAAGAACTGGAGAATGAAATTAGGGAAAAAGAAAAGGCCCTAATCCTGAACCCATTGGATGTGAAGACTAAGGAGGTTATTAATCTATTAAGAGGACAATTTGATAAGTTGATGGCTGATCAAGTGGCAACCAATTTACGGTTTGCTAGGCATAATACTTTTTGCAATGCTAATAAGCCAGGTAGATGGCTAGCTTACAGACTAAGGAAAAAGCAAAGGGCTTCTAATATAGATAAAATTGAATATAAGGGAAAGGTTGTGTTTCAACAGGATCTTATTAAGGAAGCTTTTGTGGATTTTTATTCTAAATTATATGCTAAGGAGAAGATTAATGACAAAGACATTGATGTATATTTGGAGAATGCTAGCATCCCGGTTCTTACGCAAGCACAAAAGGAGGAGATTAATCAATTGATAACAGAAGAAGAAATTCTTATAGCAATTAAAGAATTGAAGGTGGATAAAGCGCCAGGTACGGATGGTCTGACTGCGGCTTATTACAAAAATTTACAATTGGAGTTGATAAAGCCGTTAAAGGAACTGTTCCAGACAATTCAGAGAGGGGGAAAGGTGCCTCCGTCTTGGAGAACTTCTTTTATCTCTTTGATTCCGAAGGAAGATCAAGATGCTACTCAAGTTAAAAACTATAGACCGATATCACTTTTAAATACAGATTACAAGATATTTGCTAAGGTGTTGGCTAACAGATTGATGAGGGTTCTGCAACAGGTGATTCATGGGGATCAAACTGGGTTTATTAGTGGTAGGCAAATGAAAAATAATGTGAGGCATATAGTTGATGTGATAGAGTTTTTGGAAAGGAACAACCAGATCCCTGCGGCGCTAATTTTTCTAGATGCTGAAAAAGCTTTTGATCAATTGAATTGGCAATTTTTGATGAAAGTTTTAGATAAAATGAATTTTGGGGATAAATTTTTGCAACCAATTAGGGCATTATATCAAAAACAAACTGCCCGAATAATAGTTAACAATAGTTTGACTGAAGCATGTAATATTGAGAAGGGCACAAGGCAAGGGTGTCCGTTATCTCCTTTATTATTTGTGTTAACATTGGAGATATTACTGGTAAAAATACGGAATTCGGAAAGAATTAAGGGTATACAAATTAGAGATCAGGATTATAGATTGAGAGCGTTCGCAGATGATCTGGTTGTTACGGTGACCCAGCCGGAGAACTCTGTTGTGGACCTGATGGAGATAATAATGCAATATGGGAAGGTTTCTGGATTTAAAGTTAACGCACAAAAAACTAAAATTCTGGCCAAAAATATGACAGTATCGCAAAAGGCTCTTTTAGAAGGATTAACTGGATTTGAGATTGCTAAAAGGGTCAAATATTTGGGGGTGTTTTTGTCACCCTCTAATACAAAGTTATATAAAAATAACTATGAAAAATTATGGGGAAAAATTCAAAAAGAAATGGAGAGTTGGGAAAAATTGCAATTGTCTTTGTTGGGAAGAATCGCAGCAGTGAAAATGAATGTCCTGCCTAAATTTCTATTCTTATTTCAAATGATACCGGTTCTTAAAAAAGATTCTAATTTGGAAGAATGGCAACGGGGTATCAATAAATTTGTTTGGGCAGGGAAAAGGCCACGAGTTAAACTTAAGATTATGCAGGATACTCGTGAAAGAGGTGGTCTCAAAATGCCTAATCTTAAATTATATTATGAAGCTGCTGCGTTATCAGGAATAAGTGATTGGATTAATTTGACACAAGAGAGATTATTAAATCTTGAGGGCCACGACTTGTTATTTGGCTGGCATGCATATTTGTTGTATGATAAGAAGGTAGATAATGTATTTAAAGTGCATATTCTAAGACAGGCATTGTTGAGAGTTTGGAAGAAGTATAGACATAAGTTAGACTGCAAGATACCATTGTGGGCAATTCCAAAACACGCAATAGAAAACATAAATGTTGGTTTCAAACATGATGTGACTACGTATAAGGAGATTTTAAGCTTGGAAAGAAGTGTCTGGTGTTTAAAATCGTATAACCTCTTGCGAGATGAGAAGATTGTTCAAACTTGGTTTCAATATACTCAGTTACGGGCCAGGTGGAAAGAAGATCAGAAAACTGGTTTTGCAATGACTGACGAAAATTTGATAAAGCAAATTAGAAATCAGGGTCCAGCACATATCAAACGAATATATCTTGCATTGATAGAAATTGACTCAGAAACAGAACTTGTTAAAGATTGTATGATAAAATGGGCCCAGAATATCCAAGAAGTTATTACAATGGATACGTGGGAAAAGATCTGGGTGAGGAACGTAAAATTTACACAAGCTCAAAACCTAAGAGAGAACTTTTACAAAATGTTTTATAGATGGCATTTAGATCCTAAAAAGCTTGCAAGTATGTATCCGAATTATCAGCCAAAATGTTGGAGGTGTGGTGGCGAAGATGCAACATATTTTCACATATGGTGGACCTGCAAAAAGGTTAAGGCTTTTTGGATAAAAATTTGGTGGAATATGCAGAAGATCTTCAAGCAAAGGATAAAGTTTTGTCCGCAATTGTTTTTGTTGGGTATAATTACAGATGCTACTGTTGTGGACACTAAGTTGATGTTGAATTTAATTACAGCAGCAAGACTTTTAATAGGTCAATATTGGAAGAAGGAGGAACTGCCGACTATAGAAGAATGGACTTTAAAGGTTTCTGACCTGGCGGAAATGGCAAAGATCTCGGCTTATTTGAAAGATCATTCGCAAGAACGTTATATTATGGAGTGGAAAAAATGGATTGTATATATCCAGAACAAATATGGGACTAAAAAGTTTCATTTAGCATTTGAATAAGTCTTCCTTTCTATTTTCTTTTCTTTTTATATGTAATATTAGTATTGCTTGTAGTTATCTTATATGAGCTAGAGAGTGATAGATTTAAGAATTTATTGTTGGTAGCATATGGATGTTTATGATTGTTCTTTGTTTTTATACCTTGTACTTAGCTCTGGGAAGTCGGGGGGGGGGAAAGGGGGGGTAGGGGTAGGGAGGGATAGGTAGGGGTGGGGGGAGGGGGGGATTGTTAAAGATAAAATGTATTTTAAAACTTTTCAATAAAAAAAAAGACTGAAAACCAAATTTAAGGTGTAAAGACACTGGATTATGGTCAGAAAGTTTTTGGAAGAATAGTAACTTTAGTTGTTTTGTGAAGTAAATTTTTTGTAATCCAAATCATATCAATTCTAGAAAAGGATTTGTGTCTCTGAAAAAAAGGTAAAGTCTTTTGTTAGTCTATTTTTACACCTCGAAAGATCAATCAAACCTAAAGTATTAGTTTGAAAAAGGTTTGGCACAGTTTCCCTTGTGTTTCTTTAATTTAATACCTTTATCAGCTGATCTGTCCAGTTGTGGGGCTACTACCCCATTGTAGTCTCCAATTATACACCAATACTGAAAGGAATAGGAGAGTAAGTGTTCGGACAAATGTTGAAAAACCTTGGTGTGGAGTGTATAATCCCACTATAATCAGTTTTATTCCTTGTAATTCAATTTGCACAATTACATATCTGCCTTGATCAACAGCAAACAAATGTGGATGTAATTGCGGTTTTATATACAAAACTACCCTATTGATTTTTTTCCTTAGAATTAGCAGAAATAAATTCCAGACCCAAAGTGTTATTTATTACGTACTTTTGTCAGTCTCTTTGATATGAGTTTCTTGCAAACATATAATGATTCAGGTTTTTTTTTTTTCAAATAATGAAATAACTGTTTTCTCTTTTGTGGGGAATTTGCCCCATTTACATTCCATGCTAGAATCTTGCAATCTATCTGTTACGAAGAGGAAGTTCCAGGGATTTCAGCTGTGGCTTCTATCTCCGCAGCCTGCCCTTCATCAGTGTCAGAACTCTTTTTATCTTTTTCTTTCAGACCCAATTCTTGTGGTAATTGATCTTTATCTTTTGAAAAATACCGTAGTTCTGATCCGTATCTTTCCAAAAAAAACCCTTGTGTTTTAAGGACTGAATTTAGTCTATATCGTTTTTTTCGAAAGGTAAAGATAACACCTTCCAGTTTATCCCAGCAAAAGGGAATATTATTTTGCTTCAGGAGATCTGTCAGGAAGAAATATTCTTTGTGTTTCCTTAATATTGTAATTGGAATTTCTCTGAATATTTGCACCTCTTTTCCAGAAATGTTAAATGACTTAAATTATGAATTTGTTCAGAAATTCACAGAAAAACTTCCTTCTGTTTCAAATCCAATAACAATAAATCTGAGTCAAGATCTAACCTTGTGGCTATCTTATTCAATCTAATCTGTATATTTTTAACATCTTCTTTAGTTTGTTTTAACTCTGTTACTAATAATTCAAACTTTTTTCTGGATTTTCCATTCATCTCTTTTAATGTGTAATGTAACATAGAAAACTTTTTCTCAAATGCTTCCATAAGGAGTTTGGCGCTGGGCTCCTCCAAGTCATGTTTTGATTCCTTCAACTCCTTCCTAGGAGGCATTTTTGTAAATATGTACAGTTCCTCTCTCACAACCAGTTGCTGGCAGCAGAAAAGCAGGTAAGAATACACAGTCCCTTTTTCAAAGTCAGATAGAGAGTTCCAAAAGCAAAACTCAGCAGCTAGCAGGGAAAATAATGATGATATTTTCCCTCATCGTGGATTCTAATTGACTTAATAGCACTGGAGGAGTTTGTTGAAATAATTAATCATTCCGTATGGAAGAGGCAAATGGCAACAAGTTTTCTTAGACTACAGGTAATCCCCGAGTTACGACCGTTCACTTAACACTCGTTCGAAGTTACGTTATCAGCGCCCCTAATGTTTATGAGCAAATCCCAAAATTACGACTATTGTAGCACCACAGCAGCCATTCGCCCTTACAAGTTATTGCAGAGGCTCTGCAATATTCACCCTATTCCTCTCCCCACTCCCCACAACTGCTTCCCCCTCCCTTCCTGCTGCGCCAGATTCACTTACCTTGCAAAATCTCTCCTCTCTGCCATGGTTTCTTTCTCTTTGAGGGAGAGGAGAGTTGGCTTGGAAATGCTTTTTGCACCGACAATGGAAGCTCCTGGGTGCTGTAATATCTTGCGAGTTCAAACACAAATTCTCTACAAAAGAGATCATGGCCCCCGGATGCTTCCATTCTCTGGGGGGGGGGGAGTGTTTGCTTTGTTTGCATGCCTATGGGGCAAAGTGTGGAATTGGAGTCGGCCAGGTGCAGGAAACAATGCCGTCTGTGGCCCGGGTGTGCTGCTTGGTGCAGCAGCCTTAGTTCGAGGATAGGAACAAAGCCTTCAACTGAGCAGGGAGGCAGGTCCCTTGCACCGGCATTCAAGCCGGCGGCAACCACCTGAGCGGCCATGATCCCCCTCCCTAGCCAGCCAGCCACCCCACCCGACCTAGTCCTTGCCTGGCCGGCCGGCCGGCACAAATCCTCACCACACTTCTCCTTCTCATCCTCCTCACTCATTCAGCAGCAGCAGCTTGAATTTCTCTGCTCCGTCTGAGTGAAAGGAAACGGAGGTGCAGAGCAGGATTGCTCTCAATAAGGCCGGTGCATGCAGCGCACCTGCATCTTGAGAGCAATCCTGCTCTGTGCCTCCGGTTTCTTCCTTCAGGACGGAGCGGAGAAACTCAAGCTGCTGCCGCTCAAACACTTTTTATTCAGATCCAGACCTGCGATTGGAAGGTCCATGTGCCTGCAGTGGGGTGCTTCAGAAATGGAAAGGAACGCTCCGTGTGACTGCTTGAAACTCCGTGTGACTCAGGTCTCTGTTCGGATGAAAGGTGTTTGAGCAGCAGGCTTGAGTTTCTCTGCTCTGTCTGAGTGAAAGGAAACGGAGGTGCAGAGCAGGATTGCTCTCAATAAGGCTGGCGCATGCAGCACACCTGCATCTTCTTGAGAGCAATCCTGCTCTGTGCCTCCGGTTTCTTCCTTCGGGACGGAGCGGAGAAACTCAAGTTGCTTCCGCTCAAACACTTTTTATCCAAATCCAGACCTGACAGAGATCGGAAGGTCCATGTGCCTGCAGTGGGGTGCTTCAGAAACAGAAAGGAATGCTCCGTGTGACTGCTTGAAACTCCGTGTGACTCAGGTCTCAGTTTGGATAAAAAGTGTTTGAGCGCCTATGGGGCTATTCAAAACGTAGGGATTTGCTGTGTATTGAATAGCCCCACCAGAGCACAAACACTCCACAATGCCAAATCCTAACCCCCACTCCAGGGCATCCATAATGCCGAATCCTAATCCCCACCGCAGGGCATCCACAATGTAATAAAATAAATAAATAAATAAAATGCCAAATCCTAACCCCCACCCCACCGCAGGGCATCCACATTTCTTCACTAATCTTTCTAGCTCCATTCTCCGTGTGCAGGGCAACAAAAGTTTGTGGGAGTAAAAAAAAGAGATCAATCCGACCTTCCAACTTCTCGCAAAATTGGAAGGTCTGATTGAACTTTTTTTTTACCAGTAGTCCCACAAACTTCTTTTGTTGCCCTGCATGTGGTGGCGGAGAAAGGAGCTGTAAAAGAGGTTAGTCAAGGGATGCTTTGGGGAAGCGAGGGAGATGAGCAGAGCCCTGATGCTGGCGGAGTGAGTGTTGGCTATTCCTGCCAGCTTGGTGTCATCTGCAAATTTGATGAGTTCCCTGTCTATCCCCTTGTCCAAATCATTGATGAAGATGTTGAAGAGCACTGGGCCCAGAACAGAGCCCTGTGGCACCCCACTACACACTTCCCTCCATGTAGATGCAGTTCTATTGAGGACCACATGCTGAGTATGGCCGATCAGCCAGCTACGAATCCATGTTGGTGGTGATGCTGTCTAACCCACATTTTTCTGTCTTATCAAGTAGTAGGTTGTGATCTACTTTATCAAATGCCTTACTGAAGTCCAAGTAAATTATATCCACAGCATTCCTCTGATCCACTAATTTTGTCACTTGGTCAAGATTTGTCTAGCATGATCTGTTTTTGACAAACCCATGTTGACTTTTAGTAATGACTTTGTTTGCCTCTAGGTCAGTGGTGGCGAACCTTTTGGAGACCGAGTGCCCAAACTGCAACCCAGAACCCACTTATGTATCATCGGGTGCTGGGTGGGCGTGGCCCATTGGATGGGTGTGGCCCATTGGGTGGGCGTGGCTGTGGTAGTAACGGCAGACTGGGTGGGACTAAAAAGTTCAATCAATTCCAACTTTACGAGATCTTTTTTTTCCTGTGAGAAGTTTAAATTGATTGATTGATTGAACCTTTTTTTTTTTTGCAGCGGAGGCCTAAAGCGAAAAGGTTTTATTAAACCCAGCTGAACGCCTAGGATTGGGGCAGTGACGCATGTGCCCACAGAGAGGGCTCTGCGTGCCACCTGTGGCATGCGTGCCATAGGTTCGCCACCATGGCTCTAGGTGTTCGCTGATTTGTTGTTTGATTATCTTTTCCAGAATCTTCCCAGGTATTGAGGTCAGGCTGATAGATCTGTAGTTTCCTGGATTTATTTTTTTCCCTTTTTTGAAGATAGGAACTACATCAGCTCTTTTCCAGTCCTCTGGTAGTTCCCCTGTGCTCCAGGATCTTTGAAAAATATAGTTCAGTGGGTCTGAGATCACATCTGCCAGTTCCTTGAGAACCTTGGGGTGTAATCCATCTGGTCTTGGTGATTTGAACTTGTCTAGGCTGGATAGGTGCTCCCTTACCATTTTATTTATTTTTTCTTTTTTACAAATTTTATTGATTTTCTAATATTACATTCACATATTTGAAAAGCAACGTGGTGGCTGGGTAGTAGTAATTCAATTACATACAGATATCATTAGTACGCAGGGCCGCGGTGGTTCAGTGGGTTAGGACGCTGAGCTTGTTGATCGGCAGTTTGGCGAGTCAAATCCCGAGTGCCGTGTAACAGAGTGAGCGCCTGTTACTCGTCCCAGCTTCTGCCCACCTAGCAGTCTCCAATCTTCGCTTTTTAGCGAAGGTTGTTGAGAGTGTGGTGGCGCATCAGCTTCCTCTGTTCCTGGAGGAAACTGATTATCTTGACCCATACCAATCGGGTTTCAGGCCCGGGTACAGCACGGAGACGGCATTGGTTGCGCTGATGAATGATCTCTGGTGGGCTCGGGACAGGGGTTATTCCTCTGTCCTAGTCCTATTAGATCTCTCGGCGGCTTTCGATACCATCAACCATGGTATCCTGCTGCAACGTCTCAGGGGGTTGGGAGTGGGGGGCACTGTTTTGCAGTAGTTCTCCTCCTACCTCTTGGGCCGTTCGCAGTCGGTGTTGACGGGAGGGCAGAGGTCCGCCCCGAGGTCTCTCGTTTGTGGAGTTCCTCAGGGGTCGGTCCTCTCTCCCCTCCTGTTCAATATCTATATGAAGCCGCTGGGTGAGATCATTCGTGGTTTTGGGGTGGGGTATCATCAGTACGCCGATGATACCCAACTTTTTCTTTCCACCCCAAACCAACTCAGTGATGCCCTCGACGTGATGTCCCGTTGCCTGGAGGCGGTTCGGGTTTGGATGGGGAGAAACAGGCTCGGACTCAATCCTGCCAAGACTGAGTGGCTGTGCGTACAGGCATCTCGAGTGAACCATTCTATTCCATCTTTAATGATGGGGGGTGAGGTGTTACCCCCCCCGTCGATAGGGCTCGCAACTTGGGTGTCCTCCTGGATTCGCGGCTCAGCCTTGAAGATCATATAGGAGCCGTGACCAGGGGGGCTTTTGCCCAGGTTCGCCTGGTGCGGCAGTTGCGGCCCTATCTGGACCTAGATGCCTTGCGCATGGTCACTCATGCGCTCGTGACCTCCCGGTTAGACTACTGCAATGCTCTCTACATGGGGCTGCCCTTGAGGACCACTCGGAGGCTTCAATTGGTGCAGAATGCAGCTGCGCGAGTTGTGATGGGGGCCTCCCGATACTCCCATATAACACCTCTGCTCCGTGAGCTGCATTGGCTTCCGGTTGCCCTCCGGGTGAGATCCAAGGTGCTGGTGATGACCTATAAAGCCCTAAATGGCTTGGGTCCGGGATATCTGAGGGAACACCTGCTGCCGGCATCAAGTTCCCTTCGTCCTGTGCGCTCCCACAGGGAGGGCCTTCTCAGGGTGCCGCCGGCAAAGGATTGCCGGCGGCACCACCCAGGGGGAGGGCCTTCTCTGTGGGCGCGCCTGCCCTCTGGAACCAGTTACCCATAGAGCTTAGGACTGCCCCTGATTTTCGTTCGTTCTGCTGGGACCTGAAGACCTGGCTCTTTGAGCTTTCCGGCCAGGACTGAGGATTTTTTAATTTTTTAATTTTTTTTAACTTATTGTAATTGGGTTTTTAATCAGAGATATAGGGGTTTTAGATTTTAATCAAGGAAAATTTAATCTATTTTAATTGCTATTAATTTTTGTATTGTAATGTTGTTTTAATTGCCTTGTGAACCTCCCTGGGTCCTACGGGAGAAGGGCGGTATATAAGTTTAATAAATATATAATATATAATATAAATATAATACTTTCTACATAACCTGTGTGATGACTGACTTCCCCTATTTTCTTACCACCTGTTTGGTTAGTGCACTTTGTGTGGCACTCACTATTAAAAGCTTGATTTTGCTTAATAGCATGGTTGAGGGCATGATTCATTGTCATTATTTTTCTGGTCTTCCTATCCAGGGCTTTTAGTTCTGCTTGAGTCCAATCCACTATTTCAGCTGTGTCTAATGACTGGATTTACCCATCTGTTAATTGCCTTGACAGTATTGCCTCTACTGAGTTTGGAAGATCTTTACTCTCTTGATGTATTTCTGTTATGACCCAGGTGGTCAAGGCAAGGCAGGCCTCTAGAGAGTCCTTCCAACGACTGGTAAGGCTCCACCCCATGCTACCCTGAAGGCAGCCACCCTCAGTCCCCCAAACAACGGCCCGTATATTACAAAGAGAGCCCACAGAGTAGGAGCATGCTCACAGGGCAAGGTCCAGGATTCCAAGTCCAGTCCACCCAGCTAAGTAACTCTACAAGGCAAACTGTAGTCCACAAGGCAAAGTCAAGGCACAAGAAAAATGGCAGTTCTCAGGGCAAAGACAAAGTACAAGGCAAAAGGCAGTTCTCAAGGCAAAGCAAAGCAAAGAGCAAAAAGCAGTTTCAAGCAAAGGCAAAGTACAAGAGAAAAGGCAGAAGGCAGTCCTCAAGGCAAAAGGCAGGAGTCAAAACCTGGGGGAGTGTAATCGAAAACAAACAAATGTTCCTGGCACAGACTAGCTCCCCAGGCTTACCCTTAAGTCAGTCCACTCCAGGTGTTCCTTTTGAGGAGGGGTGGAGCGACCTTCTCCCAAGTAGCCTTGCAGCCCTTCTCTGAGCTTGCCTACACTCCGCTCTCCGTGCCCTTGGATCCAGTGGGGGAAGCAGCTGTTCCTCACCAGAGGGGAACTGCTGCCTATCAGCACCACTGCCTGTCAGCAGCTGATCCTCCCCTGTGTCTGTGAGGGCAGGCAGCTCTCCAGTTGACCACCTCCCCCAATGCCTGAGGGGCCTGGGACAGCATTGTCCTCAGCCCCTGGCCTCTCCAAGCATTCCAAGGGAGACGTGCCTGCCTTGTTGGATGGTCCCAGTTCCAACTCCTCCTCCTCTGAATTGGGCTTCGATGGAGCCATGACAATTTCTAACCTTTTTCTTGACTTCAGTGTGCTTGATGTCAGCTTGAAGGATCCCCAGGTATGTATAGTGATCATGTTCATCCAGACTCTTGATGTTATTTCCATAGGGTATCTTGATTTCTTCAGTTTTCACTACTTTTCCCCATTTGATGGTAAGCATGGTACATTTGTTCAGTCCACAACTCCATTGCAATATCTTGGCTGTATATACGGACAGTGTTGAGCAGCAGTTCTATTTCATATGGTGTTTTTCCACACAGCTTCAGATCGTCCATGTAAAGGAGGTGGAATAGTTTGGCAGATGTTTTTGATGTTTGAGAGCCATGGTCTGAGTTATTCAGTATTGTTGACAGGAATCAGTGCAGTGAGAAACAGTTGTGGTGAAAGTGAGTCTTCTTGAAAGATTCCTCTTTTAACCTCTCCGAGTCTGTCACCATTCATCAGTCTCTTCCATTGTGCCATTGATCTTTGCATAAAGCTTTTGATGTTTCAACAATTTGAAAGTTGTTGGTAATCAGGTAATTGGCCTGTAGTTGCCTGGTGCTGCCCCTTTTGCTGAATTTTTCATTATCAGGTAGGTTTTGCCAGATGGTAGCCACTCTTCCTGAGGGACGCGGTGGTTCAGTGGGTTAGGACGCTGAGCTTGTCAATCAGAAGGTCGGCAGTTTGGCGGGTCGAATCCCGAGTGCCGCGTAACAGAGTGAGCGCCTGTTACTCGTCCCAGCTTCTGCCCACCTAGCAGTTCGAAAGCACGTAAACATGCAAGTAGAAAAATAGGGACCACTATGGTGGGAAGGTAACAGCGTTCCGTGCGCCTTTGGCGTCTAGTCACGCTGGCCACATGACCACGGAGACGTCCTCGGACAAGCGCTGGCTCTTCGGCTTTGAAACGGAGATGAGCACCGGACCCTAGAGTCGGAAACGACTAGCACGCATGTGCGGGGGAACCTTACCTTACCTTAGCCACTCTTCAGTTTCACCTCCTTGCTGTATGTTCTTAAACTGCTTGGCAACAAGTCGGTATAGACCAGTCAGATGTTTCAACCAAAATCCATACAATTCATCTTCACTTGGTGCTGACCAATTCTTGATCTTCCTTGCCCTCTTCTCCACCATTTCTGCAGTTATTACAAGTTGTTTCATTGCATCTTCTTTTTTATTTTTAACCACCTCCTTTAATCAAGCTGTGTTCTTGTTGTATTTCTTTGGGTTATCCCATATCTGCGCCTAAAACTGTATTGTTTCTTCCTTGTCAGGTGCTGACTGATTCACTGCAGTCTCTCCCTTGATGGATCGGTAGAAACATTTCTGATTTGATTGAAATTGGAGATTCTGCCTATAATTTGCAATTCAAGCTTTGTACAGGTGAAACTCAAAAAATTAGAATATCGTGCAAAAGTTCATTTATTTCAGTAACGCAACTTAAAAGGGGAAACTAATATATGAGATAGACTCATTACATGCAAAGCAAGATAGTTCAAGCCGTGATTTGTCATAATTGTGATGATTATGGCTTACAGCTCATGAAAACCCAAATCCACAATCTCAGAAAATTAGAATATTGTGAAAAGGTGCAATATTCTAGGCTCAAAGTGTCCCACTCTAATCAGCGAATAACACCTGCAAAGGGTTCCTGAGCCTTTAAATGGTCTCTCAGTCTGGTTCAGTAGGAATCACAATCATGGGGAAGACTGCTGACCTGACAGTTGTGCAGAAAACCATCATTGACACCCTCCATAAGGAGGGAAAGCCTCAAAAGGTAATTGCAAAAGAAGTTGGATGTTCCCCAAGTGCTGTATCAAAGCACACTAATAGAAAGTTATGTGGAAGGGAAAAGTGTGGAAGAAAAAGGTGCACAAGCAGCAGGGATGACCGCAGCCTGGAGAGGATTGTCAGGAAAAGGCCATTCAAAAGTGTTGGTGACTTTCACAAGGAGTGGACTGAGGTTGGAGTCAGTGCATCAAGAGCCACCACACACAGATGGATCCTGGACATGGGCTTCAAATGTCGTATTCCTCTTGTCAAGCCGCTCCTGAACAACAAACAACGCCAGAAGCGTCTTACCTGGGCTAAAGAAAAACAGACCTTATCTGTTGCTCAGTGGTCCAAAGTCCTCTTTTCTGATGAGAGCCAACTTTTGCATCTCATTTGGAAACCAAGGACCCAGAGTCTGGAGGAAGAATGGAGATGCACACTGCAAGGTGCTTCAAGTCCAGTGTGAAGTTTCCACAGTCTGTGTTGATTTGGGGAGCCATGTCATCTTCTGGTGTTGGTCCACTGTGCTTCATTAAGTCCAGGGTCAATGCAGCCATCTACCAGGAGATTTTGGAGCACTTCATGCTTCCTTCCGCAGATGAGCTTTATGGGGATGCTGACTTCATTTTCCAGCAGGACCTGGCACCTGCCCACACTGCCAAAAGCACCAAAACCTGGTTCAATGACTGTGGGATTACTGTGCTTGATTGGCCAGCAAACCCGCCTGACCTGAACCCCATAGAGAATCTATGGGGCATTGCCAAGAGAAAGATGAGAGACATGAGACCGAACAATGCAGAAGAGCTGAAGGCCGCTATTGAAGCATCCTGGTCTTCCATAACACCTCAGCAGTGCCACAGGCTGATAGCTTCCATGCCACGCTGCATTGAGGCAGTAATTGCTGCAAAAGGGGCCCAAACCAAGTACTGAGTACATATGCATGCTTATACTTTTCAGAGGTCTGATATTGTTCTATGTACACTCCTTGTTTTATTGATTGCGTGTAATATTCTAATTTTCTGAGATTGTGGATTTGGGGTTTTCATGAGGTGTACGCCATAATCATCACAATTATGACAAATCACGGCTTGAACTATCTTGCTTTGCATGTAATGAGTCTATCTCATATATTAGTTTCCCCTTTTAAGTTGCATTACTGAAATAAATGAACTTTTGCACGATATTCTAATTTTTCGAGTTTCACCTGTATCTGCTGATCTTGGCTATAGCTGTTATTTGCTGCTTTATTATTTCTAGTACTTTCTTGATCTTCCTTGTGTCTAGGTGGTATTTCTTGATTAAGTATTCTTCGGTCTTCTTGTTCTTCAGCTTCTTTTCTTTCATCTATTCTAGCTTACTTTTCATCTGATCTCAGCTTGCTAATCTTATTTTCCAGCCTGATCTTCCGTTTTGGTGGTGCATTGTCTTTTTTTGTTCTTTGTTGATTTTGCATCCCAGGTATTCAGTCACACTGCAGTCATGCTGTAGATTAGTTGGTTTGTTTCTTTCAGTGAGCCAGTGCTTATATTTGATATTACATCATTGGCATCTTTTAATGCTTGTGCTACCTGTGTCTTGGTCAACACAGGCAACCATATTCTGTTGTTTTTGTGCTGTTCTAGATGCTCAGTTATTTGTTTTAATTCTTCTACTTCTTTAGTTAGAGGGCTTTGTTCTTTCTGAGGCAGAGGAGAGGGTGCCTGGTTTCTCAATTAAAACAGTTCTGTAGCTGTGCTGGCTTCCTCTACTGCAGACTCCCTCTGGTTTGCCTGTATAGTCTGAGTTACTTTTGGTAAGGATTTGATTTCTTTGCCCTGGGTAGACCTTTGCAATTCTTCCAATTCTGCTTCTGTGAATACTTTATTTTGTATTATAAATCAGCATTGATCTGCTAGCCTCTGTTCTGTTATTTCTGATTCTGGATGTTGTTCAATCCAGAACTGGTGCATTTGTTTCAAGTATCCTCTTTTTGTTGGACTTGATTTGTAATAACAGATCATTATTTCTTTGTTTTCTATCTCTGTATATTTGGAACAGGTAAACACCTTTTCTTCCAGTAGTTCTGCAGCTGCTGGTCCTGGTTGCTCAGCCAACAGTCCTGAGTCCTTTAGCCCATTTTTCACCAGATGTCCAGGAACTCCAACACCTAGTGGGGTCCTTGTTGACCTGGGCGACGACCAAGCTGATATGGGTTTCTATATTTTACATCTCACCATATTTTTTGTGGGAGAGACACTCTTTGTCTGACTCCTCTGGTGAGACCTGTCCAGTATGGTTGAATCTCTGGCATAGCTTTCATCTTCCTCAAAACACACAAGCCCCACAACCACATCAAGGTAGTGCCTCACTGGGGGTTATTGTTGTTATTACTATTGGTTTGTCACACAGTCAGCCAGATGTTCAGACTGGATTTGGCATTTGGCATCTACCTATCGCATCCTTCCCAAGGACCTGGGATTGGCAGATGTGGATGTTTGATGGTGTTATAGATATCATCACAGGATGTAAGTTGTTCCGAGTAAAGCCACTTTTTGCAATTATTATCATTATTATAGTAGAAATATTGCTTAAAATAGTTTGTTTTTTGCTTCAAAAGTCCTCTGGATGAAAGACACTTTAAAAAATAGTTGTGTAATAAACTTATCGGGAAGAGGGGAGGCAATAAGTGAAATTTCTAGTATTTGGTTTTAAGCATCCCTACTGTTTTTGTAATTGTGTTGATATTTGACACAGAACCCAGACAACTTGCACCTCTGTCTAAAAGAAGGTAATTCCATCTACCAGCCCATAGAACACAATATTGAGAATTGTACAATAGAAGTCTGCAGAACAAATAACTTTTTTTCCAATAAACAAGCCAGATTTAATTCTTCAGGAACCATGGTATCTTACTGCGGCGTCTCAGGTGGTTGGAAGTGGGAGGCACGGTCTTGCAGTGATTCTCCTCCTACCTCCTGGGACGTTCGCAGTGGGTGTTGGCAGGAGGGCAGAGGTCGGCCTCGAGGCCTCTCGTTTGTGGAGTTCCTCAGGGGTCAGTCCTCTCGCCTCTCCTGTTCAACATCTATATGAAGCCACTGGGCGAGATCATTCGTGGTTTTGGGGTTGGGTATCATCAATATGCTGATGATACCCAGCTTTTCATCTCTACCCCAAACCACCCCAGTGATGCCCCTCGATGTGATGTCCCGTTGCCTGGAGGCGGTTCGGGTCTGGATGGGGAGGAACAGGCTTCGGCTCAACCCCGACAAGACTGAGTGGTTGTACGTGCCGGCATCTCGGGAAATTCAGATTACTCCATCTCTAATTATGGGGGGTGAGTTATTACCCCCCGTAGATAGGGCTCGCAACTTGGGTGTCCTCCTAGATTCGCAACTCTCCTTGGAAGATCATATAGGAGCTGTGACTAGGGGGGCCTTTGCCCAGGTTCGCCTGGACCGGGATGCCTTGCGTACAGTCACTCATGCGCTCGTGACCTCTCGTTTAGACTACTGCAATGCTCTCTACATGGGGCTGCCCTTGAGGACTACTCGGAGGCTTCAGCTGGTGCAGAATGCGGCCGCACGAGTGGTGGTTTCCCAATACTCCCATGTAACACCTCTACTCCGCGAGCTGCATTGGCTTCCGGTTGCCCTCCGGGTGAGATTCAAGGTGCTGGTGATGGCCTATAAAGCCCTAAATGGCATGGGTCCAGATTACTTACGGGAGCACCTGCTGCCGGCATCAACTTCCCTTCGTCCAGTGCGCTCCCACAGAGAGGGCCTCCTCAGGGTGCCGTCGGTCAGAGAGTGTCGACTGGCGGCCCCCAGGGGGAGGGCGTTCTCTGTGGGCGTGCCAGACCTTTGGAACCGTTTACCGGTTGAGCTCTGGATGGCTCCTGACCTTCGCTCCTTGCGCCGTGACCTAAAAACCTACTTATTTGAACAAGGCCTGGTCTGATGGGTTTGGGGTGTTTTAATAATGATTTTATTTTTACTGTAATTGGGCTACAATGTTTAATTCTTTATTAACTTTTGTACATTGTATTTCTATTGTATTTATTGCCCTGTACACCGCCCTGAGTCCTTCGGGAGAAGGGCGGTATAGAAATTAAATTATTATTGTTGCCAGTTGTTTTTAAGACTTCTACCCAGTTTGATTTCCAGGAAAAGAAATTTTCCTGATTCTAAATCTAGCAAACATAACTTAATTCTCAAGTGTGTTTGCACCATCCCATGTTTGGCAGGGGCCAGTGAAAGTGTGTAAAGTGAAGTGATGAGAATTCTGTGACATCTTTAATGGTACAGTTGGACATTATCACTTGATATTGCATTGCTAACCTTCCACATGTCAATAAGTGTACAGTCCTATTTCTGTATCTGTTAATTGGGAAGGCAGTAGATTGTAATATCCAGGACTTGTAAAAGAATGGATGACAAATACTAATCTATGGAGAGAATGTTATTTTTAAAGTGTTCGTTTACAAAGCTGTAGTTAGTATAGTTGTTTACCCATAGACACTTTTCTAGGTATTGGTGGTAATCTAGGGGTGATCTGCCATAGCAAATCATTGGGAATATTTTCAATACTCAACATTAATAAAGTTAGCTAATTCATATTAGTAATAAGGGACAGACAGCTGGTTTTAAGGGGAAAGGGGTAGTCAAACCTGGCTTGGAGTTGACAGTCCCTTTCAAGCAATGACTGCACTTGATGTTTGAGTAGTGTGGGTGTGGAGAATGTACTTGTAAACTTGTGGGGCCAAGAGAAAATTAATATGATTTAAATTAAATTAGTTCAATTAATGACTGTACTCTTTAAATTTATTTTTCCCTTCCAACACTTTAAAAGTGATATATTTTCTAAAGCCCCAAATTTTGAGATTTCAGCTGTGTATCAGGTACTGGACTTCAATGCTAACATGGGTGTAGCCTTTGGCTGGATTGATTTCCAGTAGTAACATTGTAATTGTGGCAGCTGCTGTATTGCTCCTATAATACTAACAATTATTATCCATGTGTGTGAAAACTTGGAGTTGTGGAACCGTGGTTGGCCTCTAAATATCTCATAACAATTTTCTCTGGTGCATTAGTCCAAAGGAGATTGTTCCTCTGAAGTCTGTAAAGAAAGACAAAGAACAGAAGAGACCACGACACTTGCTTACAGACCTCCCACTCCCCCCAGAGCTTCCTGGTGGAGACCCTTCACCGCCAGAATCTCCAGAACCAAAGGCAGTCACACCGCCTCAGCAGTCATTGAGAAAGAGACCAAAGTAAGAACTAAATATACTTTATTGGATCTGTTTCTGAGTACTTTACTTGAGGGAGATGGGCAGTCTAGAAACATGAAATATAAATAAACAAAAAATAAATAACATTAAGGATTGGGATAGAATAATAAATTGGATAGTCAGCATAGTTAGCCATATCACCTTACATCTTATGCAGTGACATAAGAATGGCTATTGTATCTGTTTATTCTCATTACTCTAGATGTAATTAATACTGGTAAATAACACTTGTATTTCCAATTGAAATACAACCCATTTTGAAATGGAAAGAAATGGAAAATGAGAGAAACTCACAATGCAGATTCTGTTCCTAGTGCATGGAGGATAAAATTTGATCCTCAGCTTGATACCCATGGGTACCAGTGTGTCCAACATCATCTCCCTTGGAATCTGTTGGACTTCATGCCTATCTAGTTTTAATTTAGTTTATATTCTATAATTAAAATAAAATAAGAATCAAGCATGTAAGTACCATCTGTATTTCTGTTAATGTGTTCGGGCTTCACATCTCAGAAATAATTGAAAATAAAATGGTAGATGGTTTTAGCTACAGTATAGAGCTTTGTTTCTAAGTATACCTATCTCCCTAGGGAAAAATGAAAATAAAGCTAAGTGTCCTGTTTGGATGAAAAACTAGCTGATTTTCAGCATTTTGGAAGCATTTTGAACTTGAAACTCTGTTTTGAGCTCAAAACAATACTAAAATACTCAGAACATTACTTTTGCTGATGTAGAATAGAGTTGAGTACTTTGTATTTTAGTGTATTTCAGGAACCCTGTCATTATCATTAAGAATACTATGGGCTGTATATTTTATGTGAACATTGCAGTTAGATTTCGTTTACCTGAGTTTAACATTTAGTGTATTGTGAGAATCCAGTCTAGGAAAAAATGCCAACATTCAAGGGAGGGGACCTCCTGTACGCACTGTTAACCACCGTATAGAAACCATTTTGTGACGAGGCATGTCACCCCTTTCCCCAGCCGTTTGGTGGTAATGCCCACACGTGGTCCAGGTGCCCAGAAAATTTGGATGTTCTGGTCAGTATGCAGGTATCAGGGGAAGAGAACTCGGACTTCATGAATACACATGTATATTAATCTTTTATCTGCCTTAAAGGTAAAACAGTTTAATGAACACCCTTCATTTGTACAGAGCAAAAAAATAGAATTATGCAGTTAAGATTCTTTCAGCTGTTGCTTTACAGGGAACAACTTTGAATTCTATTTTTAATACAGTATATATAATTTTTATTAAGAATTTAGTTTATAATAGTGAAATCTAATACAAACTAAACTTAAAGCAAGATAATAGAATAGAAAGGAAAAAATGCAATAAAAAAGAGAAGTGAAAAGTAAGAATATAAAAAAGAAATATATAAAGAAGTGACTTCTAGCCTTTACCACAGTAAGTATAAATTTAGTGACTCTTCACCCACTGTAAGGTTACAAATATTTACGTTTTCATCCCATATCCCATCTCTTATCTATAAATGAATCCATATAACATCTTTTCAATCCTGGTAACAACAGAAAGTCCATAAAGGGTTGCCAGAAGTAACATACCTTGTTTTAACCTTGATCAAATAAGCCACTTTTATATTCCTTCCTTTTACTTCTAACAGTCTTAATCTTTAGTTCATTAAAATATTGTCATAGGATTTGATTTCTCTTCATTTCTTTTTTGTCCCATCACACAGATTTTTTCAAGGCTCTAACAAGTCTCTTTTGTAAATACAGTAGGAAAAAATTATCCAGGTCACTCTCTTGGTTTGTCATTTGTATTTCCCTTTTAAATTTTAAAACCTCAGCCTGTCTCTTTTGTAGATCCAGTGAAACATCCTTTTCTAGGCCATTCCCTTGACCTGTCAGTTGTAAATCCACTTTTGTCTCATTTCTATTTTGTCAGATAAAATTTGTTCTACACCTCTCATTTCTTCAATAACAACTTTTAAAGATAGTCTATACAGAGAAGCAGATCTGATTACTGACACATTGTTGATTGTTGATATTGTGGCTACTATTTTCTAATTCCATTCTTCAAAAGTCTCTTCAGTATTTGTATTATAATAATGTTTTGCATAATTTTACAGTCTTGTAAATCTTTACCTAAAAACTTTAGTGACCTTTTTAAAGTGTTTCAGTAATTAGAAATCTTCACCTGCTTCAGTAAATGGACATTATCATTGCTTATATGCCTCTCCCTCCAGGCCCATTATTGTCTATGATTAGATTCAGAGATGCTAGCTGATGAAATAATGATTGTTATATTTCATTAATAAACATTTTGAAAAGTTAAAAACCAACCAACCAAAAATGTATCAGTGATAACACAGAACATATATTGCAGTAATTAAACTAAACTAGAGAGAAAAAAGAAAAAAAATGTAAGAAAACAAAAAAGTAAAATTCATATAGTGATATAAAATTAAATCCATAAAATTATATATCATTTTTAGAATATAAGCGCATTTCAAAAATTGATAAAGACCACATGTTTGAATCTATTCTTTAACATAAAGAATATAAATTTATATCTATCTACATGAAATGTCTTTGTTGAGCCCTACACTTAATTAAGCCACAGTTTTTCATAAAATGTCAAATTCCATACTTTAGGAGTATAACTCATCATCACATTTATATCTTTAATATATATTTTCTTAAGACTGTGTTACATATAATGTAACTTGAAACCAAAGGGAACCATGACTAGACGTGAACAAATCATTTGAGTCAAAGTCTTCAAATTTCTTACAACACTAGGATAAGAAATCTGAAATTGGTGACAACTTGGAAGTGGTATTATTCAGATGTTAAGCTAAACAGTGATGTTTTTTATTTTGATTTAGCACATGTGTACATAGCCATTTTGTGGTTTGTACACTGTGGTTAATATTTAAAACCACAGTTACCCTGTGGTAAGATGGGTTGCCAATAAATTTTATAAATAAAATAAATCATGTATAAATCTGGCCAATTGTGGTTTATTTAATAAACCTGATAAGCCATGTTTCTAGTCTGAACCTGGAATTTACAGTTTCGTACCTTTTAGTATTGTAATCTGCTACCTGGAAAACTATGTATAAACTTCTTGGAGCTTCTAAGAAAAAGAGTGGAACATATTTATAATAAATATGTTAGGTAAAACAGCAATTCTTATATACAATTTATATACATACACATATGCAGATCAGAGTAGGAAGGTCAGAAAAGGTTTATGAAAGAATTTTTAAGTAAGAATTTTGCATTGTAAGAGTTCTTGTGTATATCCCCCCCCCCCAAAAAAAAATCTCTTCCAGAATCTGTTGCTCTCGTTATGGTGAGAGGAGACAGACAGAAAGTGATTGGGGAAAGCGCTGTGTGGACAAATTTGATATTATTGGTATTATTGGTGAAGGAACATATGGGCAAGTGTACAAAGCCAAGGACAAGGATACAGGTGAGTATAAAACGTGTACTATTTTTAACCTTTTCTGGTTTTTGTGTATGTGTGTATGTATGTATTTGTGTATACACACACAGACATATATGCTCTCTCTCTGTGTATTTGTTTTAATTACTTTTATTATAAAATAAAAAGTATAACTGATGGCTTCTTTATATAAAGGAACAAATGACCTGCCTATAATAAGATAAAATGGTTGCCCTCTTGGTTTCAATGATAATGGATGCAAAATATCTGTTACTGAATCAATTTCAAGTATGGAAATGAAGAAGAGTTCTGAAATATGAAAGGTTTTATATTTCTGATACACCCAGTGTTGATCTTATCAAAAAATTTTATTGTACAGGTAGTCCTCAACTTACAACCACAATTGAGAAATAAGAGAGCCATATTGGTCTAGTGCAGGGGTGTCAAACTGCCGGCCCACGGGCCGGATGTGTCATCTGGAAGCCGCGCCCACCCCATTGCCAGCAATGGAAAAAATGTCCCGATAACGTTGCACAACGTCACGTGACATCGTGAGTTTGACATCTCTGGTCTAGTGGTTAAGGCACCAGGCTAGAAAGCAGGAGACTGTGAGATCCAGCTGGATGACTTTGGGCTAGTCACTCTCTCTCAGCCCAACACATCTCACAGGGTTATTGTTGTGGGAAAAAATAGGAAGAAGAAGGTGTATTGGATATGTTTGTCACCTTGAGTTATTTGTAAAAATTATTAATAAAGGTGGGATACAAAATAAATAATAAATTGGCAGTTGTAATCGTACGTTGAGGCACCACATGACCAGATTCAATTTTACAACTCTTTTACAATGGTTGTAATGTGGGTCACCATGGTTAAGCACATCATGTGGTCATTAAGCAAATCCGTTCTTCCAAATGGGCATTTTTTTTTGCTAGAAAAACAGTTGTGTGATTGCAGGATGGTGTAACAGGTCGTAAATATGAGCTGGTTGCAAAGTGCCTGAAGTATGATCACATGACTGTGAGGTGTGTATGCAATAGTCACAACTTCAAGGATGGGCCGTAAGTAGCTTTTTAAAAGTTTGTTGTAACTTTGATTGTTAAACAACCAGTCCAAATTTGAGGACTACCTGTATTGACAGTGTCCGCTCAGGTAACTGACAGAGAGGGACATGCATAAGAAGACCATATTTTTCATTTCTCTTGTTTATTTTGTCCATTATTACATTCATTATTATATTTCCTGTGATCTATATTTGGCAGGTGAATTGGTGGCTTTGAAAAAAGTAAGGCTGGACAATGAAAAGGAAGGCTTCCCTATTACAGCTATCCGTGAGATCAAGATCCTTCGACAGTTGATTCACCAGAGTGTTGTCAACATGAAGGAAATTGTTACAGACAAACAAGATGCACTGGATTTCAAGAAGGACAAAGGTAGTCATTGTCAAAGAAAATTGTTCAGAAATAAATTGTGAGATTATGGCCTGTGCTTCAAATCAGCTGGTTTTCTTAGCTGTAATGAACATGCTTTGAACATAAAAATACACAATGTATTGTGAGGAGGTATATTTTAATTTTGCCTAAACTGCCAGAATGTCAAAGGCTTACCTTATAAGAAACATCCTATTCATCTTGAGGATCTTTTGTGAAATTTTGAGAGGAGTTCTATGCTATGTAGGATAATCGGGTTAACTTTAATAAAAGGTAAGGGGAGGAATGTTGCTATTCTTAGGAAGAGAAATTTAGATACCCTGGAATATTGCATCCAATTTTGGTCGCCACAATATAAAAAAGATGTTGAGACTCTGAAAAGAGTGCAGAGAAGAGAAACAAAGATGATTAGGGGACTGGAGGCTAAAACATATGAAGAACGGTTGCAGGAATTGGGTGTGTATAGTCTAACAAAGGGGAGGACTAGGGGTGACATCAGTGAGGGGTCAACCTATTCTCCAAAGCACCTGAAGGCAGGACAGGAAGCAATGGATGGAAATTATTCAAGGAGATATACAGACACAACTGTCTTGATAATGAATACTAAGGGAATATTCAATACTAATCCTCCTTTTTACCCAGAGCAAAATTTATGGCACTTACATTTTCCTACTTATGGCATATTCTGCCTTAAAATATTCATAGGACATTTGATATGCTAAATATTCATACTTTTATTCTTAATAAAAGTGTTGGTGTTTTCTCTCTTTCATTTTCCGTTAGGTGCATTTTATCTTGTATTTGAATATATGGACCATGACCTCATGGGATTGCTAGAATCTGGGCTGGTGCATTTCTCAGAGGACCATATCAAATCATTCATGAAGCAGTTGATGGAGGGACTAGACTACTGTCACAAAAAAAACTTTCTTCATCGCGATATCAAATGTTCCAACATCTTATTAAACAACAGGTAAATGTGAATTTATTTTATATTGGATAGTGAGACCACACTTGGAATACTGTGTCCAGGTCTGGTCACCATGAAACAAAGAAGAAGTTGAGACCCTGGAAAGTGTGCAGAGAAGAGCAACAAAGATGATAAAGGTTCTGGAGACTAAATTGTATGATGAATGGTTGAGGGAGCTAGGTATGTCTAGCCTATAGAAGAGACCAATGTGGGGGGATATGATAACTGTCTTCCAGTACTTGTGTGTGTGGGGGGGGGGTTGTCACAGAGAACAGGGGATTGACTTATTCTCCAAAGCAGGGCTTTTCAACCCTTTCACGCAGCAAGGTGTCAAAAACCTGACCAAAAAAAAGGAAAAAATGATAAAGTACAGGTAGTCCTTGACTTACAACAATTCACTTAGTGACTGAAGTTACAATGGCACTGAAAAAAGTGACTTATGACCATTTTTCACACTTATGACTGTTGCAGCATCCCCAGGGTTATGTGATTTACATTCGGATGCTTGGCAACTGATTCATACTTATGATGTTCTGTGTCCCAGGGTCATGTGATCAACTTTTGCAACTTTTTGACAAGTGAAGTCAGTGGCTGGGGGTGGTGGTGCGTGGCCAGCTCATCACTCAGGTTGCAGGATGCCTGTGGGGGGGAAATCCATGGGTCTCTGGTGGGGGGTAGGACTGGGGTTGATGCCTTCCTTCCCTCCCTATCTCCCACTGTCCCTACCTTTCTTCTTTCCTTTCTTTCTTCCTTCCCTCCCTCCCTCTTTGTCCCTTCCTTCCTTCCTCCCTCCCTCCCTCCCTCCCTCCCTCCCTCTTTGTCCCTTCCCTCCTTCCCTCCCATTGTCCCTACCTTTCTTCTTTCCTTCCTTTCTTCTTTCCTTCCTTCCCTCCCTCTTTGTCCCTTCCTTTTGGAAGCAGGAAATCTTGCACAGGAATTGCAGCCGGGGATTTCTTTCCCCCCCACAAACACAATCTTTCCCAGGCTTGCCCCCACATCTGGGGTTTCCTTCCTGGCAGTCCGGGTCGTGCCAGAGGGCAAGCAGGAACAAAGCAGCTCGGTGTCGCTTGGGCTTCTGCCCAGCTCACTTGCTTCCAGGGAAGGTGGTGGCAATGGTTGTGTCGAGCCCCGTGGGGGGGTTCCAGTTCTTGCTTTTCCCCTTTGCAAAATGGGCTTCAATTGAGCTGGGAATCCTCCCCGCCAAAAGGATTTTACTCGCTTTTCGCACCTTTGCTGGGGTGAGTTGTGCAAAGCGCGGCGGCGCGAAAAGCGAGTAAAAACAAAAGTCACGGGAACTGGTGCCCCCGCCCCCCAGTTCCCAGTGGGCGAAGGCAGCGAGGGGAGACTGCCTCACCGTGCTCCTCCCGCCCTGGCAAGACCCCTGCTTGCTCTCCCACCCTGCATGCAGACCCGCCGCCTCTGCTTCCTCTGCGGGAAAGGCTCTTCCTGGAAAAATCTCCCATCGAAACTGAGGAGGGGCACTGCTGCCTCTTTCAGAAATCTCTCCATGGCAGGAGCGCGTGGCTGCCCCCGCGGAGCGTCCCAGTCATGGCACGGAAAGGGTTAACGCCCCACGAAGCCCCTCCACACGTTCAAGGCGCCCCAGGTGAACACGGAACTCCACTGATGGAAAGGGGGCAGGCCCCCGATGCTCCATCCCGAGATGAAGGGAAGTGGCGTGCCTGTGACGAGACAGAAGCAGGGCGGGAGGAAGGTTGATGTAAGTAAAGATCACCTTCAAGCAGGCAGAGCTGAGACTGGCTTGTGCCGAGGGCCACCTTCCCAGCTGACAGGCCAGCTGGTTGGGCGGTCCAACCTGCTGCAGCCTTCCTGGGACCCCAGCTGCAGGGACCCGTGTCTCACGCCCCTGCTTTCCTGAACGCAGCATGACGGGGGCAGGGATGCACACCGTCCCGGGTGAAGCCCACTATCTCCGGGACCCAGCCGGCAGACACACTTCCCCCGCAACCCCCCCTGCTCCCTCCGGGAAGACGCAGCAGTCCCACCTCGCCATGGTCTCTCCTTCTGCCCTGGGGAGTGTCCTCTGGGATGGAATAAAGTCGTGCCCATGCACCGGCCTTGCTGCATCGACCCCGGGAGGCCGCATCCGTACGGCCAGCCCCGACCTCTGCTGGGCTCAGAGAACTCCCGACGGGTTGACGGCTTCCCAGCGGCCCCCGCCGGTGAGGAGGCTGGGAGGGAGGTGGCAGCCCGGTGCTGTGGTTCCCCCCCTTTTTGTGTGTCGGGTCCACGCTTCGGCTGCGGAGGGATGCCCGAAGTAGGCAGTGGTGCCCCTGCTCAGTTTTGAGGGGAGATTTTTCTGGGAACAGCCTTTCCTGGGGTGGGATTGGCGCCTGTAGAGGAAGCCGAGGCGGCGGGTCTGCGCACAGGGTGGGAGAGCAAGTGGGGGTCTTGCCAAGGCGGGAGGAGCGTAGTGAGGCGGTCTCCCCTCGCCGCCTTCGCCCACTGGGAGGAGGGAGGGCAGTCCGGGGGGGGGGCGCCAGTTCCCAGGACTTTTGCTTTTACTTTTTGCACCACCGCGCTTTGCACGACTCACCCCAGCGAAGGGGTGAGTTGTGCAAAGGGTGGTGGCCCGAAAAGCGAGTAAAAGCCCTGCTTTTTTTGGGGGGGGAGGATTCCCAAGGAATGGTGCCCGAAATCAGAGTGCAGCTCAATTGAAGCCCATTTTGCAAAGGGGAAAAGTGAGAACTGGAACCCCCCATGGGGCTTGACACAACCGTTGTCACCGCCTTCCTGGGAAGCAAGTGAGCTGGGCAGGAGCCCAGGTGATACTGGCGCTTGCAGCTTTTCTGAAGCGCTTACCCGAGGCCTGCTTCGTTCCCGCTTGGCCTCTTGCAGGATCCGGACTACCTGCACTGGCGGGAAACGTGGCACTTCTTTTTCTGCAGTGGTGGAGCGCAGGCGTCTTTGCCCTCTCTGCTTTGTTCTGCTGGAGAAATCCCTGTCTTTCAAGAGAGGCACAGGATGAGTCCTCGGGGAGGGCGCGCACCGTCTGGCTGCTTTGCTTTCCCCTCCGTAAAGCCAGGCACCTCGGGAAGAGGAGAGGGAGAAAAGTCTCGAGCCCCGAGACGCAACGTGAAGGGTATCGCAAGCTTGCAGGAGGGGGGGGAGAGGAAAAGAAGATGGAAGAGAGTGAGGCCGCAACAGAGGGAAAAAGAGAAGGGGGAAAAGAAGGAGCTGGCCGTGACGCGAGCGGTCTCAAACCACCTACCTGCCGAGGAAGTGGATGGCTCTCTCCCCTTCAGGCTCGCACTTGCTTGTGAAGTAAGAAGAGGGGGGGGAAGGGCGACACAGATCCTGCAAGAGAAGAAGTCAATCCGGTTGCTGCACAACGAGTCCCTGGGAAGGGCGGGGCCTCGCTCTGCGCCTGCGCTCTTCGTGCGTCCTTGGGTTCTTGTAGGCCGCTGCCAAGCAGCATGTTTTCTGCAAGCAAGTGAGCTGGGAAGGAGCGGAGCAGGGGGGGAGGAAGGCGACGGCATGTACCACCAGCCAGGTGCTCATGTACCACTGGTTGTAAAGCCCTGATCTATGTGACCTCATATATAAAGTTTCACAGCAAAGGGGAATTTGTCGTGAATATTTGTATTATTTAATATATTTTATTATTTATTAAACTTCTGTGCCACCTATCTCACTGAGATGACTGTAGCAGGCTTGCAGTCATTCAATAAAAATACCAATTAAAACATTAAAACAGTAAATAAAGACCATAAATTTAAAATTCAGTTAAAATTCAATTGACCAAGATGGAGAGGAAGGGAGCAAAGTGAGCATGGGGAGGAGGTGGGGTCTATTCTAATCCATTAGCCACTTCTACAATGTGGCTCCCCCATTGGAGCCCCAAGCCAGTTAGCAGAGGCAGGTCTTCAAGGCCTTTTGGAATGCCAAAAGGGTGGGTGTGGATCTCACCTTGGTGGGCACAGTGTTTCAGAAGGTGGGTGCCACAGCAGAAAAGGCTCTTCTGCACCCCGCCAGGAGAAATTCCTTGACTGATGGTGTCCACAGCATGCCTCTTCTGCTGGTGCAGGTGGGGCAGGCCAATCCCATTGGGCTTGGACAGTTCCTCAGATAGCCTGGACCCATGCCATGAAGGGTTTTAAAGGTGATAATAACTTGAATTGGACCCCGAAGCAAACTGGTAACCAGTGCAGCTTTGCAGAACAGTGGTGTGACATGGGCCACTGTAGGAGCCCCAAGAACTGCTTGTGTGCCTGCGTTCTTTACCAGCTGAAGCTTCCAGATGATCTTCAAGAATAGCCCCATGTAGACCATGTTGCAATATTCCAACTGTGAGATGTCCTGGGCTTGAATGACTGAGAGCAAGGACTTCTGATCTAGGAAAGGGCGCAACTGGCACACAAAACGAAGTTGCGCAAAGAGTGTCCTAGCCACAACTGTTACCTGCTCATTGAGCAGGAGTTGCGAGTCTAGGAGAACCTCCAAGTTGCACACCAGGTCTGTCTGAGGTAGTACAACCCCATCCAGAACTAAAGAAGTCAGAGTCCCAGAACCTGGAGCTCCACGCACCCTGTTAAGGTATGAATCACCTTAGTAGAAGGCGAAGGACCGTGCTTCAGAGGATGCATGATGTGCATGAAGGAAGGAAATAAAACACGACGCATAATCTTACTAAATACCTTTTAATTACAAAAATATAAAAACTAAATATATATTATAAAGAGAGCTAGCTGACTATATCCTAACGTAACAGACAGTAACAGCAAAGATGAAAGACAATAAAGAAAACTGTGAGAACTTTTTCTAGACATGCGCACTAAACAGTCTGAAACCATAACATAACTAGTCATATGAGGGTCACTATGGTTACCAGATAAGTTATCACAACAGGTGCAGAGAGCAGGGGAAATGTACAGTTAGAAATGAACTTTTCTGACGAACAAAAAAAAACGTGCAGTGACATTCCCCTTCTTTCGTCAGCAAAGTGAAGACTCAAGTAAGGCACATCTTCTCACGCAGACATTCATGCTGGGTTGTAGGTAGTGGTTTGTTCAACATATCAGCAATTTGATCACGTGTAGGCACATACTGTAATGTCACAAAACCTTGTTTAACCAGTTCCCTTATGTTTTGATATCGGATGTCAATGTGTCTGGACCTTGAACCTGTAAAACATGTTTCAGAAATATAAACCACAGATTCATTATCTTCCATCACAGTGATCGGTCGAATCGGATGTGTCCAGATATCTGTGACTAAAGCATCAAACCAGGTTAAAGAATTGCATGCATCAGACACACAAGCATACTCAGCTTCTGTAGAGGAACAAGAAACAAAATTCTGCTTACGCACATGCCAGTAAACGGACATCCATTTAAGAACATCATGTAACCTGAAGTACTTTTTCGTGACTTCTTATCACTTGCCCAATCTGAATCTGCATAACAACACAACTCTGCATAGTCAGTATGTGTTGGTTCCAACAACAACTTCATGTCTTTGGTGTGTTTTAGATACCTCAATAACTTTTTAACACATGTCCAATGTGTTTTGCCTTGCCTACATGTCGTGATAGGAGATTAACACTAAGTGCAATGTTGGGTCTAGTCCAACTACTAATATACAGCAGCGACCCAATGACTGAGCAATATAGTGTTTGATCTTCGAACTCAGGACTTGGTTCATGTGCCAAATTGTGAAAATCGGTTTACATGGGTATACTCACAGGCTTAGCGTCCTCCATGTGGCAGTGATGTAACAGTTGTTCAATCTTATCTTCCTGTGTGAGACTAAACCCCTTCTGAGTTTTGGTAATTTGAACACCTAAATAAGTGTTAATACATCCTAAAGACTTCAATGTGAAAAACATTTGTAAAGCTTTAGCAAAAACCTCACTCATCTGCTTATTTGGACCAATATAAACAATATCGACATAAACAAGAATTATCTCATACCTATTACCGGATCTTTTAGTAAACACGCATTCATCTGTTTCGGACTTAATAAAGCCCATTGAATTTAGTTTGTCAGAAAGACATAAGTACCACATTAAACCAGACTGTTTCAGACCATAAAGACTTTTGTGTAAAAACCAGGTATCCCCTTCTTGCTGTCTGAAACCTGGAGGACCTTTGACATAAATTTCTTCATCAAGATCAGCGTGTAGATAAGCCATTTCAACGTCGAACTGGAAAACTTCCAGGCCAAGGATAGTTGCAGTGGCTAAAGCAATTTTCACACTCTCCGTCCGCACTGTGGGTGAATAAGTATTTGTATAGTCCTCAGGATAACGAGAGAAACCCTGGGCTACGAGTCTGGCCTTGTACAACAACTCACCATTCGGCTTCTTTTTGATCCTGTAGACCCATCGAGTGCCAATAACTTTCTTGTTTGCTGGAGGGTTTGCAGGCGTAAACACTTGGAGTTTCTTTAGACTGTCCATTTCAGCCTGCATTGCCTCAAACCATTTATCTTGCTCTGATTCAGGAAGATGTTTGATCTGTGTGAACTTCTCAGGTGGAAGTGTAACATTACAAATCAAAGGTACAGGTGTTTTTGTTACTTGCCACGAATAACGTTTTGGTGGGATTCCCTTTGTGGACCTCTTGGAACGTCTCGGAACAACCGTCCATTCTTCTTCCGTGTCATCCTCGTCTTCATCATCGTCGCCAGCGGCAACATCGGCGGCTTGCGAAGACGGAACAGTAGGTTGAGAAGAACTCGTGGAACAAATATTATCCTGTGAATCTTGATCATCAGGTTGAGTGGCATCAGCAACATCATCTCTAGGAAAATAAACTCCAGGATCATTAGAATGAATCCTGGACCAGTCAGCATCTTCCTCAAAAGTAGCAGATTGTGAAATCACAATAACATGATGAGAGTCAATGTATTTGCTCCATTTTGAATTATCGTCAATACCCATAAATCTCATCCTTTTTGCTGCAGGACCCCCTTTCATTCTTTGGGCTAAGGGAATATTCACCACAGCGTATGAACCAAAAATATGGAGATGTGAGAGATCAGGCTTGTGTCCATACAACATGAAATAAGGGGTCTGATTTATCACACTACTCCAAGTACGGTTGATGATATGGTTAGCATATTTGATAACTTCACCCCAGTATGGAAAACCAAGGTCGGCATCTTCAAGAAGGCAACGCATCATGGTTTGCAAAACCCCATTTCTGCGTTCTGCCACTCCATTTTCAGCTGGAGTATAAGGAGCAGATGTCTGATGTACTATCCCATTCTCACGCATCCAGTCCTGGAAACGCTGAGACATGTATTCAGCACCGCGATCACTCTGGATTCTGGCAATGTTGACCTCAAATTGGGTATAGACAAGACTAGCAAAGTCTTTAAAGATCTGAAAGGTCTCAGATTTTTCTTTCATAGGATATACATATCCATATCTAGAATAATTATCAACGATTGTCAAGAAATATCTTTTACCACCAAGTGTTGGTGCAAAAGGACCAACTATGTCAGTGTGTACCAAATCAAAAATGCGTGTTGACAGGCGTGTAGCACGTTTTGGAATTGCTGCTGCTTTGGATTTGGCTTTCTTGCAGACAGCACAGTCCAAGAACACCTTACACCCCTTTAGATCCAAACCTCTTGCGAACTCTGGCATCTTCTTCAGGACACGGAAACTGGCATGACCCAATCTTCTATGCCACTTATGGATATACCTGGAATGCAAAGGTTTACCTGTTAGTGAATTCTCAACATTAGCATTTTTATTAGGAACCTCAGGCTTGTCATGAGCAACCTGTGTCTTTTTTGTATTTTTATTATCTTTAGGAACCTTTGGAGTAGCAACAGGATCTCTCTCTGGGACGTCTCTCTCTGGGCCTGTGCTTTTTGGAACGTGTATACTTGCCTGCTCTTGCTGCTTAGACTTTGGTTTTATGTAATAAACACCACCAATCAACATGGTTTCAGCAACAATATCTCCGTCTTTGACTATATAACTTGCTTTTTCAAGATGGTGGACCTGAAAATGAGAAAACCTAGACAAATGACTCTGACTAAGCAAATTACTACTGGCAGACGGAAGTAGTAGACATCTGGAATGAGAGCACCGAGCTCTTCAATATAAACAGTTCCTTTTCCCATGATCTGAACAGGATGATTTGAAAAGAGTAAAGTTCACGAAGTTCAGGTTCAGGCTCGTGCATCTCTGTGTAAAGCTCTTTTCTGTAGGTAACATGTAATGCTGCTCCACTGTCCAAAGTCCAAAGAAGTCGTCTGTCGTACTCTGGTTGAGGCTGTGGATCGTTGGTCACAACCAATGTGACAATTGGAGCTTGTGGATCACGCCTGGAACCACGACCACGAGCTTGTCGTCCGCCTCTACCTCTGCCTCCTCTGGAATCTGTTCCTCTGGGCTGGTATGTGACGGGCGCTGGAACTCGTTGGGGACAATGCCGGGTGGCATGTCCCACACGATTGCAGATGTAGCATCTTGGCATCCTTGGAATGTAGGTCCTTCCACGGAAGGAACGCCTCGCTGGAGCTCTTGATGCAGGTGGTTCCCTTAAATGTGGCGCAGCTTGCATAAGTGCCTCTTCTTCGGTTAAAATTCTGCATACATGATCCACTGTGCGTTGAGCAATAGGCACTTGATTGATCTTGGAAATAGCATCTTTCCACTCATGATTCAAAGAATTGATGATAATGCTGATCATTTGAAAATCATCAATAGGATAGCCTTTTTCACCCAGTTCTTTTCTAATACCTTTCATTTTAGTCAAATGTGCTCCAATATGTTCACCAGATTCTAATCTGGAACCATGGAACTCAGACAAAAGTAAACATGTAGACTCAATTGATGTAGGCCGATAACATGTCTCTAACTGAGTCCAAATTTGTTGGGCAGTTGCATCTTGTGAAAACGTGAGCTGCAATTCAGTGTCCATTGACATCAATAATGTTGTGCATGCTCTATTATCCAAGTCCCATATGTCAGGAGTCCATGGCTGGGCAGGAGGATTAAACACCATCATGTGAGTACCTTCTCTGCGTAGCAAAAGTCCAACCTCACTGACCCATGCCCTGTAATTCTGTCCTGACTTCTGTAATGTTGAGTCACCAGCCAGTGGTACAATGGAAGGTGTTTGATGAGGAATATACAATTGAGGTACTTGCTGTGCAGGTTGTGCAATCCGACCATAACCTGCAGGGGGCACCAGTGGCGTCTGTGCCTGTGCCTGGACGTGCGGCAGTTGCATTGAAGCTGCCGGTAGTCTTGGTGCTGGCTGTGACTGTCTTTGAGCTGCTATTCTACCCTGGCCAGCAGGAGGCGCTGGCCCTGGCGCTGGTGCATTAGCATAACCTGCAGATGACACTGGCCTTCGCATATAAGAACCCGGTGGCAATTGCATGTGGGTTAAATATGGCTGTGTTCTGCCAGGTAGAGGGACTTGCATAGAAGCAATATTAACAGGAGAAGCAATAGTAACAGGAATCCTAGCACCATCAGGGGCTGGAGCCTCAGATAACGGCAGAAAACCTGTATCTCTGAGCAAAGATTCCTGCACAGACAGTTGCAAGAGTGAGAGCTCCAATTCATGTCTTAATGCAGCTTCACCAGTAGATGGTGCTATAACATTTGCTTCAGGCATCACTGTGGCTCTGTATGGCCTTTGGGACAGCCCATAATCATGTGACATAGGAGCCTCCGGTTCCCATTCGTTTTGCATGACACTCAATGATGGGCGTGACTTTGGCTTTGGGGAAGAAGGAGGCAATATGGCTTCTCCTTGTGGGTGTGGCAATATGGCCGGTTCATGCTCATAATTCCTCTCATATTGCTGAACCATTGACACATATTCCTTTGCCTGCTGCAAACGCTTTTCAAACACCCCAATTTGTTCACAGTAGCCTTGCATAGCCCTATCTCGCATAGTTTGCTTGGGGCCTGAAGGAGCAGAAGGAATTTTCTTCGGCTGAACTTTAGGTTTCGCTCCAAGCCTTTGAAATGCATCTTGAGCCCCTGGAGTGTGAACATTTTCAAAAGCAGCTGCCAGGGAGCTTGGAAAAATAGAAAAAGGAGTGACTGACCTTGCATCGTCGACAGGAGCAGGTGCGTCTTCTCCAAGGCGTGTGGCTGAAGCGATCGGAGTTTGTAAAGTTGAAGGGAGATGCCCCACAGACAAGCTCCTAGCCTCCCTTTTCATCCGTGGCTTCCTTCCTGACATGTTTCAGCAGTTAATCACCGCTGCCTCGCTAGCACTAACTGATAACAGCCGCAGAAACATGCATCTCTAAAAACATAAATCAAACCATCCTCGATACCAAATTGTTAAGGTATAAATCACCTTAGTAGAGGGTGAAGGACCGTGCTTCAGAGGATGCATGATGTGCATGAAGGAAGGAAATAAAACACGACGCATAATCTTACTAAATACCTTTTAATTACAAAAATATAAAAACTAAATATATATTATAAAGAGAGCTAGCTGACTACATCCTAACGTAACAGACAGTAACAGCAAAGATGAAAGACAATAAAGAAATAACTGTGAGAACTTTTTCTAGACATGCGCACTAAACAGTCTGAAACCATAACATAACTAGTCATATGAGGGTCACTATGGTTACCAGATAAGTTATCACAACAGGTGCAGAGAGCAGGGGAAATGTACAGTTAGAAATGAACTTTTCTGACGAACAAAAAAAACGTGCAGTGACACACCCAAAGCCACTTGGTCTTACCAGGGTTCAGCAAAAGTCTGTTGTGCCCCATCTACACCCCCACAGCCTCCAGTCACTGCAAGAGGGCAGCAACAGCATCACTTGAGTCACCCAGGCTGAACATGTAAAATTGAGTATCATCAGCATACTCAATATAAAAGATATTGAGGAAGCAAGCTGAGAAACTCGATTGGAGTGGTATTGAATTACTGGTTGCTGTCAAGGAAAATGTTTACATCAAGTTTGAACAAAACAACATCAGCCTTAACGTCTTTGGATATAATAGACGTGTATACCCTCTGTATGTGACCAAACGTCAAAGCGATAAAGTTGTTAATCTGTTGCTTATTTCTGACAATGTTAAGAAGCACTATACCTGGATAAAAACCTTTAAGAGACTGATGACAAAGGAAAGAGAAAAGTCAGTCCATTCAATGCACTATTGTATGCGATGTGTGACTGGTTACCATTTGATAGAGTCTCTCAAGAAACATGATGGGCTTTGTTTGTTGCACGAACCTGTAAAGATAGAACTCTGAGAAGTCAGCATGATGCTTTCTTTTAAGAACCACAACAGGTCAATGAGAGTGCTGTTTGTAATCTACACAGATTACAAACCTTATATGCATAAGCGCCAACCAAACCCTGAAAAGTCTTACATGCACAAATATTAGAAGCATGTTCCAAGCTCGTTTTGCTACCAGATAAAATGCTTCAACGATACGACGTATAATCAAGATCCGGTTGCATTCACCGCTAATAACAAAGACATAGCGCAGAAATTTGTCAACTCGCTTGTGCAAGATGTTAAGGATAATTACAAGTGGTTCAAATTCCCAGAGAAGATGATATTTACAAAAGACGATGCAGAGAGTAGCCTTGGATACTACGTGTCACATATGCGGAGACGAGTTAGGCTTTAAAGATAAAGTTCACAAACACTGTCACTTGATGTGAAGGTCTAAAGATGCAGCTGCTAAATGCCGCCTATGTGAAGGTAAATTGAATGAAAAAGACAAAAATTCGCAATCACTGTCACTTGACGGGAAGGTTGAGAGGCGTGGCACAGAATAAATGCAATCTAAAATTCAAAGTACCATGGTTTATCCCCATAATATTCCATAACCTTTCCAGGTACGACAACCATCTATTCATTAAAAAGCTACAAGGTGAAAACAATGGAAAAAATATATTGTATACCAAACAATGAAGAAAAGTATAGTTCGTTCAGCAGAGAGGTGGTTGTTGACAAGTTTGTCAAAAAAAAGAGAAAGGTAAAACTAGTTAGCCGACAATTATGGTTTATCAACAGCTTTAGGTTCACGCTTACAAGCCTTGCTACTTTGATGAATCTTAGCAAAGACCAGTATAAAAATTTGGCAAAGGAATACAGCAGAAAACAGTTCAATCTATTGCTGAGGAAAGTAGTTTACCCCTACGAGTACATGGACCCCACCAAAAGATTAAACGAAACCGAGTTGCCTCCAAAGTCCGCCTTCTATTCGAAACTGAACGACAACGACTATAAGCATGCAAAGGAGGTGTGGGAGGAATTTGGTTGTAAAACACTCAGGGATTACCACAATCTGTACAACAAGAGTGACGTGTTGCTATTAGCTGATGTCTTTGAAAAATTTAGAGACATTTGCATGGAAAACTATAAACTAGAACCTGCCTGGTACTATATGTCACCGGGACTTGCTTGGAACATGACGCTGACGATGAATGTTGAACTGGAGTTGTTGAGTGATTACGATATGCTGCTCAATTTTAAACACTAAATACGTGGCGGGGTCATTATCATCTCAAAACTATACACTCGAGCAAACAAGTATATGGGTGAGGTCTTTGACAAGTGTATCCCTTCAACGTTTATTGATCTGGACACCAACAACCTGTATGTATGGGCGATGAGCAAACCAGTTCCGGTTGGTGGATTTCAATGGATGACAACGACTGGAAAAACTTTTCGAGCCAAGATGGAGTAAGTTGTTGGCTCACGATTGACTCAGAATACTCGAAAGAGCTGCACAATCTTCACAACAATCACCCATTGGCTCCGGAAATTATTATTCCCGAAGGGTCCAAGGTGCAAACGTTAATACCCAACTTGTACAATAAGACCAAGTACAGTGTGCACTATGAGGCCTTGAAGCTGTACAAGAGTCTCAGGATGAAGATTACAAAAATTCACAGTGGAATAAAGTTCAAAGAAGAGCCGTGGCTGAAAAAGTACATCGATCTGAACACCGGCTTGAGAATGGAAGCTACCAACGAGTTTGAGAAAGCCTTCTGCGAACTTAAGAACAGCGTCTTCGGCAAGACCATGGAGAACCATGTGGATGTAAGGCTGGTTACAAGCGAGAAACGGTGAAACTGATCGCCCAACCAAACTGACAGATCCACGATATTCGACGCCGAAGAACAACCAAACTACAACAAAAACCTGAACGCCATTCGCATGACAAAAACAAAGCTGACTTACAACAAGCTGATATATCTAGGCCCGTGTATAGTGGACTTGAGCAAGACTCTGATGTACAATTGCCATTACAACTACATCAAACCCAAGTACAGAGATAGAGCAGAGTTGTTTACCGACACTGACAGTTTGGCATACGAAATAAAAACCAAAGATTTCTACACAGACATTGCTGACGACATCGATAAACTATTCAAAACGAGCAAGTATCATAAGGATCACCCGTCTGGAATAAAAACTGGAGTTAACGGAGATGTAATAATAATAATAATAAGTTGGAAGGGACCTTGGAGGTCATCTAGTCCAACCCCCTGCTAAGGCAGGAAACCCTATACCATTTCAGACAAATGGCTGTCCAGTCTCTTCTTAAAAACTTCCAGTGTTGGAGCATTCACCACTTCTGGAGGCAGGTTGTTCCACTGGTTAGTTGTTCTAACTGTCAGGAAGTTTCTCCTTAGTTCTAGGTTGCTTCTCTCCTTGACTAGTTTCCATCCATTGCTTCTTGTCCTGCTTTCAGGTCCTTTGGAGAATAGCTTGGCTCCCTCTTCTTTGTGGCGGCCCCTGAGATATTGGAACACTGCTATCATGTCATCCCTCACCCTTCTCTTCATTAAACTACACATACCCAATTCCAGCAACCGTTCCCTATATGTTTTAGCCTCCAGTCCCCCAATCATCTTTGTTGCTCTTCTCTGTACTCTTTCTAGAGTCTCGACATCTTTTTTACATCGTGGTGACCAAAACTGGATGCAGTATTCCAGGTGTGGCCTTACCAAGGCATTGTAAAGTGGTATTAGTACTTCACGTGATTTGGATTCTGTTCCTCTGTTAATGCAGCCTAGCACTGTGTTGGCTTTTTTGGCAGCTGTAGCACACTGCTGGCTCATATTTAAGTGATTGTCCACTAGGACTCCGAGATCCCTCTCACAGTTACTACTATCGAGCAAGGTACCACCTATACTATACCTGTGCATTTGATTTTTCCTGCCTAAATGCAGAACCTTACTTTTTTCACAATTGAATTTCATTTTGTTAGATAGTGCCCAGTGTTCGAGTCTGTCCAGATCCTCCTGTATCTTAAGCCTATCTTCTGGAGTATTGGCTATTCCTGCCAGCTTGGTGTCATCTGCAAATTTGATGAGTTCCCCATCTATCCCCTCATCCAAATCGTTGATGAAGATGTTGAAGAGCACTGGGCCCAGAACAGAGCCCTGGGGCACCCCACTACACACTTCCTTCCATGTAGATGCAGTTCCATTGACGACCACACGCTGGGTACGGCCTGTCAGCCAGCTACGAATCCATCTGGTGGTGATGCTATCTAACCCACATTTTTCTATGTTATCAAGTAGTAGGTTGTGATGTACTTTATCAAATGCCTTACTGAAATCCAAGTAAATTAAATCTACAGCATTCCTCTGGTCCACTAGTTTTGTCACTTGGTCAAAGAATGCAATAAGGTTTGTCTGGCACGATCTGTTTTTGACAAACCCATGTTGGCTTTTAGTGATAACTTTGTTCACATCAAGGTGTTCGCTGATTTGTTGTTTGATTATCTTTTCCAGAATCTTCCCAGGTATTGAGGTCAGGCTGATAGGTCTGTAGTTTCCTGGATCTGTTTTTTTCCCTTTTTTGAAGATGGGAAGTACATCAGCTCTCTTCCAGTCCTCTGGTAGTTCCCCAGTGCTCCAGGATCTTTGAAAAATATAGTTCAGTGGTTCTGAGATCACGTCTGCCAGTTCCTTGAGAACCTTGGGGTGTAATCCATCTGGTCCTGGTGATTTGAACTCATCTAGGCTGGACAGGTGCTCACTTACCTTTTTCTTGCCTATCTTAACTTGCGTTTCTATTCTGTTTTTTATGGCACTGGTTTTGGTAGGTTGCACTGTTTTTTCCCTTTGTGTAAAGACAGATGCAAAAAACGAATTCAATAGTTCTGCTTTCTCCCTGTTGCTTGTCACCTTCTTGCCACTTTCCCCCACTAGTGGACCAATCATTTCCTTAACTTTTTTCTTGTTTCTTATATGTTGAAAGAAGCTTTTTTTGTTATTTTTGACTTTGGTCGCAAGCCTTAGTTCATTTTGAGCCTTAGCTTCCCTCACTTCATCTTTGCAGGCACGGGCTGTTTGCTGATATTCTGCCTTAGTTACGTGCCCCTCTTTCCACTTCCTATACTTGTCCCTTTTATCTTTCAGTTTGTCAGAGAGTTCTTTATGCAGCCATGCTGGTTTCCTTTGAAAGCTGTTATTTTTCTTCTTTGTTGGTATTGTGCTAGACTGGGCCTTTATTATCTCACTTTTCAAAATTTCCCAAGCTTCTTGAGTTGTTTTCCCCTTTTGGATTTTCATCCATGGAATTCTTCCCAAGGTCTCTCTAAGTTTATTGAAATTAGCTCTTTTAAAGTCCAAGACTCTAGTTTGGCTGTATTCTATTGCTTGTGCTTCCATAATGTTGAATTCCAATATTGCATGATCACTTCCCCCCAAGGTTCCTGTGGCTTTGACACTTTCTATCATTTCATCTCTGTTAGTGAGAATTAAATCCAATATGGCTAATCCCCTAGTTCCCTTCTCTACTTTTTGGGAGAGAAAGTTGTCTGCTAGGTTTGTCAGGAATCTGTTAGATCTTCCACTTGGTGCAGAATTTGTCTCCCAGTTGATATCAGGGTAATTAAAGTCCCCCATTACTATTGTGATGCGCTTCCTACATACCTTAGTTAACTGACTAGCAAAAAGTTCATCTATTTCCTCTGTTTGGTTGGGCGGCCTATAGTATACACCTATGGCAATGTCATTTTTTCTCCCTTTTATATTGACCCAAATACATTCAAGTTTACAGTTTTCATCATTGTTGTGCTCTATTTCTGTAGAGATAAAGTTATTTCTTATATATAGAGCAACTCCACCTCCTCTTTTGTTTATTCTATTTCTTTTAAATAATTTAAAACCCTCTAGCTGTGTGTTCCATTTGTGGGTTTCGTCCCACCATGTTTCTGTAATGGCAACAATATCATATCAGCCCTCATTTACCTCATGTACTCGGCATGTTCAAGGATGAGCCCAAGGGAATACTGATTGAAGAGTTTCTCAGGTTGAGGGCCAAGCTTTACTCGTACAAAAAGTTTGAGGGTGATGAAGAGAAAAAGTGTAAGGGTGTAAAGAAGGCTGTAGTCAAAAATACCATCACGACGGCTATAAAGAGACGCTGTTCAGTCATAAGGAACAGTACAGAACGATGAACGTTATTAGATTACACCTCCACGACGTCTACACCGAAGAGAACAGCAAAATAGCTTTTAGCGACGACAAATGAGTCATCATGGATGATGGGATGCACACATTAGCACATGGCCACTACAAAGTACAAAATTGAATTTGCATTAAAATCTTGTATTCTTCTAAATTAAAAAAAATGATTAGACGTAAAAGGTTGTCATCATGCCTTACAACGACCTGAAGCAACTTACAGGCCATGGGTTTATAGCCACAAAAGTTTCCAAAAAAGACCTACCTTTAATTTTTGTTAACTTTAAAGCAAATACTAATAATGAACAGGTTAATCCCAAATTACACTTCACCGCACTTTACAGTGATGCAAAGCAGTTTATAGAGACATGGCTTTGAAAGATTCTGGTCAAACAATAGCATATTATCACCTCCCAAAAAGTTTTGTTATAAATGGATAACAAAACTACTACCTTTTTATATACTGCATAATACAAAATGAACACCGACGTCGGAGTCGTGCTTCCGAACGTTCCATTGTCAAACTTTCAGCTGACGGATGCGGCTGAGAAGCTAAAAATTAAAAACTTTAAAGGAGTTGTTGTAAGAGACAAAGCTGCTGAAAAGACCTCAAAAGATAGAGTGTGGTATTTTGAACCTGGATACCTCCAACAGAAAAGGCTTGGATGGCTTTGTCTAAGAAAGGAAGTGAGAAGCTGTACTTTGACAGTTATGGGTTATCACCGCCCAACGAACTCGTCGGGTACTTGGCTCGTCCTGTGTACTACAATAGCGAGTGAATACAGCCATATGGCGAGACGTTTTGCGGTCATTTGTGTCTTCATACTTAAAAAGTTGAGTGACAGCTACAAATTTCAGGAGGTTATAAATACACTGTATTAAAAATAAAAGTAAAGTATATATATATAAAATGCACATCGACAAATTTGGAAGAATAAATACTGGCGACTCACAAAGAATAGTTTCTGGGGTAGTTACTTTATCACAAGTTAACACGTTTCTAATACGCGACGGTGGTAATGCTGCAACCGACGATATTGACTTGAATTCTCACAAGATCGTTAATGTAGTGGATCCAACCAATGCGCAAGATGTCGCAACAAAGAGCTATGTGGATGCTGGTAGCAAAGTGATCGGCTGGTAGCAAAGTGATTGCCAAACCACCAAAGAGATGCCAGTTACTCTGGAAACCACACATGGATTTCTGGTCTGAGTCGCCAGCCAAACCATGTGCCGGCTCAGTACTGCAGACAGCATAAAGATCCACAAGGATGGTAGCATGACCAGCCATCTCACGTTCCTCCCAGAGCCTAGTGATGGTCAAGATGCAGCGACAAAAATCTACGTGGATAGCTCGTTCGCATGTGACATCTACACAGGCAGTATTGAATCTTCTAGCTTGCTATCGACCTGGCAGTCAGTTGACCTAAACACCACTTGCAAACCTCACGTTAGCTCGTTGATCGAAAACACTACTGATACGATTTATCGTAAACCCTGCTTCTGGAGGCTTTCGCTTTTCGGTAAAACAGCAAACCAAGAGGCTAAAATTGAGCTCGCCATGATAGTTCATGAGACTATATCGAGTTTAATCATGGATTTTATTAAAAATCAGTTTTTTACCCACATGTTAAACCTATCCCACGACACCGTTGTTAATGATGCTGTTAATTTGAACCTGATTGTCACATTATTGATAGAGAAACTAATGTTTTCAAACCCTATTTAAGTTTAGAAACCCAATAACCGCAATCCCAGTACACTACCAATATTTTTGATTCATCAGATTGAAAGTTTAGCAACCTGTCTGAAATAACCAGTGCAAAAGGTTCTGTTGCGGCTGGTACCTCATTGTTGAACGTTGCCTTGATTTGAACATCTATAGCTGACGATTTTAGTCTTTCGCTCTGCTTACTTCCATCGAACACCATGATTGGGAAGAAATCTTTTTTTTTTGAAATTTTTTAATTAGTTTTATAGGGTTAAAGTGGGGGATAAGGGAATGGGAATTTGGGATAGGGTACAGGAGAGGATGGGGGTAAGGGTTGGTGTTTCCCCCAGTAACATTCAATATTTGGCAAACAGCATATTGTCTGGGTAAATATATATAAATAAAAGTAATAAAGCTAATAATAACAATGATAGGTATAATAGCCCCTTCATGGATTACTGCCTTGTCGTGGCGAAGGGGCTTGCATAATTCAATGAAGCTATGAGCTATGCCGTGCAGGGCCACCCAAGATGGACAGGTCACAGCAGAGAGTTCTGACAAAACGTGATCCACTGGAGAAGGAAATGGCAACCCACTCCAGGATCTTTGCCATAAAAACCCCATGGACAGTACCAAAAGTAAAAAAAGATATGACGCTGGAAGATGAGCCCCTCAGGTTGGAAGGAGTCCAATATGCTACTGGGAAAGAGCAGAGGGCTAGTACTAGTAGCGCCAGAAAGAATGAAGCGACTGGGCCAAAGCCGAAAGGACGCTCAGCTGTGGATGTATCTGGTGGTGAAAGGAAAGTCCGATGCTGTAAAGATTTTTTCTCCATAGGAACCTGGAATGTAAGATCCATGAATCAAGGAAAGCTGGACGTGGTCAAACAAGAGATGACAAGACTGAACGTTGACATCTTAGGAATCAGCAAACTAAAATGGACAGGAATGGGTGAATTTAATTCAGATGACCATCAGGTATACTACTGCGGGCAAGAATCCCTCAGAAGAAATGGAGTAGCCTTCATAGTCAATAAAAGAGTAGGAAAAGCAGGACTGGGATACAATCCCCAAAATGACAGAATGATCTTAGTTTGAATCCAAGGCAAACCATTCAATTTCACAGTAGTTCAAGTCTATGCCCCAACCACCAGTGCTGAAGAGGATGAAATTGACCCGCTCTATGAAGCCCTACAGCACGTTATAGAACTAACACCAAAAAATGATGTCCTTATCATCATGGGGGATTGGAATGCTAAAGTAGGAAGCCAAAAGATAACCAGAATAACAGGCAAGTTTGGCCTTGGAGTAGAAAATGAAGCAGGGCACAGGCTGATAGAATTTTGTCAAGAGAATACGCTGGCCATAGCAAACACTCTTTTCCAACAACCCAAGAGACGGCTCTACACATGGACATCACCAGACGGTCAACACAGAAATCAGATTGACTATGTGCTCTGCAGCCAAAGATGGAGAAGCTCTATACAGTCAGTAAAAACAAGACCAGGAGCTGACTGTGGCTCAGACCATGAGCTTCTCATTGCAAAATTTAGGCTTAAACTGAAGAAAGTAGGGAAAAGCACTAGGCCACTCAGGTATGAACTAAATCATATCCCTGACGAATATACAGTAGAGGTGACAAATAGATTTAAGGAATTAGATCTGATAGACAGAGTGCCTGAAGAACTATGGACGGAGGTTCGTAACATTGTACAAGAAGTAGTAACCAAAACCATCCCAAAGAAAAAGAAATGCAAGAAAGCAAAATGGCTGTCTGAGGAAGCTTTGCAAATAGCTGAGGACAGGAGGGAAGCGAAAGGCAAGGGAGAAAAAGGAAGATACGCCCAATTGAATGCAGAATTCCAGAGAATAGCTAGAAGAGATAAGAATGCCTTCTTAAATGAACAGTGCAAAGAAATAGAAGAAAACAATAGAATAGGGAGGACCAAAGATCTCTTCAAGAAAATTGGAGAGATGAAGGGAACGTTTCATGCAAAAATGGGCATGATAAAGGACCAAAATGGCAGGGACCTAACAGAGGCAGAAGAGATTAAGAAGAGGTGGCAAAATTACACAGAAGAACTATACAAGAACGACCTTAACGTCCCTGATAACCACGATGAGGTGGTCACTGACCTCGAGCCAGATATCCAAGAATGTGAAGTGAAATGGGCCTTAGGAAATCTGAGCAACAACAGAGCTAGTGGAGGTGACAGTATTCCAGCTGAGCTATTCAAAATCTTAAAAGACAATGTAGTAAAAGTGCAATTTGCCAGCAAATTTGGAAAACTCAACAGTGGCCATAGGATTGGAAAAGATCAGTTTACATTCCAATTCCAAAGAAAGGCAGTGCCAAAGAATGTTCAAACTACCACACCATTGCACTCATTTCACATGCTAGTAAAGTTATGCTTAAAATCCTACAAGCTAGACTCCAGCAGTATGTGGATCGATAACTACCAGAAGTACAGGCAGGATTTCGAAGAGGCAGAGGAACTAGAGATCAAATTGCCAACATATGCTGGATTATGGAGAAAGCTAGAGAGTTCCAGAAAAACATCTATTTCTGGTTCATTGACAAAGCTAAAGCCTTTGATTGTGTGGATCACAACAAACTCTGGCAAGTTCTTAAAGAGATGGGAGTACCAGAGTACCTTCTTTGTCTCTTGAGAAACCTATATGCGGGTCAAGAAGCAACAGTGAGAACTAGACACCGAACCACTGATTGGTTCAAAATTGGGAAAGGAGTCCAGCAAGGCTGTATACTGTCACCCTGCCTGTTTAACTTATATGCAGAGCACATCATGAGAAAGGCAGGGCTAGATGAATCAAAAGTTGGAATTAAAATTGCCAGGAGAAATATCAACGACCTAAGATATGCAGATGATACCACTCTAATGGCAGAAAGTGAAGAGGAACTAAAGAGCCTCTTGTTATGAGTGAAGAAGAAGAGTGCAAAAGTTGGGTTGAAACTTAACATTAAGAAAACCAAGATCATGGCATCCGGCCCTCTCAATTCCTGGCAAATAGATGGGGAAGAAATGGAGGTAGTGACAGATTTTATATTCCTGGGCTCCAAGATCACCTCATATGGGGACTGCAGCCAAGAAATTAAAAGACGCTTGCTTCTGGGGAGGAAAGCCATGGCAAATCTAGACAGCACACTAAAAAGCAGAGACATCACCCTGCCAACAAAAGTGCGTATAGTCAAGGCTATCGTCTTCCCAGTTGCAATGTATGGCAGTTAAAGTTGGACCATAAGAAAGGCTGAGCGCCAAAGAATTGAAGCCTTTGAACTATGGAGCTGGAGAAGACTCCTGCGAGTCCCTTGGACTGCAAGGTGATCATACCGGTCAGTCCTAGAGGAGATCATCCCTGACTGCTCTTTAGAAGGCCAGATTCTGAAGTTGAAACTCAAATACTTTGGCCACCTAATGAGAAGGAAGGACTCATTGGAGAAGAGCCTAATGCTTGGAAAGGTTGAGGGCAAGATAAGGGGACGACAGAGAATGAGGTGGCTGGATAGAGTCACTGAAGCAGTAGGCGTGAGCCTAAATGGACTGCTGAAGATGGTAGAGGACAGGAAGGCCTGGAGGAACGTTGTCCATGGGGTCACAATGGGTCGGACACGACTTCGCAACTAACAACAACAACAAAAGGTATAATAGATTATCATAAACAATACTAAGTTTTCAGTTGTATGGTATTTTTCTTACCGTATTTTCCGGCGTATAAGACTACTTTTTAACCCATGAAAATCTTCTCAAAAGTCAGGGGTCGTCTTATACGCCGGGTGCTGAAAATTTAGGGACAGGGCTGGCTGGAAAACCTGGAGCGGATCTCCCATTTAGTCTCCGCAGGGAAAGCGGGACCAATTGGAGAAGAAGCTGCAGTCTGTGATTTTTTATAGGCTGGGGTCTGGGCATCTTTCCTTCTAAAGTTGAAGAGCAGCTGTAGTATATCCCAACTTGAAAGGCAGGTGGGGAAGGCAGCAGCCAGAGCAGCGGCTTAGCTCTAAGGACACATTTGACTCAGGAACTGGGCGGGCTGGCTGGAAAACCTGGAGCAGATCTCCCATTTGGTCTTTTTTTTAAAAAATTCCATTTATATCCTGCCCTTCTTCGAAGACTCAGGGTGGCTTACAATTTAAAGCACAAATCAATGTGCTTAGCAATAGCCTTCATTCTGTGTATATGCCTGTTTATTAGGGCTTTCACCCCCCCCCCCCAGCAGCATTATTACAAAGTCAGCTTATTGCCCCCAACAATCTGGGTCCTCATTTTACCTACCTTGGAAGGATGGAAAGCTGAGTCAACCTTGAGCGTGGTGGGATGCGAACCTGCACTAATTGCAGGCAGCTGGTGTTACTTAAGGCTCTGCGCAGGGAAAGCTTTAGAGTGAATTAGGAAAAGTGAAAAAGTGAATTAGGAAAATAGGGAACGGTTGCTGGAATTGGGTATGTGTAGTTTAACGAAGAGAAGGGTGAGGGGTGACATGATAGCAGTGATCCAATATCTCAGGGGCTGCCACAAAGCAGAGGGAGCCAAGCTATTCTCCAAAGCACCTGAAAGCAGGACAAGAAGCAATGGATGGAAACTAGTCAAGGAGAGAAGCAACCTAAAACTAAGGAGAAACTTCCTGACAGTTAGAACAATTAACCAGTGGGACAACCTGCCTCCAGAAGTGGTGAATGCTCCAACACTGGAAGTTTTTAAGAAGAGACTGGACAGCCATTTGTCTGAAATGGTATAGGGTTTCCTGCCTTAGCAGGGGGTTGGACTAGATGACCTCCAAGGTCCCCTCCAACTTATTATTATTATTATTATTATTATTATTATTATTATTATTATTATTATTATTATTATTATTATTATAGTTTAATCCACTTGCACTGTTTTATGTTTACATGTTGGATGACAAACAGCCTTATGTTTATAAGTGACAGTTTTCCTACTAAGCACCTGCATGTCATAAGCATTTGAATTAAAATTACCATATTAAAATCAAATCTGATGTTTTTTAATTTTTATTTGGTGTGCGTTGGAAGAGGGGTAGTCTTATACGGCGAGTATAGCCCAAACCCTATAATTTAACAGGAAATGTAGGGGGTCGTCTTATACGCCCAGTCGTCTTATACGCCGGAAAATACGGTACTCAAATAAATTCAAAATTGCATATCACTTTCCTTTCTCTCTAACTCGCTTATCTAGCCATTGATAGAATTTATTCCAAGTTCTATAGTAAACTGAATGTTCTTTCTCTTTAATCTCTAAAGTTAATCTATCCATTTCTGCACAATCCAATATTTTCTTAATTAATACTTCTTCAGTCGGTAATTTTTCATTTTTCCAATATTGGGCATACATAATTCTCGCTGCTGTCAATACATGTAACATTAAGTATCCGCTCTCCTTGTCATAGTTGGGGCCTATCATTCCTAACAGAAACAATTCTGGTTTAAATTCTTATTTGTTTTTTAATCATCTTCTCCAACCATAAATGTATCTTAAGCCAAAACCTCTTTGCTTTAGGAGATGACCACCATATATGGTAATAAGTACCTGGTCTTTGGTTACATTTCCAACAGACATTTGAAGTATTTTTAAACATTTTGGCTAGTCTCACTGGTGTCATGTGCCATCTGTAAAACATTTTATACAAATTTTCTTTATATGGTACAGCTTTGGTTAATCTAATATTTCTGTCCCATAACTTTTCCCATTCATCAAGCTCTATAGTATGTCCAACGTTTTTTGCCCAATTATCATTGTTTCTTTAACTTGTTCCTCCTCCATCTTTAAGTTAAGCAGTAATCTATAAAGTTTTTAAATCAGCTTTTCATCTGTTTTTAGCAATGCAAGATCAAGTTCTGTCTGTTCCTTATAGGGCCCCGCTGTTTTCATGTCTTTTTCATATCTTCATTGGATTTGTAGGTATGGCCACCATGATAGGTCAATACCTTGTTGTTGTAACTCTTGTCTAGATTTCAATCTTCCTTCATTGTCCAGTAAGTCTTTATATGTTACAAGTTTATCATAGTTAATTAAGTTTGGGTAAGCAAAGGCTTCCATTGTTGAAAGCCATTCAGGTATCTTAGTATAATTTTTTTTCCCATTCTAAGAGAAGTGCATTTCTTTTAACATGGTTCTGAAAATATCTATGCGCTTTATACTTCCCATACCACAGAAAGGCATGCCAGCCAATCTGCAGGTCATGCCCCTCTAGGTATAGTAGTGTTTTGTCTCTAAGTGTTATCCATTCTTTAATCCACGTTAAAATAGCTGCTTGGTAATAAAATTTCCAATCTGGGAGTCCAAATCCTCCCCTTTCTCTAACGTCCTGTAGCAGTTTCACTTTAATTCATGCTTTTTTCCCTTGCCAAATAAATTTCAATATTATGGTATTCAGTTCATCAAAGAAGGCTTTTCCTAATTTTACCGGAATAGTTTGAAATAAAAAAAGTATTTTCGGTAAGGTATTCATTTTAATTGTAGCTATTCTCCCCAGTATTGACAGTTGGAGATTTTTCCACTTTTCTAAGTGCAGTTTTATTTGTTTTAATAATTTTGTATAGTTGTCCTCTTTTACTGTTATACATCTTGCTGTTAAGTAAATTCCCAAGTACTGAACTTTTTTAACTATTTGAAGATTTGTTTTTCTTGCAAGTTGCGTTTTTTGTTTTTCTTTTAAGTTCTTTGTCAAAACTTTAGTCTTTTCTCTATTTATTATCAGGCCTGTGACCTCACCATATTGTTCTGTTGTGGCTAACAATTTTGTGCTTGTTTGAAGAGGTTCTTCCAATATAAAGACCAAGTCATCCGCGAATGCCTGCAATTTATATTTTTCACCCTTTATCTCCAGTCCTTTAATCTCAGAGTCTTGTCTAATATTTGTGTTCAATACTTCCAAGGTTAATATAAATAGCAATGGGGATAAAGGACATCCTTGTCTTGTGCCCTTTTTAATATTAATGTTTTCTGTGTAGTCTCCGTTTACAATTATTCCAGCAGTCTGTTTATCATAAATTGCATGAGTTGCATTCATAAAGTTTTCCCCCAAATCCATTTCCACAAGTTGCTGAAACATAAATTGCCAATTCAAGTTATCAAATGCCTTTTGTCCATCAAGAATTATCAAAGCCATCTGCTTGCCTAGATGAGCTTCATAGTACTCTAGAACATCCAAGATTGTTCTTAAATTATTTTTTATCTGTGTTTTAGGCAGAAAGCCATTTTGATCTGTGTGTATAAATTCAATCAAGAATTTCTTAATTCTTTCTGCCATTATCGAGGCAAAAATTGTATAGTCTACATTTAGCAATGAAATTGGTGTGTAATTTTTTATATGTGTCAAATCTGTATCTTCTTTAGGTATTAAAGTGATATTCGCTTCAGACCATGGCTTTGGTATTTTGGTTTTCAGGAGAGTTTCATTACAAAATTCTTTCAGGATTGGAGTAAGCACGACTTAGTGTAGTATTCTGCAGGTAGTCCGTCTGGCCCTGGAGTCTTGTTCTTTTTTTGCCTTTTTATTTATTTATTTATTTATTTATTTATTTATTTATTTATTATTTGAATTTATATACTGCCCCTCTCCCAAAGGACTTGGGGCGGTGTACAGGGCAATTAAAACACTATATACAACACATAATATACAAAAATTAAAATAAATTAAACCAAGTAGCCCTAAACAATAAAACACGTTCTAAAATGTAAAATTTAAAATTTAAAATCTAAAATCCCAGTCCCTCTGTCTAGGCCGGCAAGTTCAAATAGCCAAGTCTTCAGGTCGCAGCGGAAAGAGCGAAGGTCGGGAGCCATCCGGAGCTCAACAGGGAGCTGATTCCAGAGGGCAGGCGCGCCCACTATAGCTTCTGTAGTCTCCATCATTGATATTGATTTGTTCAATATATTTCGGATATTCTGGGGAATTATCATTAAATTTGCTTTTATTAAATACTGCTCTATTTTTCCTTTGCCTTATAAAGTGTCTCATAATTATCAAGTCACGTCCTTCGTAGGATGCAAGCAGGAGTCTCCAAACAGGAACGTGCGACAAACAAAAGGCTTTATTCAGATCAAAAGCACAAAAGCAAAGTCAGCGCTGGGAGTGAATTGCTCCCAGCGCTTACATAATCACCAGGAGGCAGACCCCGCCCCCAGGTCACAAACCAGCATCCGCCCACAACTCCTTATAATCCCTCTTCCCCCTTTGCAATATTTTCTGCAAAACAGCTCACGCTGCTCTATACCACCCTCCACGCGTCCTACAAGCCTTTCCCTCATGTTCCACAGGTAAGCTTTTCAGGCAAGTCCCACTTCCGAACCCACACGACCGGCCACAGGAGTCAAGCTGCCAGCTGGGAGGTGGGGAGGTCAGCAGAGCTGGGAGGTGGGGAGGTCAGCAGAGCAGGTGGTAATACGGGAAACGCGCCCTCGAAGGCATCCAAAGTCCCAGCAAGGTCTGCAGCAGCCAGCTGACAGGCGGCGCTGGGCAGGGAGCTAGCAATGCCGGAAGCATCTGAGCACCACCCTCCGAGGCTTCCAGAATCCCGGCGAGGTGCACAGCGGCCAGCTGACGGGCGGCGGGACCGGCATGCATCGGCCAGCTGATAGGTGGCCGGGTCGGCGGAGGGCTTGCAGTGGGCTGCTGCGGCGGCAGAAGAACAGGAGGCAAGGGAGGGGGGTTGTCGCGGAACTCTTTCTCCCCCCCTCGCTGTATGTCGGGCCCACGGGTCTTGACAGTTGGCTCCCCCTACCAGGGCTCCACCGGGAACACAAGAGGCTATGGATGAACACTCGTCCACCCGACTGGATGGTTCAGCCATCCCCCCACCCGGCTTCCCTGGATGTTGGTGATGAAACGCCCGAACCAGACGAAGTCCATGAACGTCCACCTCCCTCACCCAGGATGCGTCCGTAATGGGATACCCCTTCCACAGAATAAGGTACTGCAACCTCCCCCTCTGCACCCGAGAGTCAAGGATTTCCTGGACCTCAAAGTGATCGTCCCGTACGAGCCCTGGGCCCCCTCCTACTGATTCACGGGATGATTCCCCAACCGGCTTCAGCAAGCTGCTATGGAAGACAGAATGTATTTTCCCCAGATACTTGGGTAACTGGAGTTGTACGGTTATGGGGTTGATGACCTGTATCACTCTGAAGGGTCCTAGGAACTTCGGCCCTAGCTTCTTACACGGTACCTGCAGCCGCAAATACTTCGTGGAGAGGTGCACCAGGTCCCCCACTGGAAGGGCTTAAAGGGTCTCCTCTTTTTATCTGCCTGCTCTTTGTTTGTTTCTCCAGCCTTTGCTAGGGCCTTTTTCACTGTATCCCACACATCCCCCACCTGTGTCATCCACTCCCTAGGTTGGCAAGGTAAGGGATCCCCTTGAACATACTCGGGGATGGGAACGAACTCATGACCAAACACTACCCTGAACGGGGAAAACCCAGTACTACTGTGCACCACGTTGTGTGCCACCTCTGCGAACACCAACAGGTCCACCCAGTTGGACTGTTGATATGACACATAACACCTCAGTTACCACCTCTACCATGGCATTCGTTCGCTCTGCTGCCCCGTTGGTGCTAGGATGGTATGCCGAACTGAGACCTTGGGATGATCCGATGAATTGAACAAACTCACGCCAGAAGCGAGCCATGAACTGTATCCCCAGTCCGAGATGATTCTTTGGTGTACTCCATGTAGGCGATAGATGTGGGTTATAAACATCCAGGTTAACTTTCGGGCAGACGTCAGTCCCTTATAGGGCACAAAGTGCGCTTGCTTAGAGAAGACATTGATTACTGTTCAGATCACATTGTAGCCCCCTACTCTCTGGTAACTCAACAATGAAATCCATTGCGATATCCTGCCAGTGTCTGGTGGGATCTTCTACAGATATAATCCCAATGGCTTCCCCATATGGGGTTTTGCGGTGGCACAGGTGTGACACCCTCAGACGTAGTCCTTGATCTCCGCTTTCATTTGCAGCCACCAAAACTGCCGTCGTGCCAGGTGTAAAGTTTTTAAGAACCCGAAGTGGCCCGCCTGTTTAGCGTCATGGCACCGACGAAGTACCCCTTGCCTCATTGTTTGTGGGACGTAGATTTTATCCCCATGCCAGGCCAGGCCAGACCATCCCATCCCGTCAGAACATTCGGGTGGTCTTTCAACCAGGAATCATCCTGGAGCGCTTTCTGTAACTCATGTGTCAAATCCCCCATCACTACGCGGTACACTGCTCCTGCCACGTCTTGTTGGTAAGGGGGCATAATCGCTTGCACCACCTTCTCCCTCTTACTATCGTATTGTGGTAGACTTGAGAGGGCATCGGCCAGGAAGTTCTTTCCCCCCAGCACGTATTTCAGAGTAAAATGTAATCGTTGGAAGTATTGAGCCCATCTGATGTGTTTCGGGGACAGATGTCTTGGCGTTTGTAGCACTTCCAAGTTTTTGTGGTCGGTCCACACCTCAAACGGTTTTCTAGCCCCCTCCAGGAGGTGTCGCCACGTCTCGAGCGCCCAACATACAGCAAAAGCCTCCTTTTCCCATATAGTCCATGCATGTTCGGTGTTCGTTAGCTTCCTTGATGTATAGGCACAGGGTTGCAGGGAGCCGTGGCTATTTCGTTGGAGAAGGACTGCTCCTACCGCAACGTCGCTGGCATCAACCTGCACCACAAACGGTAGCTCGGGGTCTGGGTGAAGCAGAATGGGTTCTCTGCCAAACAAGGCCTTTAAAGCCTCAAGGGACCATTGACACGCCGTAGACCATGCCAGTGGCTGCCCAGGATGAGGATTCATCACTACTTGTCACGTGCGTAGGAGGTCTGTAAGGGGCAGGGCTATTGTGGCAAAGGATGGGATAAACTGCCAGTAAAAATTGGCAAACCCCCAAAAACTTAGTAGTTGGCGGCGAGTCCTCGGCGCCTGCCATTCCAGGACAGCCTTGACCTTGTTGGGATCCATCTCCACCCCTGCCCCAGATACCCTGTACCGCAAGTAGTCCAACCGAGTCCTGTGGAACTCACATTTAGGCAGTTTCACATATAACCGGGCCTGCAACAACTTCCTCAGCACTTGTCTCACCAAAGTGACGTGTTCCTCCATGTTGGTGGTATAGATGAGGATACAGGTGTTCATGCAACACCTCGTTAATTAATTGCATGAATACCACAGGAGCCCCTTGCAACCCAAACGGCATAACCCAGAATTGATAGCTGCCGAGTGGTCAATTAAATGCCGTCTTTCATTCGTCACCCTGCTTAATACGTACACTATAGTATGCCTCCCATAGGTCCAGTTTAGTGAATATCCTGCTCTTAGCCAGGTGGGCCAGGAGGTCCTTCATCAGGGGAAGGGGGTACACATGTTCTACACATACCCTGTTTATGCCTCAGAAGTCCACACATAGACGCAGGGAGCCTTTTTTTTCTTTAAACAGGACCAGTGCTGCTATATGGGAATGGACCGGCTGAATGAAGCCTCTGGCCAGTTTCCGGTCAATGTAGCGTCGCAACTCCTCCATTTCCCGTGGTGTCGTGGCATACATACAGGGCTTGGGTAGTCTAGCTCCTGGTTCTAATTCGATGGCACATTCCTTCGGTCAGTGGGGTGGCAGGATGTCGCATTCTTGTTCGTCGAATACCTCAGCAAGGTCTGAGTACACGTCCGGGACTTGGGCCTCCTGTCCTGTACCAGCCTTGCATGCCCCTACCACCTTGCTTTTCCCTTTGGGTTTCCCAGGGTCATGGGCTGGTGGCCAGAGACCAACCCCAATGCGTATGTTACGACAACCTCCCTCCCACCAAATCATTGGGCCCCATTTATCAAGCCAGGTAAGCCCCAGAATCACTGCCTCAATCATTGAGGGTACCACTATGAACCGGAGGACCTCCCAGTGAGCCCCCATCTCCATCCGAACAGGCTCTGTTATGTGGGTAACAGGCGCTCCCCCCAAAAGGGGCCCATCTACCTGTTCAAACCTGAGTGAGGTGGTTAATTGTTCCATTTTAATTCCCACCTCGGTCACTACCGCTTTACTGATAAGACAGCAGGTACAACTGGAGTCAATCAAGGCCTTGTATGTTCCCCTATATCCTGACTGTGGGCTTACCAAAACAATGGGGATGGCAAAGGGGCACACCGGCGCACTCACCATAGGGTCTTCGATTGAGTCATCCGCGCTGTCATAAACCACCAGCTGATGCCTAGCGGCCGTCGGTGTCTCCTGTCTGGGATGGTCGTCGGGACGTCTCCCCTTCCTGCTGGTGTGCTGCCTGTGTCCATTCCACAGGTTTTTTCGGTGTGGCGCCGCGTATTGCAGGAGTCGGCGGGACAGCACGCGGTACTGGAACTGGACACTGATACCCGATGTCCCGGCTGCTTGCAGCAGAAACACCTGATTGGTGGACGGGGTGCTGAACTGGAAGCTCCTGGTGTTGCGGACTGGGTCTTCTGTCCTTCTTCCCTGGGTCTCTCAATCGAGTTCCGGGGCCCGGGTGGGTTCTCCATTCTACCCCGGAATTCCTGTAAACCCATGTCCAGCTCGACTGTCACCTGGAACCAGTTCTGCAACCAGTTCGGGATACCTCTGACAATACATGCCCGGCGAAGAGCCCTGTCGAGACCCGCCCGGAAATGGTGGACCAGAAGGCGTTCCGGCCACGATCATAGTCTACCAGCCACCTGCCGGAACTCATGGACGTATTCTATGACAGGACGACCTTGCTGTCTCAAGGCCACCACTTCTGCCTCAGCTCGCTGGACCCGAGAGACATCCTCGAACCTTGCCCATAATGCCTCCAGAAAGAGACTGGCATCGGCCAGCTCCCTGGTGTGGTCACTATAAAGATTGCTGCCCAAGCCGCCGCCTCACCCTGCAGACTAGCCGTTACTGCCACCACCACTGCCCACTGAGACAGGTAGGCCGGGGCATATCTGTCCAGATGGCTAATGGCATGGCTGAGAAACATTGCCAGGCGATCAGGATGTCTGTCGAACGACATCGGTAGTGGTGGCAGACCCCACACCAACCCCGAACCCCACAGTCCCGTATGCGGCCCTGTCCCTCATAGAGTGTTGTCGTAACATTGGGAGCTTGTTGCCTGCCAGTCCAAAGCACCGGATGGCCTTGCTGTCTGCCTGGTAGGCACTCTGTCGATGGCCTGGCATCTTGACCAGACCGTGATGTTACCGCCGGGACGTGCACAGCAGGACCTCCTGCCTGGGACATTCCAAGGCTGGATGGAACCTGAAACCGTGGGCTAGCCAGCCGGAAATGGGGCGACCCTGAGCAAACAAGCTGCATCTCATTGCGAGACCATGGTGTTGTATCATGTCCAGCCTCTGGGCCCGACCAAGACAGGGGCTCCCGGTACCCTATCTGGCCAAACCTGTTCCGGAGAATATTCATGGTTTGTCTGCCCAGTGCCTTGGAGTAACTCCATTCCTCCTCATCGTCGGTAAGACGCCTTTCCCTCCACTCTGTTAAAGGTCCTCCAGCCCTTGGTTTTTGCCCTCGACCAGGGTCCGAGTGGCCAAGGGCGGGGCTAAATCACCATTCCCCTCCAGGAGCAGGGTCCCCCTCTCTCCTGAGGCTCACCCACTGTGGTTACCGGCCGTGGGTCCCGCACCTTAGGCCTAACTGTCGGCTGAGCATCCCCTGGCTCTGTCACTGGTATTGGTGCTGCAGCTCCAGCTGGCTCTCCTTCTTCAGCCACCGAGGTAGCCCCTTGTGTTCCCTCAGCCATACCTAAATAGTACAATAGGATAGGGTGAGGTGAACAAGAAGAAAGTGAGCGCCGGCTTACTGTCAAGTCACGTCCTTCGTAGGATGCAAGCAGGAGTCCCCAAACAGGAACGTACGACAAACAAAAGGCTTTATTCAGATCGAAAGCAAAGTCAGCACTGGGAGTGAATTGCTCCCAGAGCTTACATAACCACCAGGAGGCAGAACCCCGCCCCCAGGTCACAAACCAGCATCCACCCACAACTCCTTATAATCTCTCTTCCCCCTTTGCAATATCTTCTGCAAAACAGCTCACGCTGCTCTATACCACCCTCCACGCGTCCTACAAGCCTTTCCCTCATGTTCCACAGATAAGCTTTTCAGGCAAGTCCCACTTCCGAACCCACACGACCGGCCACAGGAGTCAAGCTGCCAGCTGGGAGGTGGGGAGGTCAGCAGAGCATCCGCAGCGACCGGCGACATCAGCGGCTCAAGGCAGGGAGGCGGTAATACGGGAAACGTGCCCTCGAAGGCATCCAAAGTCCCAGCAAGGTCTGCAACAGCCAGCTGACAGGCAGCACTGGGCAGGGAGCCGGCAACGCGGGAAGCATCCGAGCACCACCTTCTGAGGCTTCCAGAATCCCAGCGAGGTGCACAGCTGCCAGCTGATGGGCGGCGGGACCGGCATGCATCGGCCAGCTGATAGGTGGTCGGGTCGGCGGAGGGCTTGCGGTGGGCTGCTGCGGCGGCGGAAGAACAGGAGGCAAGGGAGGGGTGCCGTCGCGGAACTCTTTCTCCCACCCTTGCTGTATGTCGGGTCCACGGGGCTCGACAATATTCTTTCACAATTTTTTTCATTGCATCGTTTTGAAACTGTATTTCTCCTTTTGTATCCTGGAGTTTCTTTATTATTTTCTTTTCTTTTTCCTTTCTCAATCTATATGCTAGCCATGTTGTTAGCGTTTTGAAAGAAGTTCTGTTTAGTCCATTTAATCTGTTGAGCCATTAATTCCATCTCAGGCAAATTTAATTTATGCTTTATTATTTCCATTTGTTTCTTGAGTATTACTTTATCTTTATCTATTTGTAATTCTAATTCTAGTTTTCTAAGTTCCTCCCTCAACTTTAATTGTAGTTGTTTCTTTTCTTTGTTCTTCTTAGCAATATAAGTTATGGCCAGGCCTCTAAAATATGCTTTGGCAGTGTCCCAAACATTTTGAAGTGATGTTTCTTCCTTCTTGTTTATTTTAAAGAAAAATTCCATTTCCTTTATTGCTAGTTGTAGGAATTCTTTGTCTTTCAATATCGATTTATTTAGAGACCATCTAGGTTTCTTCTTAATTCCTTTCCAGATCATTTTTATTGGATTGTGGTCTGCACAGTCATTGGTTTCAATTTCCGCCTCTTGAATCATCAGTTTCAAGTCCAACGAAATCCATATCATGTCAATTCTTGACCATGATTTGTGTCTATTTGAGTATAATGTATATTGTAGTTTCTCTGGGTTTTTCTCTCGCCATACATCTAGAATACTGAATTCTTCTATCATTTTTGAAAACGCTTTAGGTAGTAAATTTCCTCCTTTCCGTTCTTGTTTAGCACTTTTATAGTCCAAAGTTCCATCCACTATTACATTAAAATCTCCCATTATACAAAAGTTTTGGTATTTGAAGTCTAATATTTTCTTATATAGTTCAAGATAAAATTGTTCTTGTTTATCATTAGGTGCATATATTCCAATCATTAATATCTGCTTTTGGTCCATCATGATTTCAACCATTAGAATTCTCCCCTCATCATCTGCATAAATTTGTTTAGGCATCATTTTTTCTTTAATATAAAAGGCTACTCTTTTCTTTTGAGATTACGATGCAAAGTAGAGTTTGCCGATTTTTGGTTGTTCTAAAATTTTGATATGTTGCCTCTTAATATGGGTTTCTTGAAGACAAATTATGTCCATTTTTAATTTTTGTAAGCATGTAAAAATTTTCCTCCTTTTTGAGGGGGAGTTTAAGCCATTGATGTTTATTGATAAAATCCCAATTTCCTCCATCTTTTTCAATTATATCTAGGTCTTAATCTTCTAGTTGATCTTAGCTGTCTCTGATCTCTTGGTCTTGTGCCCTTTTCTGAATAAGAGTATGTAGTTTTAGTTTCTTTAGTCTCTTCTCTTACTGTTTGGTCGGTCTCACCTTCCACTTGCACTTCATCTTGCTTTTTGGGTTCCGAATCATCTCTCTCCAGAAAGGCTCTTTGGCTATCAAAGAAATCCAATGCTTTAAGCGTTGTATCCAGTCTGTATCTTTTCGTATCCCAGTAGATTAATTTAATTTAATTTAATTTAATAACATTTATATACCGCCCTTCTCCCTGAGGACTCAGGGCGGTTCACAGGGCAGAATAAAATAGCAAATACAAACATTAAAAAAGATTAAACAATTGCCCTAGTTAAAAACAATGGAAATACAGTGCTAAAAACCCCAAGAAAAATTAAAAGACCAAAGATAAAACAACCCCAGCAATCCCCATCAGGCTAGGCCAGCTTGTACAAACAGAAATGTCTTAAGATCGCGGCGAAAGGAGCGAAGATCGGGCGCCATCCGGAGCTCTACCGGTAGCTGATTCCACAGCTCCGGAGCGCCCACAGAGAAGGATCTCCCCCTGGGGGCCACCAATCGACATTCTCTGATCGGTGGCACCCTGAGGAGGCCCTCTCTGTGGGAACGCACAGGGCGCAGGGAGCTTGATGCCGGCAGCAGATGTTCCCTGAGGTACTCCGGCCCCATGCCATGGAGTGCTTTGAACACTGTTACCAGTACCTTGAATCTCACCCGGAAGACAACTGGCAACCAATGCAGCTCACGGAGCAGAGGTGTAACGTGGGAGTATCGGGAGACTCCCAACACCACTCTCGCGGCTGCATTCTGTACCAGTTGGAGCTTCCGGGTGGTCCTCAAGGGCAGCCCCATGTAGAGAGCGTTGCAGTAGTCCAGACGAGAGGACACGAGCGCATGAGTGACCGTGCATAGATCATCCCGGCTAAGATAGGGCCGCAACTGACGCACCAGGCGAACCTGTGCGAAGGCCCCCCTAGTCACAGCTCCTATATGGTCTTCCAAGGTGAGCCGTGAATCTAGGAGGACCCCCAAGTTGCGAGCCCTATCTACGGGGGGTAATAGTTCACCCCCCATAGCCAGAGGTGGAATGTCCGAATAAACCCGGGATGAAGGTATGCAAAGCCACTCAGTCTTGTCGGGGTTGAGCTGGAGTCTGTTCCTCCCCATCCAGACCCGAACCGCCTCCAGGCAACGGGACATCACGTTGAGGGCATCACTGGGGTGGTTTGGGGTCGAAAAGAAAAGTTGGGTATCATCAGCATACTGATGATACCCAACTCCAAAGCCACGAATGATCTCACCCAGCGGCTTCATGTAGATGTTGAACAGGAGAGGCGAGAGGACCGACCCCTGAGGAACTCCACAAATGAGAGACCTCGCGGTCGACCTCTGCCCCCCTGCCAACACCGACTGCGAACGTCCCAAGAGATAGGAAGAGAACCACTGTAAAACCGTGCCTCCCACTCCCAATCCCCTGAGACGCCGCAGCAAGATACCATGGTCGATGGTATCAAAAGCCGCCGAGAGGTCTAATAGGACTAGGACAGAGGAATGCCCCCTGTCCCGAGCCCTCCAGAGATCATTCACCAGCGCGACCAATGCCGTCTCCGTGCTGTGCCCGGGCCTGAAACCCGATTGGTACGGGTCTAGATAATCCGCTTCATCCGCTTAAGATCCCTTCTGGAATCAACCATCTAAAGTTCACTCCTTTTTCAACAAGTTTCTTAGTTAGAAATTGGTAGTCTCTTCGAGCCTCTCTTATCCTTCTAGGGATTTGCTTAAGAACCACAATTTCTTTTTGTTTATATTTCAATGGTTCATCTCTTATTTTTCTCAGGATCTCGTCTCTTGTAGCTCTTTTTAAAAATCTGACATGCACTTCTCTGGGCACTTTGTTTCTTCTAGCATAGTTGGAATTAATGCGAAACACCTGATCGACCTCCCCTTTGATATGTGACTTCCCCCATCCTAATATGTCTGCCAGCAACTCTCTTATCAATTTTAAGAGATCTTCTTCCTTGTCTTCTTTCTATGTTTTGGAATCTTAAAAAGTATGATGCCTGCTCCATTTCTATGATCGCCAAAGAATCTTCCAGTTCTCCATTTATTTGCATCAGTTTTTGGTTTTCATTTTTCAGGTCTTCCAGTTTCTGGTCAACCTCCGTTGACTTATGTTCCATTTTTTGGATTCTTTGTTGATTTTCTGCAATCATCTTTTTGAAGTTTTCCAGTTGGGAGTCTATATTATTAATTTTTTGGTTCAATCATAGATTGCTTGTAGAATTGTTTGGGTGTCTTTCTGTTGGGTATCGGTCTTCTGTTGTAACATTGTAGTAATTGGTTTCTGATAGACTGGGCTTGCAAAAGTTGAAGCAGGGGCAGAAGAGCCTTTTTTTTCAAGTTTGGATAAGTTAGAGGTGCTCATCTTTGTCTTCAAGTCATATGGTGTGTCTGCCAAATGGCCAAATTTTGTAATCCAATAGGCTCCTAATGGTTAGGAGAGGAGAACCATCAAAGTAGTAAAAATAGTAAGAAATATGGGGATCAACAAAAATAAAGATTCACACACACACCCCAAAAAATGGAAGGGGAGCAAAAAGAAAAAAAATAGAGACCAGGCAAAAATAAAAGGAGCAAAATAGGAGGTATCTGGAAAAATAGTAGGGCAAAAGAAAAAGGTTACCCCAAAAAGCATAAAAAATGAGAAAAGAAAAAGAAGGAAAAAAATGAAGTCACACGAAAGAGTAAAAGGAAAAAGTAAAAGACAAAAAATAGAACTAAAAAATGATCAAAGTAGGTGGTGGGAATACGTAAAATGTAGTAAAAATAAGTAAAATTTTCAAAATTGTAATCCAGGAAATTATATTCAAAAACCAATAATAAGAATTCCAAGCTTCTCTATATTTATAATCAAAGGGAGTCAAAAATCTTCAAAGACAAATTTGTTTAGGCAATAGTCTATCTTGAGAAAAGTAGAAACACACCAGGCAGGCCAAAAAGACAACAGGGAGTCTTTTTTTTTTTTTTGAAACAAAGTCTTCAAGGACTTTGAAAGGAATGTCTGGGCAAACAGCCAGGTTTCAGGCATAGATAACTCCGTTCATTAACATTCCCACCCTTTTTGCCAGGAGAGACGGAAAAAAAATATATAACTTTCGATTTTAAAAGGTTTGAAAAATATAAGTAAAAATAAAAATAGAAAGGGAAAAGAAAGGAAAAATAGAAGTTATAAAGGCTTTTAGCAAAATGCCCACTTCTATAAAAACAAAAGTGTCCCAAACGTTTATGTCACAGACAGCCATGTAATAAGGTTAAGTTTTCACTTAGCCAGAGGCTTAAACCACCGCTTGTAATTTGGGAGGGGGGGGTGAAAGGAAAAAAATTCCACCCCCCTCCCTGATAGTAAGGGCTTGGCTTTCAAGGGCTGGAAAAGTGCTTTCCGCTAAAGATCTTGGCTTGTAGGGAGAGTAAAAGGAATTTTCTCACTCAGCTCAGCTGATTGCTCTTTCAGTTGCCGTTCTTTTGTCTCCACCAAACAGCTGCTAATGGCAGAACGCAAGATGCGGTCCGCCTTTTTTCCTGCCGGTTCCAGGGGCTCTGTTGGGACCAGCGGTCTGGCTGCCACCTAGCCGCAATCCTCAGACATTCGCCCGTTGGGGGCCACCTCTACAGGGCGGTATTCAGTCCATTTGGACCCACCAGCTGGTAGAATTCGGACCCGGGGAAGAGAGAGACAATTCCCCGAGTCTGTCTTCAGCTGACATCAGCGGAAACTCCCAGGAAGAAATCTTTGAACTCTGCCAGGGAGATGTTGCTCTGTGTAACTAGTGGTTCCATCCCATAGAACTTGCCGCATCCCGGTAAGCTGTTGAAAACTTTTGATTGGGGAAAGGTAAGTTGCAGTCAACGGCGGGATATTGTTTTTGGTTTAACATAATGTACATGTTCTTCAGGTCACAATGATAAAAGATTGACGGGTTTGGTTCTTGGCTACCGGCACGATTGGTATGGAACGCAACTAGTATCCACCTAGGCTTTTTCGGCAAGGTCCTGATGCCCAACCTCCAACTGAACGTGGTCGATTGCAGTACCATTATAGTATCGCAGTGTCTGGATCAAAAACTCACTGGTATTGTTGCCTTCGATCGTTTTGTAGAACTGCACTCGCTCTAAATCCGACAGAACGTGCAGCACGAACCATGAAATTTTATGTAGCTCCACCTTTCTGGTGGTAACACTGCTGTTGTGATTCAGCGTCAGCCTTTGATACCGGCAGCTGAGTTTGATGATTCTGAAGAGGAGGAGGAGGAGGAGGGGTTTGGAGAGCCTTTGGTGTCAGAGGAAGGCTCTGATGCACTGCAGGACTCTCAGCCTGGCCGCTCCCGTCATGTTCCTCATCAGACTCGGCCGTGTGAGCACGAGGTATTGGACGTAGATGATTCACAGCTGGATCTATTCAGGGACGCTAGGAGCAGGAGGCAATCCAGTAGAGTAGAACAGAGAAAGGCAATGAGGCAACTCGGTGAGAGGAGGAGAAGGCAATGAGAAGCCACGCCTTGGGACTGCTGATAAAAGGGGAAGGTGTGGGAGGTGCTGGTTGGTGAAGGCAACTGTTTGAAGATCTTCTGCTAGGGTCCTGGTCTGTTATTCCTGTTTAACTCTTGTTTGAAGTTTTGGTTTAACTCTTTTTTGAACTTTTGGTTTCTTTGTAAATAAATTTGGTTGGGTTTTTCCAGCCTGTTGACTATAAAAAGGGGTTGTCCCTGACATTCAAACAGGGCCGGTCGTAGGCTGAAACAGAACAGCTGCTTGCTCGGAAGGTTGCATTGTCAGACTTTCTAACTAGCACCAGTGTGTGCTTGAACCCGTAGACAATCTTGTCATAGTCATTGCAAAAGCTGAAAATGTGTTTCACAGGAATGAGGAACAAAAACGTTCATTTGTCGTTTGGCTTTTTGATCAAGTATGCTTGACAAATGGCAAATCCTGCATTGTTTGCAAGTACGGCTGCCGCAATGGTATCCTTTGTCCAAAGCTGGTTTAGTTGTGGTCTGCCCTGGATAAAACTTGGTCTCAATTTCTTGGTTTAACAAGTAGTATGGAATCTGCGAGAACAGGTGCATCAGACCATTGTTTGCCAAAGCTACAGCATCGATGTTCATATATGCTCCATTGTCGGTTTTGGTTAAACATCCCTCAAACAGCAGATAAGATTCTGCAGGATGAGTAAAGAGATCTTGCATTTCAATGTTGATATGAATCTCACCAGCAGTGTGTGCGAGCAGCGGGTTCATACTCGTGAAACACATAACTCTACGTCTTCATTGAGTTTAACAGATTCTCTAAAGCTGAGAATATCACCAAGACGAGACATTTTATATTGCAAAGATTATTCATTGTTTAATCTTTTCACCAAGTCTTGAATAGCAATACCGTTCGTGTTAACATCCATGCCCGCTAACAGATCATGTATATTTGTTTCCTCTTTTGATTTTTGTGTAATAGGTGCCGTTCTATCGATTAATCACCAGAACGACGGCATTTCCAGTAAAATGTCCTTGTACATTTCAAGGTCTTCTGAAGTGCATACACCTCTATTTGAACTCTTTGATGTTATTAATTCCCATAATCCTGGTGTGCCTTGATAGGTGTTTGATCCAATGATATAATCCCCCGAAATAACAACTTTGGTGTCGCCGATGTAGAACTTTCCATCTGTTGTACAGCCCGAATATTTTATCTGTTGCTGTTTTGCTCGTCATCGATCTCAGGTAATGGGCGGCTGTCGGTCCTATTATTAATCGGCTTTCTTCATACATTTCTGCTTGTATGCTAGGATAATTAGGAAATGTTACTGGGGCTTCCGGTTTGCAGTCGTGGCCCTGGCGGATGTGTGGGGTGATCACTCCCTCCACCGTCCGGTTTTCTCCCGCCAGGGGACCCTGAAGAGGGTCTGAAGTCACCCTGTAGGGGCGACGTGCATGAAGTGGACCCCCGAGTGACCGTGGAAGGGCGGCAGCCCTCCCGTTTGATCCGAGGCAGCTCTTCAAACTGACAGGGAAAAGATCGGCCATTTATGGCCCATCACCAAGCTGCTGACAGCTGAGGCTAAACTTACTAACAAGCACCTTGAAAGCAACGTGGAGAAATTGGGTGAGATTTTACCTTCTCTGTACCCCAAGTACTTTTCCTGTTAAAAGCTTCTTGAAAATTTATCTCCTTTTGAGGTGAGAGGGATGGGAACTCCTTTCCCACACCCTCTAAAATGGCGGTGTCTGATTACGCAGGGAAAACAAAGCTTTGAAAACATCAACTTAATATAATTGGATATCTATTTTCTGTTTGGAATTTGGAGCTCAAAAAGTTCCTATTCTTACTGGAACCTGCTATTCTACTTTATTTGTAAAAAGAACTTAAATTGGATAAGAAACTAGCCCGGGATCTGAAAAAGACTCTAAATGCTATCAGGGACTTCTTGTGGTGAAGCTTGGTACAGCAGCTTTTATTACCTGTGACAAAGAGACTTGCCCACAACCCAGATCTGACCTTGGTACTATCTATGAAAGACTTATCTTGGATAGAGCAGCTGGGCAGTGAAATTGGCTTCTAGGAATGGTGGAGGTGAACATTTACTGACTCTTGTTTAATAAATAGCCTTCACTAGAAAAACCATTTTTAACTTTGTCAGAAATGGAGGAGAATCAGCAAAAGACCTTGGATATGTTAAAATCTTTACTTGAAAGTATTTTGGCAAATACTGAGAAACTCAAAGCTAATCTGAAAGACAAAGGTGCCAGCTTACCTCCAGAAAGCGAAACCCTGATTGCAGCTAGAAAACTACTAACTCAAAAAACAACAGGAATGGAACAAGTGAATACCAAGACAGAGGCCTTTATAGAACAAGCACAGTTTACTGAAAATACAGACAACAAAATAATAACTCCAAAACTGGAAATTACCTTCTATGCAAACCAGACAAAATGTGAGAAAGAAAAAGACCAGATTGAATTGAAGACAACTATACCAGATTGGAGGTGTGGTGGTGAAGATGCAACGTATTTTCATATATGGTGGACCTGTAAAAAGGTTAAAGCTTTTTGGATTAAAATCTGGTGGAACATGCAAAAGATATTTAAGAAAAGGATAAAGTTTTTTCTGCAATTGTTTTTATTGGGCATTATTACTGATACTACTGTTGTGGACACTAAGTTGATGTTGAATTTAATTACGGCAGCAAGACTTTTAGTAGGGCAATATTGGAAGAAGGAAGAACTGCTGACTATAGAAGAATGGACTTTAAAAGTTTCCAACCTGGCGGAAATGGCAAAGATCTCAGCGTACTTGAAAGACCATTCGCAACAGAGATATATTGTGGAGTGGAAAAAATGGATTGATTATATCCAGAATAAATATGGGACTAAAAAGTTTCATCTAGCATTTGAATAAGTATTGATGTGATATTTATATTGCTTGTAGTTATTTTATAAGAGTTAAAGTGCGATAGAGTTAATAGTTTATGGTTGTTTGCATAACGTAGATTATGATTGTTTGTATTTTTATACCCTGTATTTAGCTCTGGGAAGTCGGGGAGGGGGGAGGGGGAAGGGAGGGAGGTGTTGGGGAGGGTTGGGGAGAGGGGAGGGGGTTGGGAGGGGTTTTGTTTTGTTAAAAAAAATGTATTGTAAAACTTTTCAATAAAAAAAATGTGAGAAAGAAAAAGACCAGATTGAATTGAAGACAACTATACCAGAACAAACACGAGGATCTGGGATATCAGGGCGACAACCTAATGATTATAAATGGGCCAGATCTTTCAGAAAATTGGCAATTAGATGGTCTCCTTTAATCCATATAATCTATACAAGAATGAAGGGAGATCTATCTGATGATTTAAAATCATTGGTATGGAAGCCTGGTTGGCAAAAGAAGAAAGCTAGAATTAGGTTGAAAAATTGGGGCCTTTTAATTTATTAGAGAGGACCCTACACTGTTAGCTAGTGGGCTAAAGGGAGATTTTGAGACAAAGGGAAATTTGATTACTAGATTTAAAAGAGTCAGAAAATAGTAAAAAATAAGGGATTAATTTGTCTAATATTGAAGATTTAGATTTATAAGGGAAATGTAAACTAATTATTAGGAAATAGGTTTGAATTATTGACTAGCCCAGAGAATATAGATGACGGATCTGAACTAATAAAGGACACTCTATTATTAAGGTGGAGGTGTATTAGGGTGGGAAGTAAAAAATGTTTATGGAATAGAATAAGAATATAGTTAAGTAACTAATATGTGTATTTTAGACATTATAATTTTTATGAAGTGAGATAAAGGAAATTTGGGTTACCTGAAAGTTAAATACTATGGCTATTAAAGATTAAACTGGAAATACATAATTTTAAATTAAAATTAGGTAAAATTTAATAACAGGACATCATTTATCAAGATTTATTAAGATATGTATAAGCAAAAATGTATTTATAAATGCGATAATGAAGTTTATACTGAATTTTGATACAACTAGAAATTTATTAGTTTAAATATGAAATAGCAAATGTCAAGGGAAACAGAAGAAATTTTTGATGATGTAACCTGAGATACCTACTAAAGATTGTATTACTGAATTACTGTTTAACCCAAGTACCACATTGCCTTCTAAATACTTATATGTAAAAGTGGAAAATCAATAAAATACTTTTTTTAAAAAAGGAAATGTTACCGCCAGCAGTGCTGTCGATGATAAAGCATTCATTAGTGTCGCTATTTGAGCTGATTGTGACTCGGTTATGGGTTTGTAAAGCTTCGCTAGCTCTCTCTCTAACCCAATGTCGCCCTAATCTTTCAGATAAAAATTTTTGTTGAATGTTCCTCTTTGTCTTTTGAAACTCCTCCACGAAAAAGTCTCTCTTTGATGGATCTATTATGTTTAAGAACGACATTTTTAGTAACATAATGTTTCAACATAACGTCATGTGTTGAAACTTAATTTTTAATGTGATTTTTAATGTTAATGCATGTTTAAAGTCTTGTGATTTACTAAACATGTTTTGAAAAGATTCTATTGCGTCTTCACGTCTTTTAGCGATAAGGGATAGTTTTGTCTCCTCATCGATGGCTATTTTGATTTTAGTCCTGATTTCTTCCTTCATTTGGTTAAATTTTTTGAGCTTGCTCAGGATGAGAGAGTATTCGTCGTCTGAAATTTGACCATCCTTTAATTATGCAACAGTTGACAACTTGCAGTGCGCCATCTTTATCGACATAATAAGCGATGAACGGATGCACTGTGGTTTGCGAATTCTCCCATTGAAAGCCTTGAGCAGAATCTTGGACAACAAACGAGTAATTCTCTGCAAAATCCATCAATACAATCAGTTCGGTTTCTTTTAGGCCAGCTGTTCTGTTCTGTAATGTAATGAAGGCTGGGAACATCTCAGGCTGTCCAGAAAACCTATCCAGCACTGCTACCGGGCATTTCCGACGGGGGAGGTGAATTGCAGGAGCATTCAGCAAGGCGAGTTGTGCAGTTAATTGTGCCACTTGCTGTTGCAGGAGTTGATTGTCAGCCTGCTGCTGCTGCTGCTGCTCCTGTTGTTGGTCCATCTTGGTTAAAAGATGGTCTGTTTGGGGTGACGAACAAGTTGTTCTGTTTCCCCCCCCCCCGGGGTACAAACTAGGCAGGCACGACTAGCAAGGGTTAAGGTCTTGCCAGAGGGGAGGGTCCCAGAGAGGGAGGCCTTGCCAGTTCCTCCCCATCATCCTCAGAGTCCTCTTCCTCGGGTAGGACAGGCTCGGGGGTCCGGGCCACAACACCGGCTTTCAATGACTTCAAATACTTGCTTTGAAGTTTTGAAACGAAGTGGCCAGTCAGTTTCCACATTTTGCTAGCAATTTTTTTGATGACGCCATCAACAGTGAGAACATTTGTTTCCAGTGTTTCGCGGTCAGTATGAACCCATTGTTTGAATTCTATTGATTCTTCCGAATCCCAGTCCTCAAATATTTCGTCCAAATGCGCTATCAGTGCCTCTTCACCAGGGCAGTTTTGGCATCGCTGCAACATACAATCTTTGGTGTTCAGATCGCAAACTGCCTTTCCCAAGAGCAGCTTGTAGTCTTTAATGTTGGCACCTTGTAGCATAAACTTAACATTTTGATGAATGGTGCAGATGCAGACGGAATGTGTGCCTGAGGCACAGATGGTGGCACAACACTTTGGTCTGAGTTCACAGAATTTGCAGAAACCAATTTCAGCACCATATTTGTTTCAATATTTATTTATTTTATTTTATTTTATTAAATTTATATACCGCCCTATTCCCGTAGGACTCAGGGCAGTTTACAGGGAAAATTAAAAGCATAACATACAAAAATTAAAATCAGTTAAAACAATTAATTCAAGTCCCCGAAATTTAAAACTAAAACCCAATTAAAATTAAAACCCCTCAGTCTGGGCCAGACAGCTCGAAGAGCCAGGTTTTCAGGTCTCGGCGAAATAAACGAAGGTCGGGGGCAGTCCTAAGTTTCGTGGGAAGTTGGTTCCATAGGGCCGGCGCGCCCACAGAGAACGCTCTTCCCCTGGGAATAACCCGCCGGCATTCCTTAACCGGCGGTACCCTGAGAAGGCCCTCCCTGTGGGAGCGCACAGGACGATGGGAAGTTGATGCTGGCAGCAGGTGTTCCCTTAGATAATCCGGACCCAAGCCATTTAGGGCTTTATAGGTCATTACCAGCACCTTGAATCTCACCCGGAGGGCAACCGGAAGCCAGTGCAGCTCGCGGAGAAGAGGTGTTACACGGGAGTATCGGGAAACTCCCATCACAACTCGCGCGGCTGCATTCTGCACCAGTTGAAGCCTCCGAGTGGTCCTCAAGGGCAGCCCCATGTACAGAGCATTGCAGTAGTCTAGCCGGGAAGTCACGAGTGCATGGGTGACTGTGCGTAGGGCATCTCGGTCCAGATAGGGCCGCAGCTGGCGCACCAGGCGAACCTGGGCAAAAGCCCCCCTGGTCACGGCTCCTATATGGTCTTCAAAGCTGAGCTGTGAATCCAAGAGGACGCCCAAGTTGTGAGCCCTATCGACGGGGGGTAACACCTCACCCCCCATCATTAATGATGGAACAGCCTGGCTAACCCGAGATGCCAGTATGCACAGCCACTCAGTCTTGGCAGGATTGAGACGAAGCCTGTTTCTCCCCATCCAAACCCGGACCGCCTCCAGGCAACGGGACATCACGTCGAGTGCATCACTGGGTTGGTTTGGGGTAGAAAGAAAAAGTTGGGTATCATCAGCGTACTGATGATACCCCACCACGAATGAGCTCGCCCAGCGGTTTCATGTAGATGTTGAACAGGAGGGGAGAGAGGACCGACCCCTGAGGGACTCCACAAACGAGAGACCTCGGGGTGGACCTCTGCCCTCCCGTCAACACCGACTGCGAGCGGCCCAGGAGATAGGAGGAGAACCACTGTAAAACAGTGCCTCCTACTCCCAACCCCCTGAGACGCTGCAGTAGGATACCATGGTTGATAGTATCGAAAGCCGCTGAGAGGTTTAATAGGACTAGGACAGAGGAACAACCCCTGTCCCGAGCCCGCCAGAGATCATTCACCAGCGTGACCAATGCCGTCTCCGTGCTGTACCCGGGCCTGAAACCCGATTGGTTTGGGTCAAGATAATCAGTTTCCTCCAGGAACAGAGGAAGCTGATGCGCCACCACACTCTCAACAACCTTCGCCAAAAAGCGAAGGTTGGAGACCGGACGGTAGTTATTTAAAACAGCCGGGTCCAGGGCAGGCTTCTTGAGGAGGGGTCTCACCACCGCCTCCTTCAAGGCGGCGGGAAAGATACCCTCCTTCAAGGAAGCAGTTATTACTGCCTGGAACCAGGCTCGTGTGTCTTCCCGGGTCGCATAAACCAGCCGGGAGGGGCACGGGTCCAGTAAACAAGTGGTGGAGCTCAGTCTCCTCATGATCCTGTCCACGTCATCGGGGGAAACAGGGTCGAACTCAGTCCAGATAACATGCTCAAGACTACTCGATTCCTCCATGTCAGACTCTGCCCAGTCAGAGTCCAAACCGGTCCGGATCTGAGCGATTTTGTCCGCCAGATGATGACTAAACTCCTCAGCCCGCCCCTGTAAGGGTTCCTCCCTCATCTCCTGATCAAGGAGAGAGCAAGTCACCCTAAACAGGGCAGCCGGGCGATTATCTGCGGACGCGATGAGGGCAGCGAAGTAATTAGACTTCGCCGTCCTCATCGCCGCGAGGTAAGACCTTGTGAAGGCTCTTAGTCGCAATCGGTCAGATTCAGACCGGGTGAACCTCCAACCGCTCTCTAGACCCCGTCTCCAACGCTTCATCTCCCGTAGCTCCACAGAAAACCATGGGGCCCAACGGGATCTGTGCCGGGTCAGGGGTCGCAAGGGTAAAACACGGTCGAGTGCCTCGGTGGCAGCCCTTTCCCAGGCCGCCACCAAGGCATCGGCCGGGCTGTGAGTGAGGGAGATAGGTAAGGACCCAAGCGCCATCTGGAACCGTTCTGGGTCCATTAGGCGCCTGGGGCGGAACCACCTGGTCGGTTCTGCAGGCCAGCGGCGGGGGGTGACATAGCGGAAGACCAACCGCAGGAGATAATGATCGGACCATGACAGGGGGACAATAGTTGGCAAGCCCCCTCCCAAATCATCCAACCATTGCCCAGATAGAAAAACCAGGTTGAGAGTGTGACCCCCCCATGAGTCGGGCCCTGAATTACTTGGGTCAGGTCCATGGCCATCATGGAAGCCATGAACTCCTAAGCTAACTCTGATGACTCTCCCAGGGAAGGCAGGTTGAAATCGCCCAGAACTAGGAGTCTGGGAAACTCCACCTGAGAGGGTGTCGAGCAGCTCGGGTAGGACCGTTGCCACACAGCTGGGCGCCAGGTATGTTAGCAACAGGCCCAACTGAGCCCGAGGGCCACATCTCAGGAGGAGGGACTCGCTCCCGCCTATCTGTACAACAGTGGTCTCCCGCGGACATAAGGTCTCCCGTATAACCACTGCCACCCCACCGCCCCTGCCCTGAGCTCACAGCTGGTGTAGCACACAGAAACCCGGAGGGCACAACTCAACCAGAGGGACACCGCCCTCTGGGCCCAACCAGGTCTCTGTAATGCATGCCAGATCCGCGTATTCCTCCTCGATCAACTCCCGGACAAGGGGAGCCTTGTTCACAACGGATCTGGCATTAAAATACACAAGCCTGAGCTCAGGGTCCTGATCCCCCTCACCCCCGGATTGTTGTGATTCAGGGTCAGCCTGTGGGTTCGGCAGTTGGGTCGGATGACTCAGATGAGGGGGAGGAGGGGGGTGTTGAAGAACTTGCTGATGATGGCTTTGAGGCTCCGCAGAGCCCCCAGCCAGGCCCCTCCCACCTGGTGGAGACCCAGCTGTGTGAGCCTGACAGCGTGGATGAAGATGACCCACAGCTGGCCCTGTTCAAGGACGCCCGACGCAGGAGGCAGTCAACTAGGAGTAAACAGAGGAAGGCAATGGGGCTTCTCGGAACGAGGGAGAGAGAAGCCACGCCCTGAACTCTTTATAAAGGACTTGTGTGGGGAGGGCTGGTTTGCTGAAAGCAACCGCTCAGATAGTGTTTCAAAGCTCCGGTATCTTGGTTCGTGTCTTGTTTGTTTTTGTAATAAATTTGGCAGACGTATTCCAGCCTCTTGCCGTCTGTAAAGGGGTTGCCTTTTCTGCAAGGCCGGTAGCAGGCTGGTACAGAACACGGATAAAAGGGTACCAACCGGAGGGTCGGAGCACGCCACTGCTCGAAGACAGCAGGGGCGCGATCCCAGATGTTGATACTGCCCTCCGTGTGACTGCCTGCTGCCATTCCCAATCGTCGGGATTTGCAACCCCACCCCAGTACAAACGGAACCAAAAGCCTATACCCCCAACCCCATCTCACCGGGAACCGTTGTAGGCCCAGACTGACAGCTGGTTGATGAGACACACCCCGATTCCCTCCCCTCCCTACCATTCCCCCCTCCCTAACCCTTTAAAATAACCAGCTAAAAAACATACCTGGGGCCTCTTAATGCTTTTCCACCAGAGGCCCCTATCTAAGCCCAACCACCTCTCGGGGTCCCAACAATTGGGCCTGTCCTTAAGGGAAGTGAGGGACATGGCGACAGGTCGTATCCAGGAGGGAGGAGCCCCCCTGAGAGCGTACAAGTCCGTGCTAGAATATCGAATACAGGCCATAACATAATAAAAACTGCATAGGGCAATAAACCAAATGGAAAATTAGATGACTAGTGTTGTGACTCAGGGCCAGCCTGTGGGTCCGACAGCCGGCTCTGATGTATCGGATGACTCTGAGGGGGAGGAGGGAAACGAACCGGCTGATGATGGTTTGGAGGAGGGAAACGAACCGGCTGATGATGGTTTGGAGGCTTTGCAGAGTCCTCAGCCGGGGACCTCTTCTCAGCTGCGTGAGCCCGAGAGTGCGGAGGAAGATGACCCACAGCTGGCCCTGTTCAAGGACGCCCGACGCAGGAGGCAGTCAAGCAGGAACAAACAAAGAAAGGCTGCAGGACTCCTCGGGAGGAGGCACAGGGAGACCACGCCCTGAGCTCTCTATAAAAGGAGTGTTTGGGGAGGGGCTGGTTGCTGAAAGCAACTTTTCCGCTTGAGAAGACAAGCTCTAGTGTTTTTGTTAACTGCGTAATTAAATCTTGGCAGAAGCCTTTTAGCCTTGGACGCTTTCCAGTCTCTTCTTTTTGAATAGGGGTTGCGAGAAGAGGGCTGGTTCAGAACAACTATAATGATGTTATAGGTCCAGGATATATCTCAGTCCACCAACTCATTTCAACTCGGCTCTCACCCGAGTCAACCAGGTAGAGCAACCACAGCCACTTTCTCACCGCCGCTGAGGGAAGCCCACCTAGGGTGGACTGAGTCCAGAGTACCAGGAAAACCCATCCCACTGATCTCTCACATCAGTGGGTGGTTGATGGCCAGTCCAGACCGCCCTCTCACTACGGCCTGATCCCAGTACCATATCCAACTGGCAATAGGAAGCCTTAGGAGTGGGGACAAATGTTCGTATTCCACCCTGCTCCAACCAACCGGGCGTTAAGGAGGCAGTCCTTTGTGCCAAAACAATATACATCAGCCAATCCAAGGGGCTCAAACCAGCCCCCCCAACCGAACAAAGCACGAGGGCCATGCCACGGAAAGTCCACAAGCCATTAAGCCACCATCCTCAGCAGAAAAGCGCCCGGCAGCAGTCCAGACAGCAAGGCCACATCTCGGCTGATCTTCGGCCCAGCAGGCCTTCTGAAACGGAGAAGCGGGTCTCCATGCCACCAAAAAGGGCGCCCACCCACTGTTTTTGCTCCACAGAGCAAAAAGCGTCCAGCAGCCGTCCCAAACCGCAAAGCTACACCCTGGCCGATCTTCGGGCCGGGAGGCCTCCCGAGAGAGAAGGGAGCCTCCGCGCAGCTAAAAACGGTGCCCACCTGCTGTCGATGGAAGCGCAAGCAATCTGAGCGTGCCGCACCTCGGCCGATCTTCGGGCCGAGAGGACTTCCAGGAAGAAAACGGAGCCCACCTGCTGTTTATGGAAACGGCAACGCTCCGAGCGGCATGGCCACACCTCGGCCTATCTTCGGGCCTTCTGGGGAGAGAAGAGAGCCCCCCTGGCGGCAGCGCACCGAATAGCAAGGCCACACCTCGGCCGATCTTCAGGCCGGGAGGCCTTCCGGAGGGAGAAGGGAGCCCACCAGCTGATTCATAGAAGCAATAATGCTCCAGACGGCACAACCATGCCTCGGCCGATCTTCGGGCCAGCGGGATTACAAAAAAGAGAGGAGAGCCTCCGCGCCGCTAAGAAGTGGCCCCCGACTGCTGTTAATACCTCCAACTCTCCATCGGGTCACCACACCACGATTGGACTTCCCCAAAAACACATTTGGAGCCCATCGCAGAGAGCATGGAACTCAAGGAACAACCGTCGCCATCTTGGGTAGGAAAAAAAATATGCCGCATACAGTTCTTTAAGATTGCACAGTAGCAACCGCTTTTGTTTGTGAACCTTGACGCCATCAAGCTGAACAGAAACACAATCCTTTTTGCCGGGGCACATCCTTCTAAATTCGTCATCCTCGTAGAAATCTCGAACTCTGTTGGTGATTTCATTTGGCAGCAGTTTGCCAACTTTTACATCTGGTAGTGCACAAATGCCTCTCTCTTTTTCTCGCTGTTTTAACCATACGTTCTGAAACACCAAATGTTTTTGCTGTCACCGGTATCAACCAACTCTTTGGGGCCAAAGTCAATAATTGAACTTTCGTCGATCTATCAGATGTTTTAATTTTTGTTTTCCTGTCTTCGATTAGGTCAGTGTAATCCTGGCATAAATGGCATTCCTTAGGAGCAGACTCGATAGTTTGTCCAATATCTTCAGCTGCTACTCCAGCGGCTAATGTTATTTTGTCTGCTACCACTTTCTGCACATGTTCAATTTTTCGTTTCACATAGCCAGTTTTATCCCTACTGCTCAACTTCCAAATTTTTAACGTAGAAGTCTCTAAATCGGTCAAACTTCAATTAACAGTGTCTGAAATGTCCATATCGTAATTATCCGACGACAAGTCTGCTGTCACTTGGAACAAATCTTTTCACCCGGCTTCACATTTGTTTTCGCCACTTTTGTTAAATCATTAAACATGGCTAGATCAACTTTCAACAGCCCATGTTTAGCTATGTGTTTTTGTCAAATGGTTTGCAGCATGACTTGCTTCATGTCATACTTTTTCAGATACATTGCTTTGTGATGCAAGCAGATTTGGTCATCGTCTGTGAGCTCAACCTCCGATAAAAGATATTACCAGAAAAAGAGAGGGAGTATTTGAACTTTTAAAAATTAGACCCAAAAGAAAAAAATTATAAATATTACTGATTTATTGGTTAACCCAGACAATACATATAATGGCTTTGATTTATTGAAGGGGATACTGTATTATTAATTAGATGGTTTAATATGGATAAATAACTTTTAGAAAACAGAACAAGATTATACTCAAATAGATAAGATGTGTATTTACAATATTAGATTTTGTTATGAAAAAGGAAAAACGTTGAGATAAGGGAAACTGATTATCTAAAGCTTGGAAATTATAAATATCAAATGTTAACATGAATATTGATGGGAAATTAAAGCTTGGGAAAAAAGCAATAATAGGACATTGTATATAAGGATTGAATGTAAACACAGTTAAGATATGTATAAGCTAAAAATTATTGATACATGTAATAACAATGTTTTTACTTAGTTTATAATAAGAACTATATTAACCTAATATGAGATAGTAGATATTAAGGGAAAAAGAAAGTAAATATCTGATATTGTAACTTGAGATTTGTACTAAACATTTATGTATATTATTGAACTATTGATTAACCCAGTCCCCACGTTGCTTTTTAAATGCTTAATTGTAAAATTAAAAAACTAATTATATATATATATATATATATATATATATATATATATATATATATATATATATATATATATATATATATATATATATACAGAGAGAGAGAGAGAGAGAGAGAGAGAGAGAGAGATATCTTTGGTCATTTGGGTTTTTCCCCACGTAGAATTGGAGGTATCAGGGCAACGTTTCGATGAAATCTCATCCTCAGGCTGGTAACTTCAGCTTCGTTCTTCTGGGAGAAGTGTGTGATAGTGGCTGTTTTTTCTTCTTTTTTAAACTGCCAGAGGGGGTGTGTTCTGTGGGTGGAGGCTTGGCTGTGTTCTGATGGGGTGGAGGTGTGCTCTGATTGGGTGGGGGCTTAGCTGTGTTCTGATTGGGTGGGAGTGTGTTTTGAATGGGGGCTGTGTTCTGATTGGGTGGGGATGTGTTTTGAGTGGATGGGCTGGTCTCAGCTGCCAGCCTTGCACCTGAACTGGTGAGTTGTGCTGCTTTTGTTCGGCTCCGTGTTTGTGGTGGTGCCCTGTTTTTATAGTGGGTGTCAGTTTGCTTATTGTGTGGTTTGGAGGGGTTTAAAGTGGCTAATGTTGCAGCTGTAGTTAGGTTTCTGTTTTGTGGTTGTGTGTCGTTATCGTTGTGGGTTTGGATTTGCTTTTTGAATGGTTGTGGTGATGTCATGTGATGTTATCATGAGTTTGGGTCTGGTATCATTCTTGGTGGTTGGGACTCATCTGTCAATCAAGGCGGGTTTCCAAATGGCTGGTAGGCGAGAGGTATCATCTCGTTTGTTCATGCTGTGGGGGCGTTTTTCTATCTCAATGGCTTCTCTGATTATTCTGTTGTTAAAATGTTCAATTTTGGCGATAGTTCTGGTTTTTTTAAAATCAATTTCGTGTCCAATGGCTTTAAAGTGTTGGAACAGGGATGAAGTTTGTTCTCCCTTTCTGAGTGAGTTCCTGTGCTCTTCAATGCATGCACTTATTCTTCTGTTGGTCTGTCCGATGTATGTGGTGGGGCAGGTGGTGCATGGGATTTCATATACTCCTTGGTTTTCTAACCCAATTATGTCTTTGGGGTTTCTTAGGATGGTGGATATTTTTCTGTCTGTGCAGAATGCTGTTTTTATGTTGTGTTTTTGGAGGAACTTGCTGATTCTGTCTGTGATCCCTTTTAAGTATGGGAGGAGGGCTTTGCCATTTTCTTGTTCTCTGTCTTGGATTTTTGTGGGTGTCTCTTCGGATTAAGTTGGTAATCATGTTTCTTTGGAATCCGTTGGCTGTTAGTACGTTAGTGAGAGTGTGTAGTTCAGTTTTTATGTGTTGATCGTCAGTTAGGTGTTTTGTTCTGAAGATGAGTGTCTTGGCTACGGAGTTGATCTGTGCTGGGTGGTGGTGTGAGAGTGCGTTCAGGTAGCGGTTTGTGTGTGTTTTTTTATGGTAGATAGTGTGTCCTAGGGAGCCGTTGGATTTCTTGTAGACTAAGACATCAAGGAAGGGAAGTTGATTGTTAGCTTTTGTTTCCATGGTGAATTGTATTTTGGGGTGTAGGCTGTTGAGGTGTGTGAGGAAGTCATCCAGTTTTTCTTTGCCGTGTGGCCAGATTACGAAGGTGTCATCTACGTATCTGAGCCAGAGTTTGGGTTTGTGGTTGGATTTTTCTAGAGCGAGGGTTTCAAAGTGTTCCATGTAGAGGTTTGCGATGACAGGCGAAAGGGGTGATCCCATGGGTGCTCCTTCCATTTGTTTGTATCTTTGTCCATTGTAGATGAAGTATGTGTTTGATAGGCAGTGGTTGGTCAGATCTAGGATGTGTTTAGGGGGGTTGTATTTATTTCAGATAGCTGTCAAGGCTTCTTTGATTGGCACTTGGGTGAAGAGGGATATGACATCGAAGATCACGAGTAGGTCACAGGGCTGTAAGTTTAGTTTACTTATGCTCTCTATGAATTGGAATGAGTTTTGTACGTGTGAGGTGATGGAATTTGCGTAAGGCTGTAGTTGTTTGGCAAGAAATTTGGCTAGATTTTGTAGAGGTGAGCCTATGGAGCTGACTATGGGTCTGAGTGGGGTACCTTCTTTGTGTATCTTGGGGAGACCATAGAGTTTGGGACATCTGGATGATATATATGTGTGTGTGTGTGTGTGTGTATGTATGTATGTATGTGTGTGTGTGTATATGTATGTATGTATGTATGTATGTATATATATATATATATATATATATATATATATATATATATATATATATATATATATATATATATATATATATATATATATATATATATATATATATATATATATATGTAGGTCTAGAGTCTCGGGTTTCTTCCCGCGTTCCTTTCATCTTCAGAAAGTTGTGGCGACGTTTCGACGAAATCCCATCCGTCATCATCAGGCCGGAGTATTCCTCCTGCTGCTTTCAGGAGCAATGCGTGGTCTGTCTGTTCCTTTCCTTCTAACTGCCGGTGGGGCTGTGTTCCGACTGGGTGGAGGCGTGGCTGCTTTCTGATTGGGTGGGGGTGTCTTCCAACTGGGTGGAGGCGTGGTTTTCTTCTGATTGAGTGGAGGCGTGGCTGTCTTCTGATTGGGTGGATGTGTGGTTGTCTTCCGATTGGTTGGAGGCGTGGCTGTCTTCTGATTGGGTGGGGTGTGTTCTGAATGGGTGGGGTTTTTTGTTGTGTCGTAATATCCTGAGTGTTGTGATTTGGTGTCTTGAGGAGTGGGCTGTGTAGTGGCCTCCAGAGCTTTGGCTTGGCTCCGAGTTCGAGGACCCGCCATGCATCTCTGGTATGGGTCAGTCAGGTTCGTGTGTGCGTTCTTCTGCTTGGGTGATAGCACTTTTGCTTGACTTGTTCTATCTTCTGTGTGGGAGAGTTTTTGTTCTGGGTGTGGATGAGTCTTGCTGGGGCTGGTGGCATTTGGGGTTGTTTGTTGGTTTTTTAAATCCTTGTTTGCTGAAATTTGTTTGTCTATCAATGCTGGTTTCCAAATGGCATGTAGGCGGGAGGTGTCGTCTCGCTTGTTCATACTGTCTGGGTGTTTTTCTATTTCAATGGCTTCTCTGATTATTCTGCTATTGAGATGTTCTATTTTGGCGATTGTTTTTGTACCTTCAAAATTGATGTTGTGTCCCGTAGTGTTTATGTGTTGTACTAGTGAAGATGTGCGATCTTTCTTCTGTACTGAGTTCTTATGTTCTTCTACACGTACCTCTATTCTTCTGTTAGTCTGTCCAATGTATGTTGCTGGACAGGAGGCGCATGGGATTTGGTATATGCCCTGGTTTTCCAGTTCTATTTTGTCTTTGGGATTTCTCAGGATGGTTGATATCTTTCTGTCAGTGTTAAATGCGGTTTTGATGTTATGTTTGCGTAGTACTTTACTGATTTTGTCGGTTGTTCCTTTTATGTAGGGCAAGATGGCTCGTCCGTTGTTCTGTTCTTCTTCTTGGATGTTTTTCTGTTTCGGACTCCGCTGCTGAATTATATTGGTGATTTTGTTTTTTTGGAAATTGTTTGCTGTCAATATGTCTGTCAGGGTGTGTAGTTCTGTTTGTATATGTGTTTCATCTGCAAGGCGTCTGGTTCTTGTTATTAGTGTTTTGGCTACTGAATTTATTTGTGCTGGGTGATGATGTGATTGCGCATTGAGGTAACGGTTGGTGTGTGTTTTCTTTCGGTAGACTGTGTGTCCTAGGGTTCCGTTTTGTTTTTTGTATATAAGTACATCCAGGAAAGGTAACTGGTTGTTTGTTTCAATCTCCATGGTGAATTTTATTTTGGGATGTAGGCTATTCAGGTGTGTTAGGAAGTTTTCTAGCTCCTTTCTTCCGTGGGGCCAGATCACGAAGGTGTCATCCACATATCTGAGCCACAGTTTTGGTTTGTTTGTAGTCTTTTCTAGAGCGTTAGTTTCAAATTCTTCCATGAAAAGGTTGGCGATAACTGGTGATAGAGGGGATCCCATTGGTGCGCCTTCTATTTGTTTGTATCTCTGGCCTCTGTGTATGAAGTATGTGTTTGATAAGCAGTGTTCTGCTAGTTCTATAATATGGTTAGGTGGTTGGTATTTGCTTCTTATTGTTGATAGAGCTTCTTGGACTGGCACCTGGGTGAATAGTGATACCACATCGAAGCTGACTAGCAAGTCTTTTTGGTCTATCTGTAGATTTTTCACTAATTCTATAAAGTGGTATGAGTTTTGGACATATGAAGCTGCCATTTCTGCTAGAGGTTGTAATTGTTTTGCTAGGTATTTAGCTAAGTTTTGTAGTGGTGAGCCTATAGAACTTACTATGGGTCTTAGTGGGATTCCATCTTTGTGTATTTTGGGGAGGCCATATAGTTTTGGGCATCTGGATGACTTCTCCCTAGGAATGATTGTTTGTTGGATTTCTTGGCTTATAGAAGTTGATTTTATCTTTTTCTTGGTGGTCTTTTCTAGATAGGTTGTGGGATCTGTATATATAGGTTTGTATGTAGTTTCTTTGAGTAAGTTGGACAGTTTCTCTTCATAGTCTGATGTGTCCATTACCACTGTAGCATTGCCTTTATCTGCTGGTAGTATGATTATGCTGTTGTCTTTTCTTAGGTTTTGCAATGCTGCTTGTTCTTCTTTTGTTAGGTTGCTTTTGGGTGGTTTGCTTGTGCATAGGATGTGGGTGACTTCATGTCTGACTTGGTCTGCTTCGTCTGTATTGAGTTTAGTTAAGCTGGTTTCCACTCCACATATGATGGTTTCTGTGGGAATTTTCTTTGGTGCAACAGCGAAGTTGAAACCTTTTGCTAGGACGTTTGTTTCTGCTGTTGTTAGTCTTCTGTGGGAGATGTTATGCACTACTTGTTTTAGATGTTGTTGTGGTGTGGTTGTTTGGTTGTTGTAGTTCTCTAATTGTTTGAGTTTCTTTGAATGTCTGTTGTTTTTATAGATGGTCTCTGTTTCTGCTCTCCAAACCGCCAGTTGTTTCACTTTGTCCCATAGTATTGGGTGAATAATGTTGCTGAGTTTGAGATGTAATGTTAGTAGGTCCTTGTTTGTTTGGTCTAATTGAAATCTTTTATTGTGGAGTTCATTTCTTAGTAATGCCATTTCTGTTCTTCTTAGAATGCGTTTGGTTGAAGTGGTATTGATGTGGAATTTCAATTTGAAACAATTTGGTCTTATATTTAGGTCTCGACATTGGCATAGGAAAGGTATGTCACTTAGTATTCTTGCTCTTCGTACTTCTAACTTTTCGTAAGTCCTGGTTAGTTGGTAGATGTCCTCCCCGTAGAGGTATGATATTTGTTTTCGTAGATTCTCGCGGGTGTCTGTATGTGTAGGTCTAGAGTCTCGGGTTTCTTCCCGCGTTCCTTTCATCTTCAGAAAGTTGTGGCGACGTTTCGACGAAATCCCATCCGTCATCATCAGGCCGGAGTATTCCTCCTGCTGCTTTCAGGAGCAATGCGTGGTCTGTCTGTTCCTTTCCTTCTAACTGCCGGTGGGGCTGTGTTCCGACTGGGTGGAGGCGTGGCTGCTTTCTGATTGGGTGGGGGTGTCTTCCGACTGGGTGGAGGCGTGGTTTTCTTCTGATTGAGTGGAGGCGTGGCTGTCTTCTGATTGGGTGGATGTGTGGTTGTCTTCCGATTGGTTGGAGGCGTGGCTGTCTTCTGATTGGGTGGGGTGTGTTCTGAATGGGTGGGGTTTTTTGTTGTGTCGTAATATCCTGAGTGTTGTGATTTGGTGTCTTGAGGAGTGGGCTGTGTAGTGGCCTCCAGAGCTTTGGCTTGGCTCCGAGTTCGAGGACCCGCCATGCATCTCTGGTATGGGTCAGTCAGGTTCGTGTGTGCGTTCTTCTACTTGGGTGATAGCACTTTTGCTTGACTTGTTCTATCTTCTGTGTGGGAGAGTTTTTGTTCTGGGTGTGGATGAGTCTTGCTGGGGCTGGTGGCAAAATCGCCAAAATAGAACATCTCAATAGCAGAATAATCAGAGAAGCCATTGAAATAGAAAAACACCCAGACAGTATGAACAAGCGAGACGACACCTCCCGCCTACATGCCATTTGGAAACCAGCATTGATAGACAAACAAATTTCAGCAAACAAGGATTTAAAAAACCAACAAACAACCCCAAATGCCACCAGCCCCAGCAAGACTCATCCACACCCAGAACAAAAACTCTCCCACACAGAAGATAGAACAAGTCAAGCAAAAGTGCTATCACCCAAGCAGAAGAACGCACACACGAACCTGACTGACCCATACCAGAGATGCATGGCGGGTCCTCGAACTCGGAGCCAAGCCAAAGCTCTGGAGGCCACTACACAGCCCACTCCTCAAGACACCAAATCACAACACTCAGGATATTACGACACAACAAAAAACCCCACCCATTCAGAACACACCCCACCCAATCAGAAGACAGCCACGCCTCCAACCAATCGGAAGACAACCACACATCCACCCAATCAGAAGACAGCCACGCCTCCACTCAATCAGAAGAAAACCACGCCTCCACCCAGTCGGAAGACACCCCCACCCAATCAGAAAGCAGCCACGCCTCCACCCAGTCGGAACACAGCCCCACCGGCAGTTAGAAGGAAAGGAACAGACAGACCACGCATTGCTCCTGAAAGCAGCAGGAGGAATACTCCGGCCTGATGATGACGGATGGGATTTCGTCGAAACGTCGCCACAACTTTCTGAAGATGAAAGGAACGCGGGAAGAAACCCGAGACTCTAGACCTACACATACAGACACCCGCGAGAATCTACGAAAACATATATATATATATATATATATATATATATATATATATATATATATATATATATATATATATATATATATATATATATATATATATATACACACATATACATACACATATATATATGACACTAATTATATATAGCTACTTTTCTGCTCCAGCCTCCCCAAACTTACAGATTGTAGTGTCTCTCTCTCTCTCTCTCTCTCTCTCTCTCTCTCTCTCTCTCTCTCTGTGTGTGTGTGTGTGTGTGTGTGTGTGTGTATAGACACAAACACACACACACACACAGAGACTAAAATCTGTAAGTTTGGGGAGGCTGGAGCAGAAAAGTAGCTAAGGCCCTGATTGGATCTCCATTGTATTTAAACTGCCCACAGCTTGCTGGGAAGTGCTACAATCTGTAAGTTTGGGGAGGCTGGAGCAGAAAAGTAGCTAAGGCCCTGATTGGATCTCCATTGTATTTATTTTTATTTTTATTTTTTACAAGTTTCATTGATTTTCTGATATTACATTCACATATTTGAAAAGCAACGTGGTGGCTGGGTAGTAGTAACTCAATTACATACAGATATCATTAGTACAGATTTCAAATTGCCACCATAAACATTTCCTCTCTTTTTCCCTTCATATATACTGTCTATTTGTAGATTTAAGGAGAAGTTTCATCCTATCAATCACATAGAAAATAACTTTCTTACATATATCCATAGTTTTTAGTTTAGACATATTCTAATTATTTTAACTATAGAACTAACACCAAAAAATGATGTCCTTATCATCATGGGGGATTGGAATGCTAAAGTAGGAAGCCAAAAGATAACCGGAATAACAGGCAAGTTTGGCCTTGGAGTACAAAATGAAGCAGGGCACAGGCTGATAGAATTTTGTCAAGAGAATACGATGGTCATAGCAAACACCCTTTTCCAACAACCCAAGAGACGGCTCTACACATGGACATCACCAGACGGTCAACACAGAAATCAGATTGACTATGTACTCTGCAGCCAAAGATGGAGAAGCTCTATACAGTCAATAAAAACAAGACCAGGAGCTGACTGTGGCTCAGACCATGAGCTTCTTGTTGCAAAGTTTAAGCTTAAACTGAAGAAAGTAGGGAAAAGCACTAGGCCAGTCAGGTATGAATTAAATCATATCCCTGTTGAATATACAGTAGAGGTGACAAATAGATTTAAGGAATTAGATCTGATAGACAGGGTGCCTGAAGAACTATGGACAGAGGTTCGCAACATTGTACAAGAGGTAGCAACCAAAACCATCCCAAAGAAAAAGAAATGCAAGAAAGCAAAATGGCTGTCTGAGGAAGCTTTGCAAATAGCTGAGGAAAGGAGGGAAGCAAAAGGCAAGGGAGAAAAAGAAAGATACGCCCAATTGAATGCACAATTCCAGAGAATAGCTAGAAGAGATAAGAATGCCTTCTTAAATGAACAGTGCAAAGAAATAGAAGAAAACAATAGAATAGGGAGGACCAGAGATCTTTTCAAGAAAATTGGAGAGATGAAGGGAACGTTCAATGCAAAAATGGGCATGATAAAGGACCAAAATGGCAGGGACCTAACAGAGGCAGAAGAGATTAAGAAGAGGTGGCAAAATTACACAGAAGAACTATACAAGAATGAGCTTAACGTCCCTGATAATCACAATGAGGTGGTCACTGACCTCGAGCCAGACATCCTAGAATGTGAAGTGAAGTGGGCCTTAGAAAAGCTGAGCAACAACAAAGCTAGTGGAGGTGACAGTATTCCAGCTGAGCTATTCAAAATCTTAAAAGACGATGCAGTAAAAGTGCTACACTCAATTTGCCAGCAAATTTGGAAAACTCAACAGTGGCCACAGGATTGGAAAAGATCAGTTTACATTCCAATTCCAAAGAAAGGCAGTGCCAAAGAATGTTCAAACTATCGCACCATTGCACTCATTTCTCATGCTAGTAAAGTTATGCTTAAAATCCTACAAGCTAGACTCCAGCTGTATGTGGATCGAGAACTACCAGAAGTACAGGCAGGATTTCAAAGAGGCAGAGGAACTAGAGATCAAATTGCCAACATACGCTGGATCATGGAAAAAGCTAGAGAGTTCCAGAAAAACATCTACTTCTGCTTCATTGACTATGCTAAAGCCTTTGATTGTGTGGATCATAACAAACTGTGGCAAGTTCTTAAAGAGATGGGAGTACCAGAACATCTTATTTGTCTCTTGAGAAACCTATATGCCGGCCAAGAAGCAACAGTGAGAACTGGACACGGAACCACTGATTGGTTCAAAATTGGGAAAGGAGTCCGGCAAGGCTGTATACTGTCGCCTTGCCTATTTAACTTATATGCAGAGCACATCATGAGAAAGGCAGGGCTAGATGAATCAAAAGTTGGAATTAAGATTGCTGGAAGAAATATCAACAACCTAAGATATGCAGATTATACCACTCTAATGGCAGAAAGTGAAGAGGAACTGAAGAGTCTCTTGTTGCGAGTGAAGAAGGAGAGTGCAAAAGTTGGGTTGAAACTAAACATTAAGAAAACTAAGATCATGGCATCCGGCCCTCTTAATTCCTGGCAAATAGATGGGGAAGAAATGGAGGTAGTGACAGATTTTATTTTCCTGGGCTCCAAGATCACTGCAGATGGGGACTGTAGTCAAGAAATTAAAAGACGCTTGCTCCTAGGGAGGAAAGCCATGGCAAATCTAGACAGCACACTAAAAAGCAGAGACATCACCCTGTCAACAAAAGTGCGTATAGTCAAGGCTATGGTCTTCCCAGTTGCAATGTATGGCAGTGAAAGTTGGACCATAAGAAAGGCTGAGCGCAAAAGAATTGAGGCCTTTGAACTCTGGTGCTGGAGAAGACTCCTGCGAGTCCCTTGGACTGCAAGGCGATCAAACCGGTCAGTCCTAGAGGAGATCAACCCTGACTGCTCTTTAGAAGGCCAGATCCTGAAGCTAAAACTCAAATACTTTGGCCACCTAATGAGGAGGAAGGACTCACTGGAGAAGAGCGTAATGCTGGGAAAGATTGAGGGCAATAGAAGAAGGGGACGACAGAGAATGAGGTGGCTGGATGGAGTCACTGAAGCAGTAGGCGTGAGCTTAACTGGACTCCAGAAGATGGTAGAGGACAGGAAGGCCTGGAGGAACATTGTCCATAGGGTCGCGATGGGTCGGACACGACTTCGCAACTAACAACAACAACAACAATTATTTTAACATACAATCTTTTAGACAATCAATGACCTAATAGATTTTTCAATTTTAATTTCCACTAACATTTAGATTTAACATTTGATATTTATCATTCCCAACATTTTTAACATACTTCCAATTCATCTATCACCAATCCTCACAAAATCTAATATTCAAAATACACATCCCATTTACTTAACTTCTCACCCTCTATGTCAACAAATTAAGGATACAATATGATATCCTTTCCTTTTTGCTAATTTTCAGTTGTTTTTTTAAGTAGTAATCAAAATTTATTTTTATTTCAGTATTTAATACTTCCTCTCTTCCTCCTTGTATCTGCTATCTCTTGCTTAAACTGATATTTTTTGTTTTTAACATTCTATATAGACCTATTTATTACTTTCAACAATAAATAGGTTTTTAGCTTGTCTACATTATTCACCTTTACATGACCTTTATGCACAAATCAATAGTGGGTCGTCTCTTTATTCTTCCATATCGACGTAGTTGTTATGAATTGTTTGTCTTCTCATCCAACTGTTCTTTTTCTAGATCCTATAGTTCCTTCTGAGTTGTATAAGAAACCTTTTCCTTTTTCCAAGTTGTCAATGCCTTTTCTGGATTTTCAAATATCAATTTTGGGTTAATAGTAGATTCTTCTGTCATTGTACTTGAATGTTTCATTTTTTTCTATTGTATATTGTATAGATGATTCTTTAGTTGTGGCCAAAGTTTGGGTTTTCATATCTAGGCTGTCTTCTTGTTCCTTCACATAGCCTCTTTGTATTTCATTGGTTGTAGTAAGAATTTGGATTAGTGTTTTTAACATAGCGAGAGTTTGTTGATCTTCATTCATAAATAAATTTTGTTCCTGGTCTTCTTCCATATTGGTATTTTAAGCTAAAGGCTTTACACTTAGAAAATTCAAAAGAGAATTTTTTTTCTAGGTAAGGAACACAAAGCCTTTCACAGCTGTTGTTTCAAAGTTCTCAAGGTTATGTATCTTATCTATTTCCCTGGGCAGTCAGCCAGGCCCCTTTTAAAGTTTCCCTTTGAGTCCCAAAGTTGTCTTAATCTTTTCAGTTTTTCTTTTTCTTTTTTTCATAAGAAAGAATCCAGATTTCCAACAGAAGTAGACAATGAAAAATAAGAAATAAAAAATCTTTTAGTCACATGCTTTGAGAAATAAAGTTCCAATTGGGATTCAGTTACTTTTTCAACGTTTAAAACACCCCTGGGTATTTAGTCGCCGCTCTTTCTGGAGGGAGGGCAAAAGTTCCCCTTCCCTCAACGCAGGGAGAAAAATGCTTAGCAGCTTAAGGAGGTACAGAAAGTAATTAGGGTGTAAAAGAGGTATATCTCATCCAGTCTCTTCCGCGCTGCTTTAAGAGTTGCCTGGTGAAAAATGTGACTTCGGCTGTTCACAACCTAGGGACAAGCCATAATGGCCAGTCCTTTCGTCCGTGGGTTTGGAGGGATCGCCAGGTCTAATGGGGGAGTTGCGGCTCTCCCGCAATCCAGCGAGTGCCCCTCCTTGATGGTTGCCTCTTCGGGGCGACTTTTGGCCCTTTTCAGGGCCCCCCAGCGATGCGAAACTGGACGGGGGAGAGAGAGCAAGTCTCTCAGCCATTCATAGCGGCTGCGTGACAAACCAGAAGTCCTGGATCCCCATTGTATTTAAACTGCCCAGAGCTTGCTGGGAAGTGCTACAGTCTGTAAGTTTGGGGAGGCTGGAGCACAAAAGTAGCGGCCTGTATGCGTAACGGCGCACAAATTATATAACGGAAAAAGAACAGCGGTACATTCAGGGCAAGTGCTTCTCAGACTCCTTGTATCTAAGAATGTCTGGCTTAGTTCAGTGCAACACTTGTTTTGCAGCTGTCTTTCACAGTAATCTTTTCAAACTTGGAAACTGTCCTATCTGTAAACAAATCACTAGTCTACAAGGATAGATTACTTATCTAGGGTCTGTAATCTGTGCTCTTCAGGCAGAAATTAGGTCTCCAGTTCAGCCCTTCTACTCTATTGAGCCTCCGCGCTATCAGCCCCCTCTACCACAAAGTTCCTGCAGGAGAAGGGCAGTGTGGACAACCGTGGGATCTGGCAGGGTGAAAGCTGTGAACCATAAACACAAAGCTTTCGCTGTGTCCCTGAACAACAGATACAGTGCCCTTCCTGACCTTAATAGGGACATTAAGGAGACAGGTAAAGGTATCTGTGATGATAACTCAAATAAGCAGGGGATCGTGGTTCGAGGCGAAGAACTTGTTTTTGACAGCGAGAAGTGCGAATCAGGTATTACACATCAGTCATGCAAGAACAGAAAGGCATCCAAAAAGAGAAGCCACCTTCTGGTTGGTGATTCAATTATAAGGGATGTAAATTTAGGAAAGGACACAGAGGTTTCAAAAGAGGTCAGGTGTCTTCCAGGTGCTACTGCCAGTAGGAACAAGAAGCGTATTTCTAAAATAATCAAGAATGCCAGCAAGGATTGTGATGTGGAGGCTATTGTACATCTTGGCACTAACGATCTGTCCCAAAAATATGTACTCTGTGCAAAATGATTTCCAGAGCTTGGGGCAGGAACTTAGCAGAATAGGCTGTAGGCTTACCTTTTCAGAGGTTTTACCAGTGTATAAGGAGCAAAATGGAAAAGGCCAGTGTATAGCAGAATTTAATATGTGGCTAAAGGAGTGGTGTAAAGGGGAAGGCTTTGGATATATTAGTCACAATGTCTGTAGCTGGTCCAATGAAAAAATGTACAAAGAGATGGGTTGCATCCATCAAAGAAAGGGACTGAGTTACTCGGCTACACCCCAAGGTTCTCAAGGAACTGGCAGATGTGATCTCAGAACCACTGAACTATATTTTTCAAAGATCCTGGAGCATAGAGGAACTACCAGAGGACTGGAAAAGAGCTGATGTAGTTCCCATCTTCAAAAAAGGGAAAAAAATGGATCCAGGAAACTACAGACCTATCAGCCTGACCTCAATACCTGGGAAGATTCTGGAAAACATAATCAAACAACGAATCAGCGAGTACCTAGAGGCAAACAAAGTCATTACTAAAAGCCAACATGGGTTTGTCAAAAACAGATCATGCCAGACAAATCTTACTGCATTCTTTGACCAAGTAACAAAATTAGTGGATCAGAGGAATGCTGTGGATATAATTTACTTGGACTTCAGTAAGGCATTTGATAAAGTAGACCACAACCTACTACATGATAACAGAAAAATGTGGGTTAGACAGCATTACCACCAGATGGATTCGTAGCTGGCTGACTGGCCGTACTCAGCGTGTGGTCCTCAATGGAACTGCATCTACATGGAGGGAAGTGTGTAGTGGGGTGCCCCAGGGCTCTGTTCTGGGCCCAGTGCGCTTCAACATCTTCATCAATGGTTTGGATGAGGGGATAGATGGGGAACTCATCAAATTTGCAGATGACACCAAGCTGGCAGGAATAGCCAACACTCCAGAAGACAGGCTTAAAATACAGAAGGATCTGGACAGACCTGAACACTGGGCGCTATCTAACAAAATGAAATTCAATGGTGAAAAAAGTAAGGTTCTACATTTAGGCAAGAAAAACCAAATGTACAGGTATAGTATAGTGGGTACCTTGCTCAATAGTAGTAACTGTGAGAGGGATCTTGGAGTCCTAGTGGACAATCACTTCAATATGAGCCAGCAGTGTGCTGCAGCTGCCAAAAAAAGCCAACACAGTGCTAGGCTGCATTAACAGAGGGATAGAATCAAGATCAAGTGAAGTACTAATATCACTTTACAATACTGCATCCAGTTTTAGTCACCACGATGTAAAAAAGATGTTCAGACTCTAGAAAGAGTACAGAGAAGAGCAACAAAGATGATTAGGGGACTGGAGGCTAAAACATATAAGGAACGGCTGCTGCAATTGGGTATGTCTAGTTTAATGAAGAGAAGGACGACGGGGGGTGGACATGATAGCAGTGTTCCAATATCTCAGGGGCTGCCACAAAGATGAGGGAGTCAAGCTATTCTCCAAAGCGCCTGAAGGCAGGACAAGAAGCAATGTATGGAAACTAATCAAGTAGAGAAGCAACCTAGAACTAAAGAGAAACTTCCTGACAGAACAATTAACCAGTGGAACAACCTGCCTCCTGAAGCGGTGAATGCTCCAACACTGGAAGTTTTTAAGAAGAGACTGGACAGCCATTTGTCCAGGGGGGTGTGGGGGCCTAAAACTTTCAACATCCCTGATTTGTTCTAAGGCCATACGCCAAAGATATTGTTGTCTATTATTATCTGCTTTAGGGCAGGAGCTCTGTATTTCTTTTTAAGGAGCTTGTACCTTGGGTGAATCTCTTTTACAATCTTTGATGGCTTTGTGGGAACCTCATCAGGAAGAAGCCCTCCGTCATTGAGAAGTTCCAAGATATCTGGTTTGTTCATAAATGATATCCTTATAATATTGTTGTCTTTATCTGCTTCAGGACAGAAAGTGAATATTTCTTTTTAAGGTACCTGTACCTTGGATCATGATCGATCATGATCTGCATATTTGCAAGTATCTCAACAGGAACACACCCTCTTTCAACTTCAAGTTTCACGATATCTAGAACCGACTCTCCGAGGTTCTCACTTGCTGTCTTGCTTTTGTAATAACTGTCAAAGATAGGCCCGAGCTCTTCCAAGTATTCATTCACAATTCTCTTTGGTTTGTCAGGCAGATAGCTAATAATCCAATCGGCAAATGTGTTGATGACGGATTTGGTCTTGTCCCAAAGACTCTTAGGTGCATCCTGTATGACAGGAACTGACTCATCAAGTAATGGTTTTTGTAGGGCTATTAAGTAGAGCAATCAACTCAGCCTTTCTGAGTTTATACACCAATCCTTGTTGTTTTGCAACAGCACGGAGTTCGTGAATAGCTTTGTTATCCATTTTTATTGTAGGTATAAAATTATTTTTAAGGTAAATTCACTTTTACCTTTTTGTATAAATATTTTATTGATTTTTTATTTTCACAAACAAGTGCTCAATAAACAACGTGATGACTGAGTCCATTAATACAGGGCTTTTCAACCAGTGGTACGTGAGCACCTGGCTGGTGGTATGCGGCGTCGCCTTCCTCCCCCCCGCCTCCCCCCCGCTCCGCTCCTTCCCAGCTTACTTGCTGCCGGAAAACATGCTGCTTGGTGGTGGCCTGCAGGAACCCTACCAAGGGCGCACGAAGAGCGCAGGCGCAGAGCGAGGCCCCACCCTCCCCAGGGACTCATTGTGCAGCAACCGTATTGAACTCTTCTCGCGCGGGATCCGTGTCGTCCTTCCCCCCGTCTTCTTCAGAAGCAAGCGCGAGCCTGAAGGGGACAGAACCATCCACTCCCTTGGCAGGTAGGTGTTTGAAACCACTCGCGTCATGGCCCTCAGCGCCAACCTCAGAACCGCCTCCTCCCTCTTTCCCCCCTTCTCTCTCTCTCTGTTGCGGCCTCACTCTCTTCCATCTTCTTTTCCTCTTCCTCCCCCCCCCTGAGCTTGCGATACCCCTCATGGCCCTCACGTTGCCTCCCGGGGCTCGAGACTTTTCCCCCTCTCCTCTTCCCGAGGTGCCTGGCTTTACGGAGGGGAAAGCAAAGCGGCCAGATGGTGCGCGCCCTCCCTGAGGACTCATCCCATGGCAGCAGGTGGGAATCAAGGCCCATGTTTGTTTTGCTGATGCACACCAGGCGAAGCCATCAGAACGTGGGTGTGGAGGGAAAAACGCGCCCGCCTGACTCCCTCCCCCCCCTGTTGGCAACTCCGTACAGCTGGCCTCGACCTCTGCCGATGGGCTCCAGTCCACGGAGAGCTCCCAGCGGGAGGAAGGAAGGGACAAAGAGGGAAGAAGGAGGGACAGAGGAAGGAAGGAAGGAAGGGACAAAGAGGGAGGGAAGGAAGGAAAGAAGAAATGATGAAACCCCAGATGTGGGGCAAGCCAGGGAAAGAGTGTGTGTGTGTGTGTGTGTGTGTGTGAGTGTGAAATCCCTGGCTGCAATTTCTGTGGAAGATTTCCTGCTTGCAAAAAGGAAAGGAACAAAGAGGGAGGAAAGGAAGGAAGAAAGGAAGGAAAGAAGAAAGGTAGGGACAGTGGGAGGGAAGGAAGGAAGGGACAAAGAAGGATGGAAGAAAAGGAAAGAAGGAAGGGACAATGGGAGAGAGGGAGGGAAGAAGGGCAACCACCCCAGTCCCACCCCCCTCCACCAGAGACCCATGGATTTCCCCCCCACAGGCACCCTGCGACCTGAGTGATGAGCTCTCCCCCCCACGGCCATTGACTTGCTTGTCAAAAATTTGCAAAAGGTGATCACATGACCCTGGGACACTGTGACCGTCATAAGTATGAATCAGTTGCCAAGCATCCAAATGTAAATCACATGACCCTGGGAATGCTGCAACAGTCATAAGTGTGAAAAATGGTCATAAGTCACTTTTTTCAGTGCCGTTGTAACTTCGAACAGTCACTAAGCAAATTGTTGTAAGTCAAGGACTACCTGTAGTTTATCACTTTTTCCTCTTTTTTTGTCAAGTTTTTGACACCTTGCTGGGCAACTGGTGGTACTCGGATATTGCCTTATCCTAAAAAGTGGTACAATAGGTGAAAAGGTTGAAAAGCCCTGCATTAATAATTTGGTGATGCATCTAAGTTTTTCCAACTAAGTCCAGTGTTACACCCACCAGTACATCCTCTCTTCTTCTGGTAATAACAATTTTTCCACATTAGGCAAATACAATTATTATTGTTAGTAAACATACAATTGCGTATCAACATTTATTACATTTTTCTAATAATAATAATATCAGCTTAATATATCTTTCCTAGCCAAAGCATATCTTAATTGCATTTGCACTCAATTTCCACATATGTAACCCATATCCTATTTTTGCTTTTTTTCCAATTTTAGTTTCCCATCCATGTTCAAAGTATCCAATCATTTATAATTTCAAACCAAGTTATATTTGGGCAACCAAAAGCATCCCTTATTCAAAGTTCTTAACATATTCTTATTTCCCTTTTCATAGCAAGATATAATATTCTGATTACAAATCCTAACTATCTAGTTATGATAATACTTCTATTTCTAGCAATCTATTCTTAACCATATTTAAACCTCTAATCAATAATATAGCATCCCCTCTAATAGGTCAAAGGTTCTGTTTCCTTCAGTCTTACTTTAGCTTTCTTTCTTTGCCGACTAACTTTCCAAGTTAGTGCATTTGGATCATCAAATAATTCTTCCTCTATTTTTATATATATTATTTGGAACAAGATAAACAATTTGGTTAAAATGCTTTTGGAAGAGCTAGCCCATTGATATTCATTAAACCGCCTCCCTCCTTCTCTGGTTCCCCATGGTTCTGTTAACGACTTTGTCTTCCATTCCATCGGCTCTCCTTTCTTGTCATCCAGTATGTTTTGAAACCTTTTCCGTTTCCAATATTATCATTATATCTTCTGAGTTTTCATTTATCTGAGTCTGGTAGTTTATTTCCTCCTTTAAATTATCAATGTTTGCATCAACATTCTCTAGTTTTCCTTCTATTTTCTGGGTTGCTGGTTCCTTCTCTAGTTGTCTTCTGAGTTTGTAGATTTGAGTTAGAAAATTGTTCTTTTATCTCCTTTGTGTTATTAGTAACCTGTTCAGAAGCTAGAATAATTGTTTTTTTGTATTAATTTCAGCATGGAGAGAATTTCTTTCTGTGTTTCATCAGTATTTTCTTTGTGATATAGCAAGTTAAGGCTGCTGGGAACAGATGTTAAAGATGATTTTTTACTATTTAATGCTGAGTATGAAACATCAATTTTATTTTATTTTATTTTAGCTTTATAAGTAGCCTTTATAGATTTATCCAACCGACTGTCCGTTCCTGAATCTACCCTAAGCAGATATAGGTAAAGTTCAATTTTTTTCTGTCCAATAAGAAATATATCCTTTCTGTCCAGGAAGAAAAAAAGAATCATTGAGGGTTGTTTAACAGCCAAAATTTATAATCCCAAGTGTTCCATATATTTCTTCTACAAAAAAAAAATCTAGAATACAGTTCTGGAAGTCAGTATTTATGTTCAAAATTCAGACAGGCCACGTTTAATATGTTTATCATCTCTGCCACATAGATAAGCAGCCCCCAAGGTTGTTCCTTTTTTTTCAACTGTATTTTTCAATAATAAAATAGTTTCAAGGCCAGTCAAAACCTTACCTAGTTCTGGGCTTCAAGCCAAATTTCTTTTAGGCATAAATAAGTTGTAGTGCCCCTTCATGGATTACTGCCTTGTTGTGGTGAAGGGGCTTGCGTAATTCAATGAAGCTATGAGCTATGCCATGCAGGGCCACCCAAGACGGACAGGTCATAGCAGAGAGTTCTGACAAAACGTGATCCACTGGAGAAGGAAATGGCAACCCACTCCAGTATCTTTGCCATGAAAACCCTATGGAGACTACCAAAAGGCAAAACGATATGACGCTGGAAGATGAGCCCCTCAGGTCGGAAGGCGTCCAATATGCTACTGGGGAAGAGCAGAGGGCTAGTACTAGTAGCGCCAGAAAGAATGAAGCGACTGGGCCAAAGCCGAAAGGACGCTCAGCTGTGGATGTGTCTGGTGGTGAAAGGAAAGTCCGATGCTGTAAAGATTTTTTCTCCATAGGAACCTGGAATGTAAGATCCATGAATCAAGGCAAGCTGGACGTGGTCAAACAAGAGATGACAAGACTGAACATCGACATCTTAGAAATCAGTGAACTAAAATGGACAGGAATGGGTGAATTTAATTCAGATGACCATCAGGTATACTACTGTGGGCAAGAATCCCTCAGAAGAAATGGAGTAGCCTTCATAGTCAATAAAAGAGTAGGAAAAGCAATACTGGGATACAATCCTCAAAATGACAGAATGATCTCAGTTCGAATCCAAGGCAAACCATTCAATATCACAGTAGTCCACGTCTATGCCCCAACCACCAGTGCTGAAGAGGATGAAATTGACTGCTTCAATGAAGCCCTACAGCACCTTTTAGAATTAACACCAAAAATAATGTCCTTATCATAATGGGGGATTGGAATGCAAAAGTAGGAAGCCAAAAGATAACCGGAATAACAGGCAAGTTTGGCCTTGGAGTACAAAATGAAGGAGGTCACAGGCTGATAGAATTTTGTCAAGAGAATACGATGGTCATAGCAAACACTCTTTTCCAACAACCCAAGAGACGGCTCTACACATGGACATCATCAGACGGTCAACACAAAAATCAGATTGACTATATGCTCTGCAGGTAAAGATGGAGAAGCTCTATACAGTCAGTAAAAACAAGACCAGGAGCTGACTGTGGCTCAGACCATGAGCTTCTCATTGCAAAGTTTAGGCTTAAACTGAAGAAAGTAGGGAAAAGCAGTAGGCCACTCAGGTATGAATTAAATCATATCCCTGTTGAATATACCGTAGAGGTGACAGATTTAAGGAATTAGATCTGATAGACAGTGCCTGAAGAACTATGGACAGAGGTTCGCAACATTGTACAACAGGTAGCAACCAAAACCATCCCAAAGAAAAAGAAATGCAAGAAAGCAAAATGGCTGTCTGAGGAAGCTTTGCAAATAGCTGAGGACAGGAGGGAAGCAAAAGGCAAGGGAGAAAAAGAAAGATACGCCCAATTGAATGCAGAATTCCAGAGAATAGCTAGAAGAGATAAGAATGCCTTCTTAAATGAACAGTGCAAAGAAATAGAAGAAAACAATAGAATAGGGAGGACCAGAGATCTCTTCAAGAAAATTGGAGAGATGAAGGGAACGTTTCATGCAAAAATGGGCATGATAAAGGACCAAAATGGCAGGGACCTAACAGAGGCAGAAGAGATTAAGAAGAGGTGGCAAAATTACACAGAAGAACTATACAAGAACAAGCTTAACATCCCTGATAACCATGATGAGATGGTCACTGACCTCGAGCCAGACATCCTAGAATGTGAAGTGAAGTGGGCCTTAGAAAGGCTGAGCAACAACAAAGCTAGTGGAGGTGACAGTATTCCAGCTGAGCTATTCAAAATCTTAAAAGATGATGCAGTAAAAGTGCTAGACTCAATTTGCCAGCAAATTTGGAAAACTCAACAGTGGCCACAGGATTGGAAAAGATCAGTTTACATTCCAATTCCAAAGAAAGGCAGTGCCAAAGAATGTTCAAACTATCGCACCATTGCACTCATTTCACATGCCAGTAAAGTTATGCTTAAAATCCTACAAGCTAGACTCCAGCAGTATTTTGGATCGAGAACTACCAGCAGTACAGGAAGGATTTTGAAGAGGCAGAGGAACTAGAGATCAAATTGCCAACATACGCTGGATCATGGAGAAAGCTAGAGAGTTCCAGAAAAACATCTACTTCTGCTTCATTGACTATGCTAAAGCCTTTGATTGTGTGGATCATAACAAACTCTGGCAAGATCTTAAAGAGATGGGCATACCAGACCATCTTATTTGTCTCTTGAGAAACCTATATGTGGGCCAAGAAGCAACAGTGAGAACTGGACACGGAACCACTGATTGGTTCAGAATTGGGAAAGGAGTCCGGCAAGGCTGTATACTGTCGCCCTGCCTATTTAACTTATATGCAGAGCACATCATGAGAAAGGCAGGGCTAGATGAATCAAAAGTTGGAATTAAGATTGCCGGAAGAAATATCAACAACCTAAGATATGCAGATGATACTACTCTAATGGCAGAAAGCAAAGAAGAACTAAAGAGCCTCTTGTTGCGGGTGAAGAAGGAGAGTGCAAAAGTTGGGTTGAAACTTAACATTAAGAAAACCAAGATCATGGCATCCGGCCCTCTCAATTCCTGGCAAATAGATGGTGAAGAAATGGAGGTAGTGACAGATTTTATTTTCCTGGGCTCCAAGGTCACTGCAGATGGGGACTGTAGCCAAGAAATTAAAAGACGCTTGCTCCTTGGGAGGAAAGCCATGACAAATCTAGACAGCAAACTAAAAAGCAGAGACATCACCCTGTCAACAAAAGTACGTATAGTCAAGGCTATGGTCTTCCCAGTTGCAATGTATGGCTGTGAAAGCTGGACCATAAGAAAGGCTGAGTGCCAAAGAATTGAGGCCTTTGAACTATGGTGCTGGAGAAGACTCCTGCGAGTCCCTTGGACTGCAAGGTGATCAAACCGGTCAGTCCTAGAGGAGATCAACCCTGACTGCTCTTTAGAAGGCCAGATCCTGAAGCTAAAACTCAAATACTTTGGCCACCTAATGAGAAGGAAGGACTCACTGGAGAAGTGCCTAATGCTGGGAAAGATTGAGGGCAATAGAAGAATGGGACGACAGAGAATGAGGTGGCTGGATGGAGTCACTGAAGCAGTAGGCGTGAGCTTAAATGGACTCCAGAAGATTGTAGAGGACAGGAAGGCCTGGAGGAACGTTGACCATAGGGTCGCGATGGGTCGGACACGACTTAGCAGCTAACAACAACAAAGTTGTAGTGCTGTAATCCACCACTAGATGTCATCAACGCCACTTCCCAGTTTTTAGATCCAGAACATATTGTTAAACTTTTCAAGTCTTTTTCTTTACAAAAAATAAAAATGTCTTAAAAACACTTTTAGTCTCCAAATTTTCAAGCTGTAAGTATATTTTATTTCCAGATAGGTCTTATAGGTTCGCCAGTATCCCCAAGTATTAATTCACTGCTTTTGTTTTCTGAGGGAGTGGGGCGGAAATTCCCTTTCCCTCTTTCATTGTGGGGAGTGCTTTGGGCAACTTTTCAGGAAGAGGTCTCAAAATCATAAAGAAAGGATCAGGTCTCACCCAGTTTCATCCACGTTGCTGTAAAGTTGCTTGGTGGTGCTTATTGACTTCAGTAGTGCACAACTTAGGGCTGGCTGCATGAATACAGCCAGTCTTTCCCCCGCCAGTTTGGAGGACTTCCTCGGATCAAACGGGGGGGGCTGCCACACACACACACACACACACACACACACACACACGATCAACGAGCTTCCCCTCCTCGCTTGCTGCCTCTACGGGGTGACTTTCGACCCTTTCCAGGGTCCCCCAGCGGGGCGAAACCAGATGCGAGATCCCACCCCGAAGCCCACTTTTACCTTTTGAGGCTCTACTATTTATACTATTCGACTGAGGATTTGTAATGCTTGAGCGCGTGAGTGTCCCAGAAAAGCCTTCCAGGGTCTACTGATGTACTCAATAAAGTTTTACATTAAGAATTCAAAAAGCCTCGAAGGTGTTTACTTGGCTGGGTTCATCAGTCAGAACCTTGACAATGTGCTGGTTGCACCAAGCTGGCCACGGCAAGTTGTCCCATTCCGCTTGGGGGGCTACACTGTCCTCACGTTCTTTCCTATTCTCCTTATGAGGGCCGCTGGGTGTTGGCCATGGCTTCAAGTCACCCGCTTCGGCTTTGGTTTTAGGTGTTCCAAAATATTTCCTAGGGGCCACAAAGCTCCAGCCGTGGTCTTGTAACATCTGCTCTGGGTCCCAATCTTGGACTGCCAGCCCTTGACCACCACCACTTCTTCCGCAGAGGCCCTGGTCATAAGTCACCAGCTCAAACATTTTCAACTCACTGGCCGCTGACTTCAGGCCCTGTTGCAGCATTGCTGCTCAGCCTCAGTCCTCATGGCACCGCCCAGTCTCTGCTGTTAGCCTCTCATCGCCACCACCCTCAGTCTCACCTGCGGGGCTCCACTCCACGTCCCAGCATCAAATGCTACTGCCATCACCTTCAGCAACATTTGTCCTCAGTCTCAACTGTGGGGCTTCACTCCACGCTTCTGGAGCAAGCTGCAGATCCAACCTTGGCCAGCTCCAGTACCAGCTTCAGCTCCATCTCCACAGCCTGACCCTTGTCGCTGCCGCCAATGCCATCACTACCTTTGGTCCTACCCCTGCAGTCAAGCCACAGCTCTGGTTCAGGTCCCAGCTCTGGTTCCGGGTGCCCTCTGATACCTGTGCCTTCAGGTTCACAGTGCTGTTGCTGCCAAACAGCTGATCATATGTGCTGCTGAACAGCTGAACTAAACGCCATATTTTAATCTGATCTCAGCTGGAGAACTTCTTGGAATATTATTTTATTGTTTATTATTTTTAATTTAATTTAATTTAATTTAATTTAATTTTTATTTGAAATTTATTTGCTGTTCATGTCGTGTCCAACAATTCTGGGTGCCTTACAACATAAAAACATTAAAAAACATTAAAATCATGAATTATAAAATAACACAGCAAATAACAATACCAATAATAATAATAGAGTTGGAAGGGACCTTGGAGGTCTTCTAGTCCAACCCCCTGCTCAGGCAGGAAACCCTATACCATTTCAGACAAATGGTTGTTCAGTCTCTTCTTAAAAACTTCCAGTGTTGGAGCATTCAAAACTTCTGGAGGCAGGTTGTTCCACTGATTAATTGTTGTAACTGTCAGGAAATTTCTCCTTAGTTCTAGGTTGCATCTCTCTTTGATTAGTTTCCATCCATTGCTTCTTGTCCTGCCCTCAGGTGCTTTGGAGAATAGCTTGACTCCCTCTTCTCAACCCCTGAGATATTGGAACACTGCTGTCATGTCACCCCTAGTCCTTCTTTTCATTAAACTAGGCATACCCAATTCCAGCAACCATTCCTTATATGTTTTAGCCTCCAGTCCCCTAATCATCTTTGTTGCTCTTTTCTGTACTCTTTCTAGAGTCTCAACATCTTTTTTACATTGTGAGGACCAAAACTGGATGCAGTATTCCAAGTGTGGCCTTACCAAGGCATTATAAAGTGGTATTAACACTTCATTTGATCTTGATTCTATCCCTCTGTTAATGCAGCCTAGCACTGTGTTGGCTTATTTGGCAGCTGCAGCACACTGCTGGCTCATATTTAAGTGATTGTCCACTAGGACTCTGAGATCCCTCTCACAGTTACTACTACTGAGCAAGGTACCCACTATACTGTACCTCTGTATTTGGTTTTTCTTGCCTAAATGTAGAACCTTACTTTTTTCACCATTGAATTCCATTTTGTTAGATAGCGCCCAATGTTCAAGTCTGTCAAGATCCTTCTGTAACTTAAGCCTGTCTTCTGTAGTGTTGGCTATTCCTGCCAGCTTGGTGTCATCTGCAAATTTGATGAGTTCCCCATCTATCCCCTCATCCAAACCATTGATGAAGATGTTGAAGCGCACTGGGCCCAGAACAGAGCCCTGGGGCACCCCACTACACACTTCCCTCCATGTTGATGCGGTTTCATTGAGGACCACATGCTGAGTACGGCCGGGCAGCCAGCTACGAATCCATCTGGTGGTGATGCTGTCTAACCCACATTTTTCTATGTTATCATGTAGTAGGTTGTGGACTACTTTATCAAATGCCTTAATGAAGTCCAAGTAAATTAACACAAAAATCATTAACGCAAGATGGCAAATGAGGGAGCTGGATACATAGGGGAGGGAGGTGGGATTAGATATTAATTAGGTCACCACCTCCAGCATGAAGCTTCCGCACTGAGTTTCCAAACCATCTGGCAGAGCCAGGTCTTAAGGCTTTTACGAAAAGTCTAGAGGGTGGGAACCAGTCTCACCTCAGGGGGTAGGATGTTCCAGAGGGCAGGAGCCATGGCAGAGAAGATTTTTCTGGATTCTGCCAGCTGAAATTCCTTGGCTGATGGGATTTTATTATTTATTTATATTTATTTATTTATAAATATTATAGGCCGCCTGTCTTACCTCAAGGTAACTCTGGTTGACTTACAATCATCCGTAGTATGCCCCCGCTGCTGACACGGGTGGGGCGGGCCATTCCCATGGGGTGAGACAGTTACATTTTGGATTCCCAACCTCATGTTTACAAAGTAAAATACATTGTAGGAAAGACTAAAATAGTAGTTCTCATTATGAAAACAGTTCAGAGAATGGGCAGAGAGAAATAGAAGGCTATTTCTCAATTGCCTTCCTTCACCATTTGTAATTTTGTTCCTGCTGCATATTTCCCCCACTATTACACTGGCAAGAGAAAAAAGTCAAGGAACTGGTACATGACTTGAAATAGCATTTCCATGCATTCTTCCTGCCCCCAAGATTTATATAAAAGATAGATTTTTAGTTGGAAAATAGAATTATATCTAAAAATTTGTACGATAATTTTGTATAGACCACTTCTGTAAGAGATCTCTCTGTTTTGAAAGTGACTTATAGGAGTGATTGTCTGCTGCCAATTCAATAATTTTTGTTCATGTATTGTTGCCCTTTTGTGTAAAACCTTATTATTAAATGTCCATTATTATCTTTTTGCAGTGGGCAGATCAAGCTGGCAGATTTTGGTCTTGCCCGACTTTACAGTTCAGAAGAAAGGTAAGATGTTTAAGACGCCTGTAGACATGACTTTAGATCAGAGGTGTCAAACTGCCTGCCCACGGGCCGGACACGTCATCTGGAAGCCATGCCCACCCCATTGCCAGCAATGGCAAAACTGTCCCGATACGTTGCATGACGTCATGTGACGTCGCAAGTTTGACATGTCTGCTTTAGATATTTTATGCATAATACACCAGGATGGACTTTTGTACAAACCTTATTGAATTCACTTGCAGGGTCTAGGATAATTAACCATGGCCACATAGCTGTGCCCACTTCACCGCGGGCCCCCCACCACAGCTGACCCATCTTGCCTGCAAATGGTCCGCCGGCACTCCTCCAACGCACCCTCCTCCTGGGCAATTTGCTGAAGGATACTTGTCCCTGGCCAATCCACAGCACAGGACAAGTAACGGTGCATCCCTGCTCTGCCTTCCCATTGGACGCCATCAACGATAAATGCCCCCAATGGGTTGGCTGCGGTAGGGGGTGAAGTGGGCATAGCCATGTACCTGTAGTTAATTGTCCCATTTCACACTTGCATACAAGCGTATAGGAATTCTCTTTGTTGTCTCTCTTTTTGAGTCTGGTGTTAATGAGTGAGCTGATTGCACTGTCGTTACCTGTTTATTGCCTGGTAATTTTGTTTCTGTTTCGGACTTATAACTAAATTTATAGCTTACTTATAACACACCTCAGTGTTGAAATTGATTTGAAGCCATTAGGCAAATTATTCTAAGCTTTAGATCCCTGACCATAAAAGCAATGATTTTCCTAATTTTGTTTAAAACTAAAACCAAAGATAAAGCATTGACCTATCTTTCTCTGCCAATGAAGGTATCCTCCTTGATCTCCTGATACAGGTGAAACTCGAAAAATTAGAATATCGTGCAAAAGTTCATTTATTTCAGTAATGCAACTTAAAAGTGGAAACTAATATATGAGATAGACTCATTACATACAAAGCAAGATATTTCAAGCCGTGATTTGTCATAATTGTGATGATTATGGCGTACAGCTCATGAAAACCCCAAATCCACAATCTCAGAAAATTAGAATATTACATGCAATCAATAAAACAAGGAGTGTAAATAGAACAATATCGGACCTCTGAAAAGTATAAGCATGCGTATGTACTCAGTACTTGGTTTGGGCCCCTTTTGCAGCAATTACTGCCTCAATGCAGCGTGGCATGGAAGCTATCAGCCTGTTCTGTACCAGCCTGCTACCGGCCCTGCAGCAAAAGCAGGGACAACCCCTTTACAAACGGCAAGAGGCTGGAATAAAGCCTGCCAAATTTATTCACATAAAACAGAGCAAGACAAGACACCAACCATGAAACAGGAGCTAAGAAACAGGAACTATCCAAGCGGTTGCCTTCAGCAAACCAGCCCTCCCACACATTCCCCTTAAATACAGTTCAGGGCGTGGCCTCTCTCTGCCTCCTTCCGAGGTGCCCCATTGCCTTCCTCTGTTTACTCCTGATTGACTGCCTCCTGCGTCGGGCGTCCTTGAACAGGGCCAGCTGTGGGTCATCTTCATCCACGCTGTCAGGCTCACACAGCTGGGTCTGCGTCGTGACCAGATGAGAGGGGCCTGGCTGGGGGCTCTCATCAAGCTGTCCAATCCCCTCAGCAAGCTCTTCAACACCCCCCTCCTCCTCCTCTGAGTCGTCCGACCCAACTGCCGAACCCACAGGCTGACCGCAGGGCCCTTCCCCCGGGTCTGCCGATCCGGATGCGGTCAAGACGGAAATTGTTCATGAAAAGCGGTCACCAACGCAGGGGCATGAACGGCGGTCGCGTCTTCCCAAGTGAAGTCCTCTGGTCCGTAACCCTTCCATTCAATCAGGTACTGGAAACGACCTTTCAGCCAACGGGAATCCCTGATGCTGGCGACCTCATACTCGGGGGTGCTGCCTCCATCACGAGGTCCTGATGGGGGAGGTTCCGCTCAGCGGAGTGGACAGGCCGGTTGCTCGGGGACCAACAGAGACTGATGAAAAACTGGGTGCACGCACAGGGAACGTGGCAGAGTTAAGCGATAGGCGATCGGATTGATGACAGCCTCGACTGGGAACGGTCCTAAATATCGGTGATCTAACTTTCTAACTGGCCGTGTTGACGGTAGGTTCCTGGTGGACAACCAGACCCGATCTCCCACCGATAGTGGAGGCGTATCCCGTCTTGACCGATCAGCAAACCTTTTGTAATCGGCCTTGGCCTTCTCTAACTGACGTCGCACCAATCGATGGATCGCCTGTAACTCTGCCATGAAGTTGTTCGCTGCCGGCTCCAGTGAGTCCACGGGAGAAAGGGGGAAAAACCGGGGGTGATATCCCACATTGGCCAAGAAGGGTGTCATCTGTGTGGAGGTGTGCTGCGAATTGTTAAATGCAAACTCAGCTATGGCCAGATAGTCCACCCAATTGTTTTGCTGCAGATTAACGTAGCAGCGCAGATATTGTTCCAGGATACCGATGACCTTCTCGGTTCCCCCGTCAGTTTGAGGATGATGCGCGGACGAGAGGCAAATCTTAGTTAGTTTAATTTTATTTGATTTCTATAATCTTGATATCCAACGCATGCATCAACTCCTGCCAGAAGCGGCCTGTAAACTGGGCCCCCCTATCAGAGACGACTCTATCAGGGAGGCCGTGCAGCCGAAACACCTTTGATGGCCAGCAGCTCCTTCTCTCAGATTGTATAATTGCGCTCCGAAGGGTTCAGTTTTCGTGAATGGTACGCGCAAGGGAAGAGGGTACCGCTGGGCGTCGTTGCCTGGAGTAACACCGGCCCAATGGCAATATCGGAGGCGTCCGCCTCCACAACAAACGGCCGTTGCGGGTCAGGATGCTTCAAGATGGGCTCCTTCATGAAGGCTTCCTTCAAAGTCTGGAAAGCCCGTTGTTCTGGAGCGTTCCACTGGAACCGAGTCTTCTTCTGCAGGAGCCGGGTGAGGGGGGCTGTCAAGGCAGCAAACCCAGGGATGAAAGTTTGGTAATAGTGGGCGAACCCAAGAAGTCGCTGAACATCTTTCACGCGACGCGGGGGTTGCCAACTCTGCAAAGACTTAACCTTACTTGGTTCCATGGCGATGCCCTCAGGAGAAATGCGGTGACCCAGGAAATCGATGGTCACCCGGTAGAACTGGCACTTCTCCAACTTGGCAAACAGCCGATGTTCTCGGAGTCGCTGCAGGACCTGATGGAGATGCTGATGGTGCACCTCACGCGACGGGGAGTAGATCAGGATGTCATCCAAGTAGATCACGACAAACTGATCCAACAAATCCCGGAAAATGTCGTTCATGAAATGCTGAAACACAGCGGGGGCGTTGGTCAGGCCAAACAGCATCACCGTGTACTCAAAATGTCCATAGCGAGTACCAAACGCCGTCTTCCACTCATCACCCGGCCGAACCCTGACGAGGTTGTAAGCTCCACGCAGGTCCAGTTTCGTGAAGATCTTAGCCTCCCGGAGTCGGTCCAAGAGTTCGGGGATGAGGGGCAGCGGGTAACGATTGCGCACCGTGATGGTGTTGAGTTTCCTATAATCGCAGCAAAGCCGCAATTCGCCCGACTTCTTTTTGACGAAGAGCACGGGTGCAGACACTGGCGAGGACGAGGGCCGGATGAAACCACGAGCCAAATTCTTCTCCAGAAAGTCCCTCAATGCAGCCAACTCGGGGTCCGACATGGAGTACAAACGCCCCACTGGGAGTGGCGCATCAGGGACTAAATCAATGGGGCAGTCATAGGGCCTGTGCGGGGGTAACTGATCCGCCTCTGTCTCGCTGAACACATCAGCAAAGTCGGACAGTTCGGGAGGCAAGGAAACCCCTGGGGAACCCTCCACCTGGCCGGCACAGATATGGCGGGAGTGGTCCACGCACTGCAAGCTTGGAAAGGTGACCAAGTTCTGTGACCAATAGATCTGTGGGTCATGCGTCCGGAGTCACGCCAGTCCCAAGACCACGGGGAAGTGCAGATCTGAGGTGATATAGAACTGGATGGCCTCCACATGGGAACTGATGGCCATACATAATGGTTGCGTGGCGGCCGTAATTGGCCCAGACAGGAGCACTCGACCATCGATACTCTCCACTAACATGGGCGGATCCACCGGGCACTGGGGAACAGCCCATTTGGCCACAAATGCTGAGTCCATAAAATTTGTGGTGGCCCCAGAATCAATTAAGGCATGGACTGGAATCCCCTCTGGCTTGCCAGGAAGGATCAGACGTACCTCCAATATCAGATGCCGTGGAGGTCCACAGGCAGCATCGGAAAGACGTCGTTCAGTGTTGTTGTGGGACGCCCAATCTATCACACCGTCTAGATCGGGCTCAGGGCGTTTCCCGACAGAAAAGTAGGGGACTTTCTCGGGGCAGACTCGGTCACTGATGCCCGCTGTCGCTTCTTTGGGCAAAAAGCAGCCAAATGCCCAGGGTCCCCACAGTAAAAACACAACCCCCCCAATCGTCGTCTGTTCATTTCAGTCACCGATAGACGAGACCTGGCGGCACCCAGCTCCATTGGCTCCTCCCTTTGAACTGGGGGCTCACGCACAACAGGGGCTGCAGGGGTCTGTGGGGTGGCACGGCGACTCCTTCGCTGCTGCAACCGAGCATCGATCCGCAGGCAGAGATGGATCAGCCCATTCAGGTCTGAGGGAATATCCACACGGGCCAGCTCATCCAACATCTCCGACAATCCATCCTGGAAGGCATCCACAAGCGCAGCCTCATTCCAGGCGGAATCCTGGCTAAGCAGCCGAAAATCGCTCACATAGCCCTGTAGGGGGCGTTGACCCTGCCTCAGAGCTTTCAGGCGTCGAGTAGCAGTCTGCGTCTTAATAGGGTCCTCATACATCAGACGCATATGATCACAAAACCCCACAAAGTTGTCCAACAATGGGCTAGGTTGAACCAGCAGACGCGTGCCCCTACGAGCTGCATCACCCGAAAGAAGGCTTAACACAAACCCCACCTTATCCCGGTCAGTGGGGAAATCAGCTGCTCTCACGCTGATAAAGAGCTGGAATTGTCCCAGGAAAGCAGGAAACAGTTCTGGATTGCCTGTAAATTTATCCGGCATCGCAACTTGGCATTTTCTCCTGGGTGGGGGTGATGGTGGGGGAGCAGCATGAACCTGAGCTTGCAGTTGAGCCACCTGAGCTGCCAGCAAAGTGAGTTGCTGGGTGAGCTGGGCATTCTCAGCACGTAGCTGCTCCATAAGAATAGTAAGGGGTGGGAGGCTGAAGGCAAACTGTTCTGTACCAGCCTGCTACCGGCCCTGCAGCAAAAGCAGGGACATCCCCTTTACAAACGGCAAGAGGCTGTAATAAAGCCTGCCAAATTTATTCACATAAAACAGAGCAAGACAAGACACCAACCATGAAACAGGAGCTAAGAAATAGGAACTATCCAAGCGGTTGCCTTCAGCAAACCAGCCCTCCCACACATTCCCCTTAAATACAGTTCAGGGCGTGGCCTCTCTCTGCCTCCTTTCAAGGTGCCCCATTGCCTTCCTCTGTTTACTCCTGATTGACTGACCCTGCGTCGGGCGTCCTTGAACAGGGCCAGCTGTGGGTCATCTTCATCCACGCTGTCAGGCTCACACAGCTGGGTCTGCGTCGTGACCAGATGAGATGGGCCTGGCTGGGGGCTCTCATCAAGCTGTCCAATCCCCTCAGCAAGCTCTTCAACACCCCCCCTCCTCCTCCTCTCAGTCGTCCGACCCAACTGCCGAACCCACAGGCTGACCCTGAATCACAACACAGCCTGTGGAACTGCTGAGGTGTTATGGAAGACCAGGATGCTTCAATAGCGGCCTTCAGCTCTTCTGCATTGTTTGGTCTCATGTCTCTCATCTTTCTCTTGGCAATGCTCCATAGATTCTCTATGGGGTTCAGGTCAGGCGAGTTTGCTGGCCAATCAAGCACTGTAATCTCACGGTCATTGAACCATGTTTTGGTGCTTTTGGCAGTGTGGGCAGGTGCCAAGTCCTGTTGGAAAATGAAGTCAGCATCCCCATAAAGCTCGTCTGCGGAAGGAAGCATGAAGTGCTCCAAAATCTCCTGGTAGACGGCTGTGTTGACCCTGGACTTAATGAAGCACAGTGGATCAACACCAGAAGATGACATGGCTCCCCAAATCAACACAGACTGTGGAAACTTCACACTGGACTTCAACCATCTTGCAGTGTGTGCCTCTCCATTCTTCCTCCAGACTCTGGGTCCTTGGTTTCCAAATGAGATGCAAAAGTTGCTCTCATCAGAAAAGAGGACTTTGGACCACTGAGCAACAGACCCGGTCTGTTTTTCTTTAGCCCAGGTGAGACGCTTTTGACGTTGTTTGTTGTTCAGGAACGGCTTGACAAGAGGAATACGACATTTGGAGCCCATGTCCAGGATCCGTCTGTGTGTGGTGGCTCTTGATGCACTGACTCCAGCCTCAGTCCACTCCTTGTGAAAGTCCCCAACACTTTTGAATGGCCTTTTCCTGACAATCCTCTCCAGGCTGCGGTCATCCCTGCTGCTTGTGCACCTTTTTCTTCCACACTTTTCCCTTCCACATAACTTTCTATTAATGTGCTTTGATACAGCACTTTGGGAACATCCAACTTCTTTTGCAATTACCTTTTGAGGCTTTCCCTCCTTATGGAGGGTGTCAATGATGGTTTTCTGCACAACTGTCAGGTCAGCAGTCTTCCCCATGATTGTGATTCCTACTGAACCAGACTGAGAGACCATTTAAAGGCTCAGGAACCCTTTGCAGGTGTTATGGCTTAATTAGCTGATTAGAGTGGGACACTTTGAGCCTAGAATATTACACCTTTTCACAATATTCTAATTTTCTGAGATTGTGGATTTGGGGTTTTCATGAGCTGTACGCCATAATCATCACAATTATGACAAATCACGGCTTGAACTACCTTGCTTTGCATGTAATGAGTCTATCTCATATATTAGTTTCCCCTTTTAAGTTGCATTACTGAAATAAATGAACTTTTGCACGATATTCTAATTTTTCGAGTTTCACCTGTACTCTGTTGATTGCACCATCTGTTTCTTTGATTCTTACAGAATTGAGCCTAAAGTGTTGTTTTATATAATTGGTTTTTTACTTAGCCGTCCATATACCAATAAAGTCATTACATTATGGTATCGACCACCTGAGTTGCTGCTAGGTGAGGAGCGTTACACACCAGCTATAGATGTCTGGAGCTGTGGGTAAGCCATTGACTCTTTCATGTTTTCATCTCTGATGTTAGCATGTGGCTCCTATCTGCAGTCACTCATACCTCAAACTGTAAGCATAGTTTGGTTGAAATGGCATATACTTTTGATCCACCTTAAATAAGTATGATATAATTTTTTACTGTTTCTTTGGGACAGTAGCCACAAGCACATGCAAGAGCTCATTTCTTAAAAAAGAACCTTCAGGTTTTTATATTTAAGATACTCTACTGTTCTTTTTTATAAATGTGAACTGAAATATTACTACTGTTCATGGCAATAATTTTCTTCAGAAATGATGAAGACAAGGCATTCCACAAGGCAATGGGAAAATGCTGCTCTGTAAATGGAGATAGCATTATGAACTCCTTTGCATGCATGTTTCATTGGGAATTTGCTGGTTATCTGATAAGATCCCTAGGCAGCCAAGAGAAGCTTGCCACCCCACCCCTCCCCCCCAACCCCCAATTTCTGCTATTGGTGTTTTAGTTTGTTCTGTTTTCTTCCTAGCTGCATCCTTGGGGAACTGTTCACAAAGAAACCTGTTTTTCAAGCTAATCTTGAGTTGTCTCAGCTTGAATTAATCAGGTAAAGCATTCTGTGAGTGGTGGAAAGGACATTGGGCATAGAAAATAGTGTGTGTATTTTGCCTTGGCAGTGCCAGCAGTTGTAATAGTTGCTGGAATTGCCAGCAATTACATTAGGTCCAGATCAGACCTATGAACAATATGTACCAACTGGTTGCTCATGTTAAAAATGTATATAGATGTTTTCTTATTAGGAGACAAATGCCTTTCTTGTGTTTCTTGAACTTATGTAACTGTTTCTTATCTTCTGAGTCTCTGTCTCCAGCCTGTCAATCCACTCTTCAGCAGACAGGAACCCAGAATTCTATATGTGCAGCTTATTCCTAGCTATAATTTTGAACTGTGGTTCTAATGGTACTGTTAGAGGACTAGAAGCTGGCATTTAGGCTCCCTTTAAATCCCATACAAAGTTGGGAAAGAGGCAGGATCAGAAAAGAATGGCTATGCAGCTTATTTAGCTTGTCACAAAAAATAGTCAAAAAAAATGCTCAGAAAATAGTGTTTCCAGTTTCATCAACTGCAAAATCTTTCCTGGAACGTCATTCTCTTCTCAAGTAACGTAATTGTTGGGGATCTTTCTAAAATCTGAAAACCATTGCTTTGACACATTTTTATTATTCATATCCAAGTGTCTTTAGCTAATCTTAATCATCTCTGTGCTTGTCGTGATTTTCAGTTTGTACAAGGAAAGTTCAATTCTGTTATATATGAATGGGGGGACATTTCTGCATGCTCTGAATACCACAGAAAAATAGGCTCTTCTTTTAAATACTTAAGGTCACAGTACTTATATATCTTCTGTATTTAGAGATCATTAATGGAAATTTCACTCCTACTGCTCAAATTATATTTCATTTTTTCCCTGATGCCCTTTCTACTTCAATTGTAAAGACAAGGCCAATAGCTATTTATAAAACCTTTGGGATATTTAAAATAAAATTGGAGTTTAACTAGACAAAACTGAAAATCATTTATGTATACTCTTTGTGTATTTCCTCTTTAATATTTAGTAGCTAAATTTATCTCTTACCTTTAATGTGAAAAAAATCCTGGTTAAAAGTTAAATCAATCATGATAGTTCTTCAAATAGGAAAATCCTGAGTGATTGTATATAGTTAATTTTGTGCCTAATCTTCATAAAGTTTATGAAAATTGCTTTTTTCTGTTCATGCTTTAGTCTATTATTATTACTTTACCCTGCCTTTTAAAAAATATTTTGGTCAACTCAAGGCAGCGAACATGCTTAATACTCCTGCCTCCTAGTTTCCCCACCACAACAACCTTTGTGAGGTGGTTTGGGCTGAGAGAGAGTGACAGGCCTAAAGTCACCCAGCTGGCTTTCATGCCTAAGGGAGGCCTAGGATTTACAGTGTCTAGTTTGTAGGCCAGCACCTTAAACACTACACTGAACTTTCTTATAAAGTTATCCATCTTCTCTCCACATTGCAAGATATCAAGCAGTCAGGGAAAATGATGCATGCATGATGATATATGTGATTACTGCACTATTTGGTGTTAGAGTTGGGTGGATAATTTGAAAATAAAGAACTGAGTGACTTTAATTCAAGTATTATGTTTATTGAGAGATTCAAAACAATGCTTACATTTTCTTTCAGCCGTCTTTGTGGGAGCCCCTGTCCAGCTGTATGGCCAGATGTCATCAAACTCCCCTACTTCAACACCATGAAACCAAAGAAGCAATATCGTAGGCGTCTACGGGAGGAGTTTTCCTTGTAAGTTTGTGTAGTGCTCTTTAGGTGAGAGCATAGCATGGTGTGCAGCTTGGGATCCTCCTTTTCAGGAAACAGGTTAAGATAGACTTTTGGGGAGCAACCTTTTTTAAATAATAAATTTAATGTTAGTTTAATTTTTATAAATAAAGTGGCAGACTTATCTAATATTCCTTCCTCATCCTGTTTGCCCCACAACAACTCTGTGAGATAGGTTGGACTGAGAAAGAATGACAGGCCCAAAGTCACCCAGCCAGTTTTCATGCCCAAGGTGGGACTAGAACTCACAGTCTCCTGGTTTCTAGCCTGGTGTCTTAACCACTAAACCAACTTTTGAGGATGGGAAAGAGAAGGGTGAAATTGTTGGCAGCTACAATGTTTTATGTATGCTTATTGCAGTTTTAGATAACTTTATTGGCTCAATGTGTGTTGTTAATTTTACTGGGCTATGAACTTCAATACCTGTGAACTTCTATGGTTCGTAAAACATTAATGGGCATAAAGCCACAGAATTTAGGTCAGAGGTCCCCAACCATTTGGGCACCAGGGACCGGTTCTGTGGAGAAAGGTTTTTCCGCGGACCGTAGAGTGTGTGGTTTTGTGTGCTGCCTGCATCCCACGGATGGGGCTTTGCTTGTTTCTGCAGACCGGTTGCTGGTATACCACGGACCGGGGATTGGGGACCCCTGATTTAGGTGACTTCTATATCTACTGGAAGTGAATGGAGACATCTGGTTAGCCAGCAAAGGAAGAGGTTTAGACCTCTGAACATCATGGTGATCCATGTCCTTAGACAGTAGGCTTTCAGCAGGAAAGAAATGAGAAAATCCATACATGTGGCTCATTTAGCAGTGATTTAATCCTAATGTTAAGAGCCATGGTGGCGCAGTGGTTAGAATGCAGTATTGTAGGCTCATTCTGACAACTGCCAGCAGTTCGAGTCTCACTGGCTCAAGGTTGACGTAGCCTTCCATCCTTCTGAGGTCAGTAAAATGAGGACTCAGATTGTTGGGGGCAATATGCTGACTCTGTAAATCGCTTAGAGAGGGCTGTAAAGCACTGTGAAGCAGTATATACAGGTGAAACTCGAAAAATTAGATTATCGTGCAAAAGTTCATTTATTTCAGTAATGCAACTTAAAAGGGGAAACTAATATATGAGATAGACTCATTTCATACAAAGCAAGATAGTTCAAGCCATGATTTGTCATAATTGTGATGATTATGGCATACAGCTCATGAAAATCCCAAATCCACAATCTCAGAAACTTAGAATATTACATGCAATCAATAAAACAAGGAGTGTACATAGAACAATATCGGACCTCTGAAAAGTATAAGCATGCGTATGTACTCAGTACTTGGTATGGGCCCCTCTTGCAGCAATTACTGCCTCAATGCGGCGTGGCATGGAAGCTATCAGCCTGTGGCACTGCTGAGGTGTTATGGAAGACCAGGATGCTTCAATAGCGGCCTTCAGCTCTTCTGCATTGTTTGGTCTCATGTCTCTCATCTTTCTCTTGGTAATGCCCCATAGATTCTCTATGGGGTTCAGGTCAGGCGAGTTTGCTGGCCAATCAAGCACAGTATTCCCACGGTCATTGAACCAGGTTTTGGTGCTTTTGGCAGTGTGGGCAGGTGCCAGGTCCTGCTGGAAAATGAAGTCAGCATCCCCATAAAGCTCGTCTGCGGAAGGAAGCATGAAGTGCTCCAAAATCTCCTGGTAGACGGCTGCGTTGACCCTGGACTTAATGAAGCACAGTGGACCAACACCAGTAGATGACATGGCTCCCCAAATCAACACAGACTGTGGAAACTTCACACTGGACTTCAAGCATCTTGCAGTGTGTGCCTCTTCATTCTTCCTCCAGACTCTGGGTCCTTGGTTTCCAAATGAGATGCAAAAGTTGGACTTTGGACCACTGAGCAACAGACCAGGTCTGTTTTTCTTTAGCCCAGGTAAGACGCTTCTGACGTTTGTTGTTCAGGAGCGGCTTAATAATAATAATAATAATAATAATAATAATAATAATAAGTTGGAAGGGACCTTGGAGGTCATCTAGTCCAACCCCCTGCTAAGGCAGGAAACCCTATACCATTTCAGACAGATGGCTGTCCGGTTTCTTCTTAAAAACTTCCAGTGTTGGAGCATTCACCACTTCTGGAGGCAGGTTTTTCCACTGGTTAGTTGTTCTAACTGTCAGGAAGTTTCTCTTTAGTTCTAGGTTGATTCTCTCCTTGACTAGTTTCCATCCATTGCTTCTTGTCCTACTTTCAGGTGCTTTGGAGAATAGCTTGGCTCCCTCTTCTTTGTGGCGGCCCCTGAGATATTGGAACACTGCTATCATGTCACCCCTCGTCCTTCTCTTCATTAAACTACACATACCCAATTCCAGCAACCGTTCCCTATATGTTTTAGCCTCCAGTCCCCCAATCATCTTTGTTGCTCTTCTCTGTACTCTTTGTAGAGTCTCGACATCTTTTTTACATCGTGGTGACCCAAACTGGATGCAGTATTCCAGGTGTGGCCTTACCAAGGCATTGTAAAGTGGTATTAGTACTTCACGTGATCTTGATTCTATCCCTCTGTTAATGCAGCCTAGCACTGTGTTGGCTTTTTTGGCAGCTGCAGCACACTGCTGGCTCATATTTAAGTGATTGTCCATTAGGACTCCGAGATCCCTCTCACAGTTACTACTATCGAGCAAGGTACCACCTATACTATACCTGTGCATTTGATTTTTCCTGCCTAAATGCAGAACCTTACTTTTTTCACAATTGAATTTCATTTTGTTAGATAGTGCCCAGTGTTCGAGTCTGTCCAGATCCCCCTGTATCTTAAGCCTATCTTCTGGAGTATTGGCTATTCCTGCCAGCTTGGTGTCATCTGCAAATTTGATGAGTTCCCCATCTATCCCCTCATCTAAATCGTTGAAGATGTTGAAGAGCACTGGGCCCAGAACAGAGCCCTGGGGCACCCCACTACACACTTCCTTCCATGTAGATGCAGTTCCATTGAGGACCACACGCTGAGTACGGCCTGTCAGCCAGCTACGAATCCATCTGGTGGTGATGCTATCTAACCCACATTTTTCTATCTTATCAAGTAGTAGGTTGTGATCTACTTTATCTAATGCCTTACTGAAATCCAAGTAAATTAAATCTACAGCATTCCTCTGGTCCACTAGTTTTGTCACTTGGTCAAAGAATGCAATAAGGTTTGTCTGGCACGATCTGTTTTTGACATACCCATGTTGGCTTTTAGTGATAACTGTTCGCATCAAGGTGTTCGCTGATTTGTTGTTTGATTATCTTTTCCAGAATCTTCCCAGGTATTGAGGTCAGGCTGATAGGTCTGTAGTTTCCTGGATCTGTTTTTTTCCCTTTTTTGAAGATGGGAACTACATCAGGTCTCTTCCAGTCCTCTGGTAGTTCCCCAGTGCTCCAGGATCTTTGAAAAATATAGTTCAGTGGTTCTGAGATCACATCTGCCAGTTCCTTGAGAACCTTGGGGTGTAATCCATCTGGTCCTGGTGATTTGAACTCGTCTAGGCTGGACAGGTGCTCACTTACCAAAGAGGACAAGAGGAATACGACATTTGACCCCCATGTCCAGGATCCGTCTGTGTGTGGTGGCTCTTGATGCACTGACTCCAGCCTCAGTCCACTCCTTGTGAAAGTCCCCAACACTTTAGAATGGCCTTTTCCTGACAATCCTCTCCAGGCTGCGGTCATCCCTGCTGCTTGTGCACCTTTTTCTTCCACACTTTCCCCTTCCACATAACTTTCTATTAATGTTCTTTGATACAGCACTTTGGGAACATCCAACTTCTTTTGCAATTACCTTTTGAGGCTTTCCCTCCTTATGGAGGGTGTCAATGATGGTTTTCTGCACAACTGTCAGGTCAGCAGTCTTCCCCATGATTGTGATTCCTACTGAACCAGACTGAGAGACCATTTAAAGCAGAGGAATTCAAACTTGGCCCTTTTATGACTTGTGGACTTCAACTCCCAGAATTCCTCAGCCAGGCATGCTAGCTGAGGAATTCTGGGAGTTGAAGTCCACAAGTCATAAAAGGGCCAAGTTTGAAGACCCCTGATTTAAAGGCTCAGGAACCCTTTGCAGGTGTTATAGCTTAATTAGCTGATTAGAGTGGGACACTTTGAGCCTAGAATATTGCACCTTTTCACAATATTCTAATTTTCTGAGATTGTGGATTTGGGGTTTTCATGAGCTGTAAGCCATAATCATCACAATTATGACAAATCACGGCTTGAACTATCTTGCTTTGCATGTAATGAGTCTATCTCATATATTAGTTTCCCCTTTTAAGTTGCATTACTGAAATAAATGAACTTTTGCACGATATTCTAATTTTTCGAGTTTCACCTGTACTTGTGTGCTACAAGTTGGCTGTGCGTGATAAAAGTATGCAGGTTGCCTTAAATACTTGAAAATTATATCAAATAACATTGCTGATTATTGTGTGGACTGTGGGCTTCCCCTCCCCATATTTTTTCTCATCTTCCAGTATTCCTTCTGCTGCCCTCAACCTGTTAGACCATATGCTAACACTGGATCCCAGCAAACGATGTACAGCAGAGCAAGCCTTGCAGAGTGATTTCCTGAAGGATGTTGATATCAGCAAGATGGATCCTCCAGAGTAAGTATCCCACTCTCTAAGGGAAGGAAACGTTGAATAAAATACCTAGACTTTTAGATGCACTCTTCATATACCTACAGTATATGTGTTGGATTTGTTGGATTCATAGCAAGGCAGATAAGTTAGCTTCACTCACAAAAATATACAGTGCGGGGGGAAAGTATTTGATCCCCTGCTGATTTTGTATGTTTGCCCATGCACAAAGAAATGATCAGTCTATAATTTTAATGGTAGGTTTATTTTAACAGTGAGAGACAGAATAACAGCAAAAAATCCAGAGAAACGCATTTGAAAAAAGTGATAAATTGATTTGCATTTTAATGAGTGAAATAAATATTTGATCCATTATCAATCACTAAGATTTCTGGCTCCCAGGTGTCTTTTATACAGGTAACAAGCTGAGATTAGGAGCACTTTCTTAAGGAGAGTGATCCTAATCTCAGCTTGTTACCTGTATAAAAAACACCTGTCCACAGAAGCAATCAATCAGATTCCAAACTCTCCACCATGGCCAAGACCAAAGAGGTGTCCAAGGATGTCAGGGAGAAGGTTGTAGACCTACACAAGGCTGGAATGAGCCACAAGACTATCGCCAGGAGCTTGGTGACAGGATGACAACAGTTGGTGCGATTATTCGCAAATGGAAGAAACACAAAATAACTCAATCTCCCTCAGTCTGGGGCTCCATGCAAGGTCTCACCTCGTGGAGTTTCAGTGATCATTAGAATGGTGAGGAATCAGCTGTTCTGTACCAGCCTGCTACCGGCCTTGCAGAAAAGGCAACCCCTTTACAAACGGCAAGAGGCTGGAATGACATCTGCCAAATTTATTACAAAAACAAACAAGACACGAACCAAGATACAGGAGCTTTGAAACACTATCTGAGCGGTTGCTTTCAGCAAACCAGCCCTCCCCACACAAGTCCTTTATAAAGAGTTCAGGGCGTGGCTTCTCTCTCCCTCCTTCCGAGAAGCCCCATTGCCTTCCTCTGTTTACTCCTACTTGACTGCCTCCTGCGTCAGGCGTCCTTGAACAGGGCCAGCTGTGGGTCATCTTCATCCACGCTGTCAGGCTCACACAGCTGGGTCTCCATGGTGACCAAGTGGGAGGGGCCTGCCTGAGGGCTATCATCAGCAAGGTCTTCAACACCCCCCTCCTCCTCTGAGTCGTCCGACCCAACTGCCGAACCCACAGGCTGACCCTGAATCACAACATCAGCCCAGAACTACACGGGAGGATCTTGTCAATGATCTCAAGGCAGCTGGGACCATAGTCACCAAGAAAACAATTGGTAACATACTACGTCGTGAAGGACTGAACTGCTGCAGTGCCTGCATGGTCCCCCTGCTCAAGAAAGCACATGTACAGGCCTGTCTAAATTTGCCAATGAACATCTGAATGATTGAGAGGAGAACTGGGTGAAAGTGTTGTGGTCAAATGAGACCAAAACCGAGCTCTTTGGCATCAACTCAACTCGCCGTGTTAGGCGGAGGAGGAATGCTGCCTGTGATCCCAAGAACACCATCCCCACCGTCAGACATGGAGGTGGAATCATTATGCTTTGGGGATGTTTTTCTGCAAAGGGGACAGGACAACTTCACCGCATCACAGGGATGATGGGCGGGGCCATGTACTGTCAAATCTTGGGTGAGAACCTCCTTCCCTCAGCCAGGGCATTGAAAATGGGTCGTGGATGGGTATTACAGCATGGCAATGACCCAAAACACACAGCCAAGGCAACAAAGGAGTATCTCAAGGTCCTGGAGTGGACTAGCCAGTCTCCAGACCTTAATCCCATAGGAAATCTGTGGAGGGAGCTGAAGGTTCGAGCTGCCAAATGTCAGCCTCAAAACCTTAATGACTGAGATGATCTGCAAAGAGCAGTGGGACAAAATCCCTCCTGAGATGTGTGCTAACCTGGTGGCCAACTACAAGAAATGTCTGACCTCTGATTGCCAACAAGGGTTTTGCCACCAAGTGCTAAGTCATGTTTTGCGAAGGGGTGAAATACTTATTGCACTCATTAAAATGCAAATCAATTTATCACTTTGTTGAAATCTGTTTTTCTGGATTTTTTGTTGTTATTCTCTCTCTCACTGTTAAAATAAACCTACCATTAAAATTATGGACTGATCATTTCTTTGTGCATGGGCAAACATACAAAATCAGCAGGGGATCAAATACTTTTTTCCCTCACTGTATGCCTTTAGAATCGCTGCCTGTACAATTAGGAAGGAGGCATGTTCATAAATATACTAGCAAGAAGAAATGCAGACGATTCAAGGATCTTAGTCAACCTGCATGTCACAGGGAAAAGGAACCCCACCCTTGGTTTACAAAGTACTTAAAATTTGGAGGATGTGAGTGGCTTATTAATTGTCTTCCTTGTGTTTCAATCCCAATGTCTGCTCTTTCTTAGTACATACAGAGATGCTGCTGGCCATCTCCTGTATTCCTGTAATACTTGTATACCCCCCCTTTTTTACCAAGGGTCATATGAAATGTGTGGAAGCTACAGGTAGATGAGGCAAGGAGAGAATATTTTGATCAAAGAAAACAATAGGCATGTCCAGATTAGAAACCACATTTTCTTGCAATTCTAAATTTTATTTACTGAAATGGCCCAATGATATACAGTATATGTCTTAAGCTTTGCAAAAAGCAGTAGTGCAATTCTTGCAGCCTCTGTATGCCTTTAAAACCTTTTGTGAAGTTTAAGACAAGTTTTAGTCCTCCTCAGTCATTCACTCACCCCAGATGACCTCCTTTTTGGACTAAGTTGCTAAAACATGGGGAAGAAGAGAAGTTTTGCTTTGGACTATTAGGGTAAACATCATCTGTGAGGAGAAAAATACCAGTAATCTAATATTAGAATTTTACTTTTGATTGTCTACCCTTGCCAATATTGTCTCTAATGTTTGTGTGTTGTCTTTCTAGCCTTCCTCATTGGCAGGATTGTCATGAACTATGGAGCAAGAAACGCCGGCGGCAACGGCAAAGTGGAATTGTGGTGGAGGAACTCCCCTTGGCAAAGGTTTCCAGGAAGGAGATAGTCTCTGTAATAAGCACTGATGCCATCAAGAATCATAGCAACCCAGTACCCCCCCAGCCTGCTCAGATCAAAACACAACCTGGTGCTGGACACTCATTTGGTTAGTGCATAGCCTAGCAAAAGCCTTCAAGTTTTAATCAAGTAGCATAACCTCTTGCTTCCCTAAATATTTGGGAAGTTAATTAAATGGAAGTAACTATTTTGAAAGGAGCTATGCACCACAGCAGGGAAAAAAGATAATCCTATTGCAAATGTTAAATTTATATATTTATATCACAGCTTTAGTTAATTTGTTCCCAGATGGCTTTCAAGAAAACCAAGTCATAAGAAACCCAGCATAAAAACTGGTATAATATTTTTATTATTATAACTTTTAAGTTAAAACAGGAGGTTACAATTAAAATACTGAATTTGGAGGGGAGGGAATTGGAGTAGGACCTGACAAATCTTTTAAAGAGGGAATTCTATAAATTGGCCAATCCACAAACTACCTCATTTTAGATCCTGGGGACTGCAACTTCATTTCTGATCTTGGAGGCACTAACTCTTCATTTGAAATTTAGTGGTATTGTCACCTTGTTTCAAATCCAAAGATGTATCTCCATGGATTATTACAATGCATTCAGGTTGACATGGGAATTGCATTTCTTCAGGTACCTGGGTGCCAAGACATTGTAGGGCTTTTAAGCTAAGCATCAACACTTTTAGATATACTTAGAATAGTAAAAGGTGTGGTTTTAACACCACATCTACATTAGTAATATATTATCTACATCCAGTTTTTATTTTTTTATATTTATTATGTTTTATCAACACAAAATGCAAAACAACGAAAACAGAAAAACATCCAACAGTAACAACAAAACAAAACAAAAATTGTGTACAAAAAAAGAAAAAAATGACCCAAACATCAAATAAGTGTAACTTTATTAGACTACATCTGTCAGACCTACATCTGTCCAATCCCTTAGGAAAGAAAGACCCTCGACTCCATTTGGTTGAAGTGTTAGGTTCTTTTACTAAAAGATGCTGGCTGCAATAAAGTCAGGCTAGAACTAAATTTCCCATGCTAAAAAGATACAGAAGGTTTCCTCTCATCCCAGCCCTCCCCCCACGACCAGTTTGTCTTCAGCCAATGAAGATATTTGCCTAGGTGTTTGAGAAGACTGAGATGTTTGGGGTAATCCACATTCCTTCTGTGTGTGTGTGTGTGTGTGTGTATGGCCTTGAGTGCTGGCAGAAACTGGTTCTGAGCTTCTCTGTTCTTCGTCAAGCTGTCATTTCCCTCCTCCCTATTTCCCATATTGCCCATTTGTTCATTCCTCCTCATGCCCCCTTCCCCCTAGTCTTTGATGGCAGGATGCCAGCGAGGTGCTAAGCCAAAGATGACAGACCTGACATGCTGCCCCTCCTTGACAGAGACATTAGTCGTGCAGAGGAAACAAAAGAAGGGAGGGAGAGACACACATAAAATACATAATTAGATGGATGGTCATCTAGGCTGATCAGGATATTGTTCATGGAATTTTTGTAAGCAGTTTGGCAAGGGCACATTCAGGAGGGATTTTTTTGGCAGGTGTTGTGATTCCGTGTCAGCCTGTGCTCCCAGCAGCTGAGTCCGAGGGATCTGAGGAGGAGGGGGGGGGTTTAAAGAGCCTTCGGTGTTAGAGGGAGGCTCTGATGCAGGACTCTCAGTCACAGGAAGGGGGGGCGCCTCCAGTCATGTTCATTATGAGGCTCAGCTGTGTGAGGAGGAGGGTTCAGACTCAGAGGAGTCACAGCTGAATCTGTTTAGAGATGCTAGAAGCAGAAGGCAGTTGAGCAGACCAGACCAGAGGAAGTCTATGAAGCAACTCAGCAAAAGGAGGAGAAGGCATTGAGAAGCCACACCTTGGGGCTGTTAATAAAAGGGGAAGGTATGGGCGGAGCTGGTTGCTGAAAGCAACCGTTCATAGAAATCCAAAGAAAATCCTGGTCTGTTCTTGCTAATCTTCCTGTTTGACTCTTGTTTGAGGTTTGAATCATTTATTTTTGTTAAGGAAAATATTCTGCTGCTTTTTTGTTTGAAGGGCTTGCAACTGTAAATAAATTTGGGTTGGGTTTTTCCAGCCTATTGATTTAAAAAGAAAAAAGTTGTTGTCCTTGCTGGAACAGAACAGCAGGACACAAAGTGCACTTGTTTAGAGAACAAGTCTATCACCCAAATTACTGTTTTCTGAGAACTCTTGGGCAGCTCTACTATGAAGTCCATTGAGATCTCCTTCCATGGGGCATTGGGCTCAGCTACTGGCTGGAGGAGCCTGGTGTTTTCCCTTGTCGTCTTTTAGCAGATGCACAGATAGGACAGCTAGCTACGTGCCTGTGTCTTTTTTCAATGACTGCCAGCAGAATTGTTGTTTAACCAGATGCACAGTTTTTACAAAGCCAAACTGTCCTGCTGCTTTAGAATCATGGCTTTTTTGCAAGACTTTCAGGGACATATAGTTTGGCTCCCATCCAGGCTAAACCATCCTGGATCATACACTCGCCCTTACGGGTTTGAAACCATTTGTCCTCTAGTGCTGCCTTCAGGGCAGCCCTAATGTCCTCAGCTACTTGGGACTTTAACTTGGCTTGTGCTTTAGTGGTGACTGGAGCTGCTAATTGGTGGGACGGGATGACTGGTCTGATCACTTCTGGCTTTGAGCTGTTATATTGTGGCCTTCTAGACAAGGCATCCACTAAGAAATTTTTCCCCCCTGGGAGATATTTCAGGGTGAAATTGAATTGGTTAAACTACTGAGCCCAGTGGACCTGTTTGGGTGACAACTTGCAGGGGTGGGTGGGTGGGTTAGAGCCTCTAGGTTTTTATGGTCAGTTCACACCTCAAAAGGCGTTTTGCTCACTTCTAAGAAATATCTCCAAGTTAGGAGTGCCCAGTGCACCACATATGCCTCCTTTTCCCAGACCGCCCACCTGCACTCGGCTTCAGTGAGTTTTTTTGGAAGTATACGCACACAACTGTAGAGCCCCTTGCTCATTCTTTTCTAAGAGTACTGTCCCCACTGCCACATCACTAGCATCTGCCTGGATGACGAAGGGGGCATTGGGGTCTGGGTGTTTCAGCTCCGGCTCTGCTGTGAACAGGTGCTTGAGTTTTTCAAATGCCGCTTGGCATTACATTGTCCATTTCAGTGGCTGGCTAGGCTTGGGTTTCTCCTCCCCTTTTGTCTTTAGCAGATAGGTGATAGGGAGGGCTATTCAGGCAAACAGGATGAATTGGCGGTAAAAGTTTGCAAACCCCAGGAAACTTTGTAGTTGCTTCCTAGTACAGGGAGGAGCCCAGTCCAGTACCACCCATACCTTCTCAGGGTCCATCTCTATCCCCTTGAAAGAAATGCAGTAGCCTAGTCAATTTTACTCTGGTGGAATTCGTATTTTGACAGCTTGGCATACAGTTGGGCTGCATGGAGCTTTTTGAGCACAGCCCTGACCAGTTTTACATGTTCTGCCATAGTCTCAGTATAGATTAGAATGTCAGCCAGGTAAACTAGCACTCCTTTGTGTAGGTGCTCATACAGCACTTCGTTTATCAGCTGTGTGAACACAGCAGGGGCCCCTTGCAGTCTGAAAGGAAGGACCTGGAACTGGAAACATCCTAAGGGGCAATTAAAAACTGTCTTCCACTCGTCACCCTCTTTGATCCTAACCCGGTAATACTGTATGCTTCTCGCAAGTCCAGTTTGGTAAAGATTTTCCCCTTTGCCAAATGGGCTAACATGTCCTGCATTACGGGTAGCGGGTAGATATTTTCAATGCAAACAGAATTTAACCTGCAATAGTCAATGTATAGACGAAGGGACCCATCGTTCTTTTCCCTGAATAGTAACAGAGCAGGCACCCTTGGTCTGGCAGGCTGGATGAAGCCACGCTTCAGGTTTTTGTCTATGAAGGTTCATAATTCCTCTAATTCCCTAGGGGTCGAGTACAGTTTAGGCTTGAGCAATTTAGCCCGTGGCAGGATCTTTGTGGAGCAGTCAGGTGGCTGGTGGGTTCAATCCCTTTTCATTGAAAACATCCCGTAGGTCCCAATATTCTCTGGGGATCCGACGATCATCTTTGGGGCGTTCCTTCGTTGTCGCTCCCACTTCCCTTCTTGGTATCGCCCACGGTAACTTAGGGCCAGGTTTCTCACAGTTCTCCTGTCCCCCTTTGTGGCCAGCTCACTGGATCTTTAACAGCCCCCTCCTCCAGTTCACGTAGGGGTTCCACTTCAATACCTAAGCCAGTCCTAGTACAAGGGGTCTCTCCATACCAGGGGCCACAATAAAACTCAAAAGTTTCTGTTTGTGCCCCCATCCTCATCTCCATTGGCTTGGTAATGAACATCACCGGGATCCCCCCTGCCACTGAGTCGTCCAGTTGGCAGAAAGCCACAGGCACTTTACGCTGCTTGAGTTTCACGCCCAGTTTCTCAACCAGGGCGGGCTTGGCCAGACATCTGGTGCAACCCAAGTCCAGGAGGGCTATTAGGGTCCCCTTGCACCCCGAGGTTTGAACCATCAACTCTATGGGGATGGTCACTGGATTGACTGGGTGACTTACCAAGGGGTCATCATTAGTGTCATTCTCCATCGGGCTATCTGTGGGGCCGGTTGGAGTTCTCTCGCCATCTTTGGGGAATGGAGTGAACTATACGACTTCCATTCCCTTCAGGGCTGTCTTGTGGTTTCTCTGTGGCAGGTTCACCATTTTTTTGGCAGGTCCCAGAGGTGCCTTCTGGGTTAGATGCGCAACTCAGCAGCGGCAGCTCGGTGTCCCTCCTTCCTGCACTTGAAGCAGCTAGTGGATCATCGGTATGGGCTCTGGTTGTGTGGCAGTGGCTTTGGAACCTCTTTCTTTTCAGGGAGAGATCTTCGCCACTTGTGGCTTGGGCGATATTTGGACTGAGCCAGGTGAATTTCCACTTCCTCTGTCAGAACGTACCAGCCATGGAGGGTGGGTGCGGTGCCCCTCGAGATACAGGTGTTGTAGACATTGTTACTCAGCCCATCCCAGAAACACCCAATCAGGATGTCCTACAGTTGGTCGACAAGCCAGGTGGTGAAACTGTTGGGTGTATTCAGCCATTCCTCTCTGGCCTTTGCTGATGGTTTTTATGTGGTCCCTAGCTTTGCGGTCATCTAGGAGGTCTTCAAGACGCTTCCAAAGTGCTACCATGAAACGGTCAAAGTTTCTTAGCTCCGGGGCATCGTTGTTGTGGAGGATGACCATCCATTCTGTCACAGTCCTCACCAATGCCATAGTTATTTATTATTTTATTTATTTATTTAGTTACATTTATATACCGCCCTATTCCCTGAGGACTCAGGGCGGTTTACAGGAAATTAAAAAATCCACCATACAAAAGTGGATTTTTTAATTTCCTGTACCGCACCTTGGCCCCTTCGGTGGCTATCTCTGGATCATACTCTTGCATGTAGGTGCAAACTTGCACCAGGAAGAATCCCAACTGCTTGTGGTCTCCATTAAATTTTACGCCAAGCTCTGCTGGCTTGCAACGTCTCTGCCTCACCGGTGCTGCTCCCACAGGCGGTGCAGGTTGGGCTGCAGGGCCGAGCGCCGGGGCAGCTGCTGCTGCTGTGGGACCTGGTGCCACTGTACTCGCAGCGGCAGAAGTGGTCACCCCATTGCACATCATGGCTGGAATCGGCTGGATGGTGGAATGCATCACTCACACCAAGGTTTTGTGTGCTTTGAGGTTGTCAAAAGCCCCTCTCAGGAACTTTGTCTTGCTCTAGCATCCAGTGTTCTTGATCCAGGTCCCCCGTGATCAGTTCTACCTCCAGCTCCTCCAATTCCACTCACAGCTCTTGGCTGTCATGACTCCCGCGGGTGAAAGTTACCCCCATGGGTTTTTCTTACCACTCTTCCTTCTTCCCAACCCTGAGAGACCATTGGGGCCTTGGTGGGTCACCACAACTTTCCACCTCTTCCATCCATTTGGAGAGATCAAGCCCTCCAGGGGTTTTTGAAGATGCTTCCCCCTAGACTTCGATCTCCTCTTGATCACGCCCTTGAGCTGAAATCGTGTGCACGGTCCCCACAGTAGAGGTGACTTCTTCTCTGGGTTGACCACAATTGCAGTTCTAGCCTAATGTCAGACCTGCCCCAGTCCAATCTCTTACGAAAGGAAGACCCTCAACTCCATTTGGTTGAAGTGATAGGTTCTTTTACTAAAAGATGCTGGCTGTAGTAAAGTCAGAGTAGAATTAAATTTCCCGCACTAAAAAGATACAGAAGGTTTCCCTTCATCCAAGCCCTCCCCCCATGACCAGTTTGTCTTCAGCCAATTAAGATACTTGCCTAGGTGTTTGAGAACACTGAGATGTTTGGGGTAATCCACATTCCTTCTCGGGGTGCATGGCC